>NC_042999.1:163029650-163097150 GCF_006345805.1 Octopus sinensis | reverse complement strand
AATTCGGGCTTCTTAGCCATTTTTGTTTTGGTGTCTTCAAGCCATGAAGTCGTTGTTCTAAAAGAACGCTGGTCTCCTTCACAACGCATTACGACGTTGATTTCTTTACACTCCCTTCCCCACAGCTTCACGAGGGAGGGAAGGGGAGAAGCAAACAGGTGCAGCTGTGAGCGTGGACGCCAACTCCGCCGCCATCGACATACGATGCATTTTATGCATTAAAATGGAATAAAAAATGATGTTAAATTATTTTAAAATCGTAGACTCATCGTTGACGCGCGCTAATAGTCAGACGGGCTCGATATGAATCACGACTATAAGATACCCGAATTTGGTTAAACTGCACCGCAAAATGTGGGAGGAGTTAGGAATCTAAATCGAAGGGGACAGACACTCACACAACTAGAGTTTTATATATATATATATATATATATATATATATATATATATATATATATATATATATTATATATCAAAATAAAAACATGATGCAAAGGATTTAGCGGTACATATGTTTCGGGCCTTTATTAGACGGTTTATATCAGTGCATAATTGATGTAAAATGTGTGTCAATTTCAAGGACATGTATTACATTATAAGTTTTCCGTTGGGGATGCAAATCCTCATAGTCGCGTACGACAGGGCAAGGCACCAAAACAAAATCAAAGCATCCATCCCGTTTTTCACTTGATGTAGAATGAGGAGGTTGGATATTGAGATAGAGAGGGAAGGAGTTGGGGGGAGGTGAATCTTTAGTGAGTTAGGGATCACAAAGAGGGAGGGTAGTAGGTGCAAAAATTAAAAAGATATATAAAAAATATAAGAATATAAAAAAAGTATCTAAGTATATAAATATATAAATATATAAATACACACAGACGTGAAAAAAACATGGGAATATAAATAAATAGAGATAAAGATAAAGAAGCGAAAAATAAAGACGAAAAAAATAAGGATAAAAAATTAAAAACTAAAAAATACAGGGATAAGGAAATATAAAGGGATGAAGAAATATAAAGGGGTGAAGAGCTAAAAGGGTGGTCGGAAGATAACGTAAGGTACAGAAAAAGGACATATTCCGGTTGTTGAAGCCTAAGGGTGTAATGGCGAGTGTCATAAATTAACTCAATTGTCTGGAGACCAAGTGGATGGTCAATATAGGTTATCTGGTTTGTGGCTAAATAGTTTATCTACTTTCTCGTAAATTGTCTGTGTTACTAACGGTCAACATGTACACACGTACACGCATGCATACATACATATACACATCCACACGTATATATATTCATACGTACTCTCGTGTAAAAATACCGACAGGGATACGCATATACATACGTCCCACTACGTACAGTTACCTAAACCCGCACAAACTAAATACATGAAAGCATATACATTAACACACCTCTGCAGACGCACTCGTATACATACAAATACATACTCACACGTACATATATTAAGCCCACACATCTACACACTTATATACGTATATGCGCACATACATAAATATCTCAATATACACATACATACAGAAAAAGTGCATGTAGTTGGGTACAAGAACCCACGCGCACCATCTAATAAAGGCTCGAAACATATGTACCGCTAAATCCTTTGCATCATGTTTTTATTTTGATAAATATACTCTATCACCTACACCACTAAATGGCATATACAGGTGCTTACAATTATCAAGTATTCACCCTGAATTTTTATATATAAAATATATATATATATATATATACATACATACATACATACATACATACATACATACATACATATAAAAACACACATAGATATATACTGTTGTGTCTGGGGAGAGTCATTTTCTTTTTGTGGCTTATAATTTAACACACGCACGGATAAGATTTCCACTTATTTCTTATTTTTATTCTCTTAAAATTTTTGTTGCTTCTTGCAACCTTTCAATAGTCTTGAAAGGCACAAAAAGAAAATGACTCTCCCCAGACACAACAGAACGTACTTCAAGACACAAACTCACATAAAGAATTTTGCAAACCAAATCCCAACACGAAACACACACACACACACACATATATATATAGGCGCAGGGGTGGCTGTGTGGTAAGTAGCTTGCTTACCAACCACATGGTTCTGGGCTCAGTCTCACTGCGTGGCACCTTGGGCAAGTGTCTTCTACTATAGCCTCGGGCCGACCAAAGCCTTGTGAGTGGATTTGGTAGACGGGAACTGAAAAAAGCCCATCGTATATATGTATATATATGTGTGTGTGTATGTTTATGTATTTGTGTTTGTCCCCCCCCCCAACATCGCTTGACAACCGATGGTGGTGTGTATATGTCCCCGTAACTTAGAGGTTCGACAAAAGAGACCGATAGAATAAGTACTAGGCTTATATATATATATATATATATATATTGATAGAAATGGTAAGACTACAAAAGAATGAAATAGACCTCGATATTATGTAAATAGAGGAATTTATCTGTAAATATAATATGTGACAATTATTTGGTATCCATGATAAAACAGATATATATATATGTGTGTGTGTGTATATAAATATATACATACACATATATATGTACACACACGTATATATATATACATATATATATATACATACATATATACATATATATACATACATATATATATATATACGTGTATAAAATCATATATATACATATATATATATATCATCATCATCATCATCATCATCGTTTAGCGTCCGCTTTCCATGCTAGCATGGGTTGGACGGTTCAACTGGGGTCTGGGAAGCCAGAAGGCTGCACCAGGCCCAGTTTGATCTGGCAGTGTTTCTACGGCTGGATGCCCTTCCTAACGCCAACCACTCCATGAGTGTAGTGGGTGCTTTTTACGTGCCACCGGCACAGGTGCCAGACGAGTCTGGCAAACGGCCACGATCGGATGGTGCTTTTAACGTGCTACCGGCACGGGGGCCAGGCGAGGCTGGCAACACCCACGAACGGATGGTGCTTTTTACGTGCCACCGGCACGGGGGCCAGGCGAGGCTGGCAACGGCCACGAACGGATGGTGCTTTTTACGTGCCACCAGCACAAGGCCAGTCGGGGCGACGCTGGCAACGGCCACATTCGGATGGTTCTCTAACGTGCCACTGGCACTGGTAATTCAGCTGCAATTTCCATTGATCAATTTCGATTCTGATTCTGATTCTCACTTGCCTCAACAGGTCTTCACAAGTAGAGTTTTGTGTCCCAAGAATGGAAGGTATGCATAAGTGGGCTGGCTACATCCCATGTAGAAGGCCATGGGTTATGGTCTCACTTGTCCTGCCATGTCTTCTCACGCACAGCATACTTCCAGAGGTCTCGGTCTCTAGTCATTTCCTCAGTGAGACCTAAAGTTCGAAGGTCGTGCTTCACCACCTCGTCCCAGGTTTTCCTGGGTCTGCCTCTTCCACAGGTTCCCTCAACCGCTAGGGTGTGGCACTTTTTCACACAACTATCTTCATCCATTCTCGCCACATGCCCATACCAGCGCAAACGTCTCTCTTGCACACCACATCTGATGCTTCTTAGGTCCAGCTTTTCTCTCAAGGTACTTACACTCTGTCGAGTATGAATACTGACATTACACATCCATCGGAGCATACTGGCCTCATTTCTTGCGAGCTTACGCATATCCTCAGCAGTCACGGCCCATGTTTCACTGCCATGTAGCATGGCTGTTCGTACACACGCGTCATACAGTCTGCCTTTTACTCTGAGCGAGAGGCCTTTTGTCACCAGCAGAGGTAAGAGCTCTCTGAACTTGGCCCAAGCTATTCTTACTCTAGCAGTTACACTTTCAGCACACCCACCCCCGCTGCTGACTTGGTCACCTAGGTAACGGAAGCTATCAACTATTTCTAGTTTTTCTCCCTGGAAAGTGACAGAAGTTGGTCTCAGAGCATTTTCAGTGTTTATTGTTCCTGAGCATCTGCGACATACAAAAACCATCTTCCTAGTTAGCCTTCCTTTGACATTGCTGCACCTCTTATGTGTCCATAGCTTACACTTGGTGCATCTTATAGAGTTTCTACCTACACCTTTTCTACAGATCGAGCAGAGCCATCTACCTGAAGGCGTTTGTGATTTGTCTACCTTCCTACTTATTAGGACTTTGGTTTTAGCTAGGTTGACTCTAAGGCCCCTTGATTCTAAACCCCCCTTCCACACCTGGAACTTCTCCTCCAGCTCTGATAGTGACTCAGCAATTAGAGCAAGGTCATCAGCATAGAGGAGCTCCCAAGGGCATCCTGTCTTGAATTCCTCCGTTATTGCCTGGAGGACTATGATAAATAGGAGGGGGCTGAGGACTGAGCCTTGATGGACCCCTACCTCTACCCAGAATTCTTCACTGTACTCGTTGCCAACCCTCACCTTACTAGTAGCGTTCCTGTACATGGCTCGCACAGCTCTCACTAACCATTCATCTATCCCTAGTTTCCTCATTGACCACCAGATAAGGGATCGGGGGACCCTGTCGAAGGCTTTCTCCATGTCAACAAAAGCCAGGTACAGGGGCTTATCTTTGGCTAGGTATTTCTCCTGCAGCTGCCTTACTAGGAATATAGCATCAGTGGTACTTTTCCCTGGCACGAACCCAAACTGCATCTCATCTAAACTAACTCTCTTTCTAATTAGTTGGGCTATGACCCTCTCCGTAACCTTCATTACCTGATCCAACAGCTTGATACCTCTGTAATTATTTGTATCTAGGGCGTCACCTTTACCTTTGTAGCAGTTGACTATTATGCTGCTACACCAGTCATTGGGTATGACTCCTTCGTGTATCACCTGATTAACTATACGGGTGACTAGGCTATAGCCGACACTACCAGATATTTTGAGCATCTCTGCAGTGATTCCTGATGGGCCTGGGGCTTTTCCTGTCTTCATGCTTCTAATTGCCTTAACTACCAAGGAACTGTCAACTCAGGTAGCTGGACCCTCTGTTGGGTCAACATTCGGCAGACTCTCTTTCTCCCATTCATTTTCTTTATTCAGCAACCTTTCATAGTGGCGTCTTCAAACCTCTCTCTTTGCATCCTCATTTAGCGCAAGTGAACCATCTTCAATGCGAACACACTTCTCTCCTACCACATCACAACTCTCTCTCACACACTGTCTTGCAACGCGAAATACCTCCAGTCTTTGGTCCTCATGGCGCAGAACATTGGCAAATTTTTTTCTTATCTGCTTCCCCTCTGGCTAGATAGACCTGTCTCCTAGCTTCCCTTTTGGCAGTCTGATACAATTTCCAGCTACCACCATTTTCCCAGTCCTTCCAAGTCTGTCTCTTTTCTCTAATAGCCCTGTCAACAACACTGTTCCACCACCACGTTACCTTGGGACGAGAGGGGACTTTGCACCAGCCACAGATCTGGTCAGTGGCTCTCAGCAGGTTGTCCCTTAGAAACATCCAGTTGCCTTCTACCCCATGTGATACTCTATCCCCTTCTACTTCGTCAAAGGCTTCAAGTAGCATGTCCCTAAATCTCTGTCCATGTGTTCTGAAATCCGCCGACAGTACACCAGATGGCCATTTTTTTTCTTTTTAGTTGTAGTGCACATGAGCACTGTATACAACAATTTTCTTCATCATTATATATGTGTGTGTGTTGACTATATGTGCAACATTTCATGGCTGTTACTCAATGTAATGTCACACACCCACTTCTGTTCCCACTCAGTACCCCACAGTGTTCAATATTTGGTGCAAGACTGTCTTTCTTTTCTATCTATTTCTCTGTCCTTCTCTTCTCCCCTCTATCTACCTCTCTACCTATCTGCTGCTTTTCTCTCCTTACTGCCTTCCATTTTTTCCTCTGTTCATCTCTATCAACTGCCAACTGTCTATCTTTATTCTCTTATTTCCCCGCACTCTCTCTTTCTTCCTACTTGCTCTTCGCTAACCTTCCCTACTCTCTTTCTTCACTTTTTTGGTACCAAAAGACAATCCAATTTTTTATCACTTATCGGTTGTCTACTTGACCAGTGCATAGGTAAAACATCATCGTTTAATGTCCATTTTCCATGCTGGCATAGGTTGAATGGTTCAACTGGGGTCTGGAAAGCCAGGAGGCTGCACCAGGCTCCAGTCTGATCTGGCAGTGTTTCTACAGCCAGATGCCCTTCCTAACGCCAACCACTCTGAGACTGTAGTGGGTGCTTTTTTTACGTGCTACTGGCACAGGGGCCAATCTCCTACCTAGTACTCATTTCAGATCCCCAGTTTATCTTTTCACTTTTCATTCTTTTCTTTCCTTCTAACTTCCTTCCCTCTACCCCATCTCTCTATCTTTCTCCTGAGCCTTCTCATTGTACCTTTGGAACACAAGCACCACTATTTTCTTCCTTTTTTTTTGTTAGTTTTTGTCATGTAGTGTCCCACATTTTGAAGTACTTGCAATTTGTATTTTTACTGCTTATGTTAGCTCTGCTTGATACATTTCCAAAATTAAACATTTTAATATGCAAAATATACTTCACATTGTTACATATATTATACATTAATGCAAAAAATATTGTGTTTATTGGCTATCTTCAAAATGATCACACCATCAATGAAAAATTTCAATGCCAACTTCCTAAGGCAGTTATGAAAGGCTATCAAGACCAAATACCCAGAAAAACTGATGAATGGGGTCTTGTTTTGTTAGGACAATGCTTCAGCACACAAGTCCTTGGTTTCAATGGCTGCTGTGTGTGACTGGCTTTGAACTGGTTGATCATCCTCCCTATGTTAGTGATTTGGTTCCTTCTGGTTATCATCTGTTTCCCAACATAGAGTATCACTATGATGAGAACATTGTATCTGTTGTTGATGACCATTTTGATCAACAGAAAAGCTTCTTCACCAGTGTGATCCAAGCACTGCAACTACTTATGGAAGTGTGTGGACAGTAAGAGGAACTATGTTAGAAAATGAACTTCATTTGGTCACATTCCATTGAGAGTGTCTTGCTCAGATTATGACCATTTTAGCTGACCCTCATACTTATAAAAATTATTATTATACCTGCATTTGTTTTAATGTTAACATGGGAAAAATCCACATTTTTCATTAAAAAAGTAAGACCTGGGTTTGCACCTCCTTAGCAAATTTTGTTGCTGGGCCACTATTAGTATACATGTTTTTATGGTAAAAAATCAAATTTTGATTGGTTGTAAATTTGATGACATCTTTTGTTATTCTCAGATGTTTTGGTCAAAATTTTCTTTTTTTTTGCAAAATCCAGGATTCTTGTTGGTTGGTTGGTTCCCTGGTGACATTATTTGTTTGTCAAACATTTTCATTCCTCTTGACCATGGTAAAGGATCAAGTTCTGATTGGTTGTAAGTTTAGTGACATCATTTATCTTGATCAAATACTTTTGTTTGGGTCAAAATATTTTTGTTTTAGCAAAGTTCAGCATTCTGGTTGGTTGACTTCCTAGTGAGGACTTGGTAACCTGTTTTAGTGTTCTGGTTGGTTAGTTCCTTTAAGAAGCCACTGGTTCAGTTGGCTCAATGTTTATTCTTTTTCCTGAGAGTTTGGTTTTGACCAAAGAAAAATCTCATTGGTTTAGTCTGGGGTGACGTCAGCAACTGGTGTTTGACAAGTATTGGGGCTGATATGTTCAACTAAACCCTTCAAAGTAATGCTCCAGATTGGCTGCAGCCCAATTACTAACAAACAAAAAAAATAAAAAGATGCTCTTTTAACCTAGGAAAAAGATACATTACAGCACTACAGATTTTTGGAAGAAAATTGCAATGGGGAAACAAAACAGTAAAAGAATTCTACCTTATAGTAAAAAGATGTAAACACATCATATATATCCAGTGCTGCCCTCTGTCAGATTCCCAGATGCATTTCTAGCTCTTTAGCCTTTATCAATGGGGGATACTGAAAAGAGTTAACTCTGGGCAGACTCAATTAAAGCTGTTGCTTTAAGTAAAATACAGTCAACAACATCAACTGATCTGAGCTATTAAACCATCAGGTCAGAAAAATTTACAGCAATATCTGCACCACACAATGTTTAGGCACAAGTGAACTTTAGGTTAGTTAAAATATGTTTGGGACATATTTCAACTTCTAATGGCAAATTCACTGCAGTTACTCTGGAAAAAAGAAATCTCTCTTATGGTAAAAAGGTGTAAAAACACTATATCTGTCTAGTGCTGTCCCCTGTCGGATTCCCAGACACATTTCTAGCTCTTTAGTCATTATCAATGGGAAATATTAAAGAGAGAAAACTTTGGACAGACTTAATTAAAGCCATAGTTTTAACTAAAACACAGTCAACAACATTGACTGAGTTGCACCATCTGGAAATCCAATAGGGGGCGGCACTAGCCAGATATGGTGTTTTTACACCTTTTTACTATAAGAAAATATTTTTTCTCCCTGATAACTGCAATGAATTTGCCTTTAGAAGATGAAATATATCACAAAAATATTTTAACTAATCTAGTTTGCTTATGCCTATATAGTTAATCCAAACATGAACAAAGAGAAAACACAACAATGCGAGGACGTGGAACAAGTATAGTGTTATTGGAGACTCAGGAAAGGAAAGAAAGAAGGAGGATTTAACGTTTCGAGCGGAGCTCTTCATCAGAAATGTAGAAAAAGGAAAGATCCAAGGAAGGGAAGACGGAGACAGAAAATCGCCAACAATACGCATGCAGTCATATTTTTAAAATAAGTTTATCTATTTATTTATTAACATTTAGCAGAAGTATTAAAAATATACATTTACTCATATTTTGAAATCTATTATTCCTATTTGCATCAACATATTTGTGTGAGTGTGTGTTTGAGGTGGCATGGCCTAGTGGTTAGGGTGTTGCACTCACAATCTACCGATCCTGATTTCAATTCTTAGACCTAATGATGCATTGTGTTCCTGAGCAAAATACTTTATCTCATGTTACTCTGTGATCACTTTGACACCTCATGCATGGTACACAGTGCACCTGTTCATGTTACTTAGATAGAAAGAGCAATCAAATCTGTGGTATGAGCATTTGATCACTATAAACAAATAATTTGTGCAGGTTGTGTGACAAAAACAGCTGAATGCTCATATGTTGTCTTCAACAGGAAATTCCATCATATATATATACACACGCGCCGCCTTGGCTGGCTTCCGTGCCGGTGGCACGTTAAAAGCACCAACCGATCGTGGCTGATGCCAGACCCCCCTGGCACCTGTGCAGGTGGCACGTAAAAAGCACCCACTATACTCGCCGAGTGGTTGGCATTAGGAAGGGCATCCAGCTGTAGAAACACTGCCAGATCAGTCTGGAGCCTGGTGCAGCCCTGGCTTCCCAGACCCCGGTCAAACTGTCCAACCCGTGCTAGCGCGGAAAACGGACGTTAAACAATGATGATGATGATGTATATTGAAGAGGTAAACTCAAATCAGCAAATACCCAAGTGGAAAACACACAGACATACAATTTTTTAAATATTTTAAAAAATACATTTACATTAATACAGATTAATATATAGATTTGCATTGATCTGTATTAATATGTATTAATGTATATGTATTTTTAAAAATAGTTAAAAAATTTTATGTCTATGTGTTTCCCGTTTGGGAATTTGCTGATTGACCTAAACTTTGTTTCTGAGTAGCTCTTCAATTTATCGTTTCTGACTCATTTTGAGCACTTCTCAGTTACTGCCCATATATCTCGAAAGAAAGGTTTAATAGTGTGTGTGTGTATATGTATGTATGCATGGTTTAGAAAACATCAATTAAGATCTAGTCTTTTCTACTGACATCTCTCATCAAACCATCTTTTTCTCTATTTTTCCAGCTTGGAGTAGCCAAGAATTTTCTCGACAGCAAGATATGTTCTTATCACATCATCATACTCTTGTAGCGGGATGTGTTGCAAAAGGTGGTGTTGATGTAGCAGAAGATACGCGCAGGAGTGGCTGTGTGGTAAGTAGCTTGCTTACCAACCACATGGTTCCGGGTTCAGTCCCACTGCGTGGCATCTTGGGCAAGTGTCTTCTACTATAGCCTCGGGCCAACCAGAGCCTTGTGAGTGGATTTGGTAGACGGAAACTGAAAGAAGTCTGTCGTATATATGTATATATATATATAAGTGTGTGTGTATATGTTTGTGTGTCTGTGTTTGTCCCCCTAGCATTGCTTGACAACCGATGCTGGTGTGTTTACGTCCCCGTCACTTAGCAGTTCGGCAAAAGAGACCGATAGAATAAGTACTGGGCTTACAAAGAATAAGTTCTGGGGTTGATTTGCTCGACTAAAGGCGGTGCTCCAGCATGGCCGCAGTCAAATGACTGAAACAAGTAAAAGAGTAAGAGCATGTTGACAACATCAAAGTAAAACAATGAGGAAAGCATTGGAATGTAGTTTAAGTAATTTATTTGATCCACATTTATTGCATTTACGTGTTGGATGCACAAAGTTTGAGTCCCAATATCAATGAAAGCTGCTACATGCAGTTACCAACTGCCTTGAGTTGGCAAAGTAAAAAAAAAAACAACAGGAGAAATATTGTGTTGATGTAATGAGGTAGTACAGGACATGTTTCTGGGGGTTCCGCTCCAGCAAAAAGTTTGAAAAGCACTGATCTATGTAGTTTCTTGGCTATTTTGTCTGCAAGCTCTGCCAGTTCCTCAATGAAAATGGATTTGAGTCCCAATATCAATGAAAGCTGCTACATGCAGTTACCAACTGCCTTGAGTTGGCGAAGTAAAAAGAAACAACAGGAGAAATTTTGTGTTGATGTAATGAGGTAGTACAGGACATGTTTCGTGTCTGTGTGTGTGTTGGTCATTTGGTCCGGTTGTGTTGTCTTTCTGCCCTGTCTGTTTGTGTTCTGCCACTGTGCTGTGTCGTTAGTCTGCCGTCTAGCTCTCTTGACTTCTTGCCTGTTGCTAGCCGTCTGCCTATCTGTCGTGTGTCTGACTGTATATATAATGGTCATCCTAGCTAGAAGAACAGACATACCATAGGAGTAATTTCTACCTATGTAGGTCACCTGCCGTCCAACTCAGGTCGGAGGCCGAATGGAAATTCATACATCACTTTTTGACTGAACAAAGAAATTTCTTTCGCGCCTGTTCGGCCAGCGGTGGATCAGGCGAACGAGAATCCTTAGATTCGGTTTTGAATCTCAGCTCGGAAAATCAAATGTTTGTTTTTACACTCTTGTCTCTTAACTCGTGACATAAACCACTTCTCTCAGTGCTATCCACGTCAGTCATGGTGACCTAATTCTGGTGAGATGAAAAAAGGGAACCCAGTACACTGTGCAGTAGCTGGTGTTAGGAAGGTCATCCTGCAGTAGAAACCATAGTAAAAACAGACTTTAGAGTTCCCCATAGTTCTCTGCTCTGTCGATTTCGTCCAAGCCATCCCAACATGGAATATGGACGCTAAAAGATGATCTACTTTTGGTATTCAAGTGCTATTTTCTTCACCATATTTTGCATGTACGTACGTATGTATGTTATATATATATATATATATATATATATATATATATATATATATATATATATATATATATATATATATATATATATATATATATATATATATATATATATATATATATATATATATATATATATATATACACACACACAGGCGCAGGAGTGGCTGTGTGGTAAGTAGCTTGCTAACCAACCACATGGTTCCGGGTTCAGTCCCACTGCGTGGCAAGTGTCTTCTGCTATGGCCCCGGGCCGACCAATGCCTTGTGAGTGGATTTGGTGGACGGAAACTGAAAGAAGCCTGTCGTATATATGTGTGTGTCCAGCATGGCCGTAGTCAAATGACTGAAACAAGGAAAAGAGTATATATATATATATATATATGGTGACGCATATATACGAATAAATATACATAAAAAATGTAAACATACATGAAAAAATACACTCGTAGATAAAAACAAGCATATATTTCCAAAGCTGATAAAACTGTTCAAACGAAGTGATATCATGAGTTTGACCGAAAAAAAATATTACAATAGTTTGAAATTGCCTTACATATTGCTGAGGAATAGATTTACTTATGGATAATTTGATAGAGTAGAAGGTACTGTTATGTCAGAAAATGTAGGTTTTGCCTGGAAAATTTCAACTCTCAACTGCTGCTAACACTTTATAAAGTACAAATAATAATCTCTGAGCTACCACAGAATCCGAGACATGCAGGAACAGACTGACAAAGTACCTATTTCATTATTACCCACAAGGTGCTAAACATAGATGGGACAAACATAGGTATTAAGTCGATTCCATCGACCCCAGTGCGTAACTGGTACTTTATTTATCGACCCCGAAAGGATGAAAGGCAAAGTCGACCTCGGCGGAATTTGAACTCACAGCGTAACGACAGACGAAATACGGCTACAAAGTACCACATTCAATCAAACACGTCACAAATGGCAGTTTTTTGGGTTTTTTAAACGAAAGGAAAATATGGTTTAAATGGAGCTATGGAACCATAGAGTACATCTAATTAATATCCTATAGCCTATCTGTCGTAGGTATGCTCGATCAGGTTGCCCTACAACTACAACAATTGGCACAGGAAAACAAAATTTAACCATTTATTGTTGTCATCTTTTGTTACTTGCTTCTAGCGAGAAAAATCTTTTGCCAATCTTAGAAATGTTAAAAGTACTGGTTCCTCAAATATATAAAAAGATTGCAGTATTGTTTTGAAAAAAAAAAGCCATAAAACGAATGAGCTAATTTGTTGCATATTTATTTACATTTATTTAATGCATATATCATTTATTTCGTTCCCATGAATTAATATTTAGGCCTAAGAAACGCAATTTTTACAAGGAAATTTTCAAATTCTCACAGTCAAGTATCTAAATCTAATATAACAGTATTATTAGATTATGTTTTTGACTCATCAATTCCACAATTTATAGTAAGCAAATTTTCCTGTCATCACCACTGAATGATTTTGATTGTATCAATTCCTAAGTTGTTTTAACAAGAAATTACATTACGACATGTACGCAAACGAATATAATTTCTGTCTTGAAGTACTTTTATATAAGTTAGCATTTAGCTGGGGCTTTTTTTTAATAGCTTTATCAAACCCTCTCCATCCACATGTTACGAAATTTGAACTAGATTCTTTTCACTGTACTACAAACTATTTATAGTGTGAGGTTAATTGCACTTGACAATCAATTCATATAACATATTCTACTTTAAAAATAATGCTCATTATTCATGTTATGACAGAGATGGAATAAAATTTAATGTTTTATACACCTATAGAAAATATTTAATATTTCTGGGAAATGCTGTAATTACGTTTTATTGTACATTCATTAAAACTAGGAAACTTACGAAAACTAGTTGCTTGTAAGTTATGATTAATTCGATTTGAAACAGAATAACACATATAAAAATATTTAAAATTAAAAAAAAATTATTAAAAATTTGACAAATATTCTAATATCAGAGATATTTGAATTTTTGTAAGTACGAAAAATGATTTAGAATAAAACTCTGGGTTTCCGACATGCAAACAAGACAGAAGCCCTGACGCTAGTTCTTCCGTCTGGGCATGCGCACTTCATACTGTAATGAACCAGATTGCAATATGGCGAACAGACAATGTCAATCGGAATCCAACGACGGTGGTGGCCTTCAGACACTTCAAGGTCGCAAATCTCTCGAGGATAATGAATTTAGCGAATCTGGTACAAAGCGAAGAACTCGTTCTGGTAAGATGCAACAAGAGAGCCGATTGAAAAAGCAACGTAAGTCCGACGAAGACGAAACCAGTTACAGCATTCAACAACATGACGAAGAAGAAGAAGAAGAAGAAGCAGAAGCAGAAGATGGTGGTGGTGGTGATAGCAGTGGCGGCGGAGACAACAAAAACTCCGATCCATCGACACAAGGAGATGCTTCGGCATCCGGCGAACCCGAATTAACTACGGAAGAGTTGATTGCACGTGCCAAACGAGAATATAATAAGGAGAGGAAAATTATTATCCGGAATGTTCCGCCTGTTACATACGAGGTAAGAGAACAAACCGTATTTTGCTGATTTAACTAAAAACAAAAAAGGAAAATATATCAGGGCAATAATCAATATTTTCGAGCCAATAACAGCAAATACACACACACATATGTCGTGGGGGTGCATGTGGCATTTTCTTTCCGAAGTTCTTTGGGAAGTTTTGTGTTAATTGTATTTAAAAGCTGTTGTAAGAAAAATAAAATAACGTTTAAAATCCGTGGTTGTCCAGTTTTCTAATCTCTGGATTTAACTGGAACGGATTAATTCATACGATCACGTACTTGATTTACTAGAATTAGCAACCAGATCTTGGTCAACTGTCCTAAGAAAGAACATGTTCGATATTGTCTTGTATACACTATTTAAGGGGCGGGGGGAAATGAGTTGGTTATACCTGAAATTACTTTGATCGTACGTTTTCTTAATCAGCTGACTTCGGGCTAAATATCTCTTATGCGACTTCATTTACACACATATCAACATGCATTATCCACACGGATGCGCACTTGTTAATTGACATACATATCAACATGCATTATCCTCACGTATACTCACTATGAATTTATCACCTCCCATTTCTCATGAATTACATTTCTTTTATTTAATAGTAAATTTTTGCGTAACATAGTTTTTAATTTTACTCATAGAGAACGAAAGTTTGTAGTGGATACATTCTTGAAGTTTCGAATTAGTTGAAATTTAGATTAAATAAATTCAAGTAAATTTGATATTTTCCATTTATTTGCATAAACTTCATGATGGCAATCTTTCGTTTCTAGTAGTCCTTTCCGTCGATTTCCGTAAAAAACTTTTTTTAAGCGAAAGATTGCCCTTAATGATTACTGAATACGAAAAGTATATTGTTCGATCATTCGCCTGCATAAAAAAAAAGTCCCTTTGTATTTGTTCCGGATTTTTATCGAGTGTTTTTGCGAGATGACTTATCTGAATATTAGTCATAACACAATTACTATAGTAATTTTTGGACACTATCAAACTCTCCGAGTTTTACGCAATTCATTTTCAAACTTTCTCATATTCTTTTAAAAGATGGCTCAACAATGTGCGTTTTAAATATATCGCAGCTTAAATTTTTTTAGAATGAGATTGAAATTATCGCATTTAGCATGTTTTTTTCAAAAACTATTTTCATCGTCATTTTATGAAATATAGGCAAAAGATTTTAATCACCGAATGTACTAGAGTTCAATGCAATCTCGAATGTAATGAAATTCGCTTTTTGCAACTAAATAAAAATAATTGTTTACACTCGAGGATTAATTTCTCGCATTATATACGACTAAATACCTTTATACGCATACAAAAACACAATTATTGGTAAATTTTCAGAATTTACCTCATTATTAAGACTTGAGAAAACTTATCCCTTTCGTATTTGTTTTCTAGTTTTTCTTCGTTCATCATTTGTATATATGGCAAGACGTCCGTCCATCCCACCCCAAAAACCACCCTTGGCAAAAAAAAATTTTTAATAAACAAATTTGGGAGAAAATGATGGGCGGAAGTCTTTCCTATTATATATATATGCCTTTTATAATAAGATATATATATATATATATACACAAATTGAGATAGGGGTTATCTTGTATATATATATATATATACAAATTGAGATAGGGGTTATCTTGTATATATATATATATACACAAATTGAGATAGGGGTTATCTTGTATATATATATATATATACAAATTGAGATAGGGGTTATCTTGTATATATATATTAGAAGAAATGAGGTAATCAGAAGATCGGATGGTTCATATTTACAGATATTTATTTATATATTACATTTTTTACATATATATATATCATATCATTCAGATCATTAGCGCTTTCTCCCATATATATATACAACTCGTAAATACTCCAAACATTTTAATACAATTTAGACGTTGGACCATAGATTTATGGAGCCGGATTATATATAATTTCAAAATATTCAAGAAAAATATTAGCAATGCCTTGTAAATGAAATTGATAGCCAGAGATCTTAGGCACACATTATGAAGAGGACGAAAGCAGGAAATGTGACGTGAATCCTCTCTTAGAGGATTGAGTGCAGGCGCTGGTCATAGAATTTAGCGTCCACCCCTACTCATTAGAAACGTGGAAATAAGAGATTGAGGATAAGAGATATTGTTTCATATTTTGCACTGATATGTATTTCTCTACTAAAATATATATAATTCTGAAAAGAAGCAAATATTTTGATTTTTCGTCGGATCTTTTTCTCATCGCATGTGCATCTTAACGAAAAAGTGAACGTCGCAATTTTGTATAACTTCTCATGTATTTCGTAAGCTCCATACTTTTATAAGGAATAAGTTTTCTTTACAATATATATTCATCGATGTTTTTCTGATAACTTGTAACATGCCATATGCAGAAAAAGAGTTCCTGCTGTGTTTAGATCCGGTGTCGCTTCTAAATATTTATTTCTTCACTACCCACAAGGGGCTAAACACAGAGGGGACAAACAAGGACAGACAAAGGGATTAAGTCGATTGCATCGACTCCAGTGCGTAACTGGTACTTAATTTATCGACCCCGAAAGGATGAAAAGCATAGTCGACCTCGGCGGAATTTGAACTCGGAACGTAACGACAGACGAAAATACAGCTACGCATTTGCTAGTTGTGCGATTTCATTGTTCAAGCGTCTTGATTAGTCTCTTAAAATTATGCTGGAGTGTTCCGAATATCCTAATATTTAAGGATTAAATAAACGTAACATAGCCAGCGCTGTCACGCAGATGTTTATAGCTTGATAAATTGTATGATTACTATTAAAATAATAGGTGACCCGCCCAAAATTGAAAAGGAATTGATGTGTTTGTAAAGCAAAAGTGTAATCAGACTAAAATCCTTTAATTTTTTTTTTGAAAGGCACGTGGAAATGGATTAGAAATTATGAAAATGTCATTTATATTAAAATAATGTACAAACATTAAAAAAAAGTGTTGACTGTGATTAAAAACATAAAGTATATTTTTTTTTGATTTTCGATTTTAATGATATCTAGCATCATTTCAAAAAAATTAACAAGAATCCCTGCCTAACCAGTGTCATCGGAAATTCTTGTTGATACATAAATACCGGAAGTGAATAAGTTGTATGTAAATTAGTCTTCAGATAAAAATAAAAAGACTTAAAAATTAGCAAGGAAGGAACTAGATTACATTGCCTCCAGTGTTTGACTGGTATTTATTTTATCGACCCCAAAGGTTGAAAGGTGAAGTTGAACTTGGAGCATAAAAAATGCTACTGAGGTTCATTTTCAAATGACAATTATCTACTATCGATACTCACAGTTATAATTTCATTATGAATATTCTAATTTTCACTTTCTATTCTTTTTTTAGAAACTAATAAACTATAATATTTGTATAATTTTCAAGGTTCATTACAATCACAGTAGCTGGGCTCTCCACTATGCCCAAATTAAGCATAGAACATTTGTTTAGTATCTGCACTCTACATATTGGTATCAGTAGGCTTTGTGAAATGAGCCCGTGTACTGATCTGATTATTTATTTAAATACATGCCTTCTTTAATATGTATGCATATATAATTTAGAATTATTTTATTCAATTCTCCTTTTTTAAAGAAAATTTTAATTAAGCTTTGATTTTAGTATACTTTTCCATTGCTTCTAGACTTCATTGAAAGTTAGATTACAGCATATGAAAATTTAAGCTTATTCTAAGATCAAATGAAAAGGCTTCAATAAATAAGATTTAATGAAATTGTGTACAGAAACAGTGACATAGAAAAGGAAAAAGCCATAAATATAATTTGTACAAAAATCAAATCGCTTTTCAAACTGGCAAATCATAAACACATTTCACAAAATTAATAATAACATTCTACTATTAAAGTTTCTCTTAATTATAAGTGAATATTTTTAGATGACTTGAATCCATCTTAACATTGTCTTGGAATCAGAAGTTTTATGTTCACAGCCAAAGGCTATAAATCGAAATTGTATTCCATTCCAAAGAAAGGCAACCCTTCTGATCCAGCTGTAAGGTACGAGGGGCATTCAATAAGTAATGCCCCTGACCCACTTCCCATAGCAGTAGAGCAACAAAAGTTATTAGTCTTTTTCTACATAGGAATCACCCAGAGTTACGCATTTCTCCCATCGTTTGATGCAGCTCTGGAGACCGTTTTTGTAGAAGACCCCAGCTTGGTCCTCCAACCACGACGTGACTTCAGAAATCAAGGCTGCATCATCTGGGAAATGCTTTCCTTTCAAAAACAACTTCATGGCTGGAAGAGGTGAAAATCAGAGGGTGCCTGTGCTTCTGAGGGTGCAAGGTCAGGAGAGTAGGGGGTATGGGGGAGGAGTTCATAGCTGCACACCTGTGCTTCTGATCTGGCGACACGCGAGTTGTGGACCGGAGCGTTGTCTTGCAGGAGGAGGATGCCTTTGCTGATCTTGCCCTGCCTCTTGATTTTGATAGCTTCTCTTAATTTCCTCAAAAGTGAAGCATAATAGGCTCCTGTAATTGTGGTACCCTTTGCCAGGAAATCTGTCATCACTACTCTGTCCTGGTCCCAGAAGACTGTGAGCATGACCATGCCAGCGGAGGGCTGCACCCTTGCCTTCTTTGGAGGAGGTGAGTCACGGTGCTTCCACTGCATTGACTGGGCTTTGGTCTCTGGATCATCGTGATGGACCCAGGTTTCATCCTGTGTAATCAGTCTTTTGAAAAATTTTGGCACATCTCCAAATTCATCCTTGAGCACTCGACGCGTTCTTGCTTCTGGAAAGGTGTGAGCAACCTGGGAATCCATCTGGCAGACACCTTTTGCATATGCAAATGGTCATGAATGATAGTTTCCACAGACCTGGTACTAATCTTGACCTCATGGGCTATTTGGCGAATAGTTATGCATCGATCTTCCAAAATGGCAGCCTCAACTTGACGGACAGATGCCTCATCAATGGCAGAAGGGGGGGGGGACCAGATCTGGGAGCTATTTCCAGAGTTCCGACCATGTTTGAATTCACGATGCCAGCGTTTTACAAGGTCATATGATGGGGCATCATCACCATAAGTTACTTTCATTTCATCAAAAGTCTCCTGTGGTGTGCATCCTTTCAAATACAAAAACCGGATCACTGCTCAACACTCAACAGGCTCTATTTCACACTTGACTCAGTTCAGACACCTGTAAATCAGAAACCACGATTAGTTCAGAGCTGTAATTTGCCACTTAATCTATAGAGATATAAATAATTGCACATGCAAAATTTCAGCTAGATCAAACAACTGCAAGTGGGTCAGGGGGCATTACTTATTGAACGTCCCTCATAACTGACACAGTCATTAGCAATGATGTTCTTCAAAAAGTTGGATCTCTTTCTCCTCATCTACCACCAGTATGGCTTCTGCAGAGCCAGATCCACTTATCAATGGGCTCTTGCTTTCAAGAAGTTCAGTGACAGCAGTGTTGTTGTCCTAGACATCAGCAAAGCCTTTGACTATGTCTGGCATGCAAATCTCATCTCATAACTTCCAGAAACAGAATAAATACCAGACTTGAGAAAATAAGTATTGGGGCTGATATATTCAAGTAAACCCCTCAAAACAATGCTCCAGCATGGCCGCAAACAAGTAAAAAAAATTGAAAGATATCCTTTTAACCTAAGAAAAAGGAAAATTACAACACGTCAGATTTTTTGCAGGAAAATTGCAATGGAGAAATAAAACAGTAAAAATCAGTATGCAAAAATAGGCACAGGAGTGGCTGTGTGGTAAGTAGCTTGTTTACCAACCACATGGTTCCGGGGTCAGTTCAACTGCGTGGCACCTTGGGCAAGTGTCTTCTGCTATAGCCCCAAGCCGACCAATGCCTTGTGAGTGGATTTGGTAGACGGAAACTGAAAGAAGCCTGTCGTATATATGTATATATATATATATGTGTGTGTGTGTGTATATGTTTGTGTGTCTGTGTTTGTCCCCCTAGCATTGCTTGACAACCGATGCTGGCACCTTGGGCAAGTGTCTTCTACTATAGCCTTGTGAGTGGATTTGGTAGACGGAAACTGAAAGAAGCCCATCGTATATATGTATATATATATATATATATATGCGTGTGTGTGTTTGTCCCCCCTAGCATTGCTTGACAACCGTTACTTAGCAGTTCGGCGAAAGAGACCGATAGAATAAGTACTGGGCTTACAAAAGAATAAGTCCCGGCATCGATTTGCTTGATTAATAGTGGTGCTCCAGCATGGCTGCAGTCAAATGACTGAAACAAGTAAAAGAGTAAAGAGAGTACGTCTGAATGAAAATTTCTTATCTAATTGCACCATCATGGCATTTGTTGACAGAGTTCTTTCTATTTCATTCTCAGTCTACTCTTGTGTTTCCCAGGGTTTGATTTTTGTCTCTCTTCCTTCCTTTAATATATCAGTAACTACTTGGTGCCACATCTAATAAGGTCCACTCAAACACAGTTGACACAACCCTTCATTTTCTCCTTAGCTTTCTCTAACCATACATCATCTCTATACAGCCTACATACTCCATACCTGTAAATCTGCATTAAACTCATATCAAACCTGCATTGAGAGACCTTGAGAGCATTCTTCAGTGGATCCATTCCAATTTTGTTTCTTTTAGCAATAAAAAGGACTCTTGCACTACTCAAGAAAATCCACTGCACCATGGCCACACTGAACATGAGTGGCGCTCATCTAAAGCTTTCACAGCTGCTCCAAATGCTGGGTTTCACAATAACTGAGGCTCTCTTCTGGTGAAACCACAACATTAACATAGGACTGTTTCCCCAAAATTGTTTCTTCTTTTCAAGGCTGGAAAATATTTCAGCTGTATCAACAGCAGCTAAAGTCATGATGGAGTACTTCTCTCACTGGGACAGTGCTGCTGCTGCATCATCCTGGACTGCATCCGTTCAACTAATTTAATCACTAACAGACATGTTCCATCCCCTGGCTCACAAGTATGCTGTCTCCTCTGCCTTTTCTATCACTGCCTCTGCAGCCTAGTCATATATCTGTTTCAGTTAGGTACTCCTCCTATCCTTTGTCTCTCTAGAGCAGTAGTTCTCAACCCTTTTTAACCTATGGGCCTCTTTGGTTCCTCTTTTACTCAGTTGGACCCTTATAAGCCATTTGATGTTTTAAAAATCCTATTATATTTTTTTAATTAAATATTATCAGGAATTGTATAAAAAGATGGACAAAATATTTTATGTATTGTAGAAGTATAACCAATATATTGCACATAAATTCTAACAACAAAATCTTATGGACCTCAGTTGAGAACCACTGTTCTAGATTCTCCAACCTGTTTGGCCTTGCTCTATTATGCCCAGTCTGTCTCAACTATTGGCCTTCTGGAATCTTCTTGCTCATATTTTCTTGGTAGGTGTTGATCTGCAACAGTTTAGATAGAACATAGTATCAAGTTCACTTGTCTCAGTGGGCCTGCAAAGATCATGAGCAATGCCCTACCTTCCAGATTCAACAAGTGAAAAAGGAAGTGCTGGATATGTTTGATGATTGACTAAACTGTTGAAGGTGGTTCTCCAGCAAGACTACAAGTCCGATGACTGAAATGAGGTAAAGAATAAAAGAATATAGATTTAATTTTGTGCAATGGTTTCATAACTTGTCAGGTGTGTTAAATTCTCAAGAGTTAGAAAATATGACTTGATATTTGTACAAACTATATTTGGCTTCTTTCCTTTTTTGTGAATGACTGCCTATGCACACAGATACCATTTAATGAAACCTCCATATGATCTTAGAATAAGCTTAGTCTTCAAAAAAAATGTAAGCTAGCTTTCAACACGAGAAGCAATAGAAAAGACAAATATATTAAAATAAAAATTCTAATTAAATCATTATATATGTATAAATAAAATAGAAAACTTGTATTTAATTGAAATGGTATATTTACATTAGGTCAGCATACATGTTCATTTTATTTAGCCTACTAATTCCGTTATAAGAGGCCTCAGCTGATGTGATTGTAATGAACCTTGAAAATTACACAGGTGTTTTTTATTGGTCCCTAAAAATATTGATGTGGAGGCACATGGCCTAGTGGTGAGAGCAGCGGACTCGCGGTTGAGGGATCGCGGGTTCAAATCTCAGACTGGGCGATGTGTTTGTTTATGAGCGAAACACCTAAGCTCCATGTGGTTCCAGCAGAAGGTAATGGTGAACTTCTGCAGACACTTTCGCCACAACTTTCTCTCACTCTTTCGTCCTGCATCTTGCAGCTCGCCTGTGATCGACTGGCGTCCCATCCAGGTGGGGAACCTATACGCCAAGGAAACTGGCCCTTATGAGTCAGGCGTGGCTCAAGAAGGAACAAACAAAAATATTGACAGTGAAAAATTGAACATTCACAATGAAATTGTTTGTTTATCTATACACAATAGACAGATGCCATTTAACAAATACTATTTACCACTGTATTTAGTATCTCATTTTTGAAACGACTAATTATTTTACCTAAAGAATTCAGAATGCCACTGGTGGTTGTTGAAACCTTGATGTGTATTAAATCATACTAGCTCTATTTTGAGAGCAATCATTGTAATTATAATAGGTCTAGTTGTGGAGGCGCAATGGCCCAGTGGTTAGGGCAGCGGACTCGCGGTTTCAATTCCCAGACCGGGCGTTGTGAGTGTTTATTGAGCGAAAACACCTAAAAGCTCCACGAGGCTCCGGCAGGGGATGGTGATCCCTGCTGTACTCTTTCACCACAACTTTCTCTCACTCTTACTTCCTGTTTCTGTTGTACCTGTATTTCAAGGGGCCGGCCTTGTCACTCTCTGTGTCACGCTGAATATCCCCGAGAACTATGTTACGGGTGCACGTGTCTGTGGAGTGCTCAGCCACTTACACGTTAATTTCACGAGCAGGCTGTTCCGTTGATTCGGATCAACCGGAACCCTCATCGTCGTAACTGACGGAGTGCTTCCACAATAGGTCTAGTTGACGTTTGTAAATTTAATAATGCTTACTTCTTTTTTTCTTTGCAAGAAAAGTTCAGTAGCTGTATTTCTTAAGATAATTTTGCACCTATTTTCAGTCACATAGATTGAAGCATGTGAGATATTTTGCCTAGAGGTGGGGGGGGGGGGGCTATTTAAACTCATGGTCACGAGGTCAATTTTCCAGCATTTTAACTTTGTTCAACTAGAATCAGTTTTATTTTATCCTCTAATTCTTCATGTGCCATGTCATTTGTTTGTCTTGCAAATAATAATGTTGCACCAGTTATTTGATTATGACTCTTCATGAAACCTTATTGACTTTACAAATGATTAATAAGTGACCTACTTCAAATATTTTTTCCAATTCAGTGATATTTTGTGATAGTCCACCTACCTTCATCATCATCATCATTCAATGTCCTTTGTCCATGCTGGCATGGGTTGGCCAGTTTGACCATGGCTGGCAAGCTGGAAGGTTGCACCAGACTCCAATCTGATTTGGTATGGTTTCTACAGGTGGATGCCCTTTCTAATGCTAACAACTTCAAGAGTGTAATTCATACTTTTACGTGCCACTGACATGACACCAGTATCTGCCACAACTATGATTTTATTTGGCTTGATGGGTCTTCTTCTCAAGCATTGCATAATTCATATCCTTTGTCAACTTTGGTGATCAGCCTGTCTGTTACTCTCTCCCATGCATTTTTCTAACTAAACAGTTCCCCATAAAAGCACTTCTGTACATGTCTCTTTTTAAGTGTCTGTGAGGGCATTAGTACCATTATCATTCTAGACACACTTGTCTCCAGTGATGTTTTACTTTGAAATCCAGAAACTTTATGCCTCTCATCCTTAGATTGCAAAACTTGTACAAACCTCTTACTTTTGGCTTTTCTCTTTGTTAATTATTCTTGGTACTTGATGACATTCTTCCTTTCTTCCTTCTTTCCAGGCCTGTCTCTTAGGTTTTGTGATTCTATTCACTATTTCATTTGACTGGAACCTCATACAAGACCTAGATCTCATCTGTACCTCTTAGCAGGTTATAAGAACTCTGACCTGTCCTCTGTGTTATGTGTCTCTCATCCTCCCTCTTGTTATATGCATCAATGCGCAATGGCCCAGTGGTTAGGGCAGCGGACTTGCGGTCGTAGGATCGCGGTTTCAATTCCCAGACCAGGTGTTGTGAGTGTTTATTGAGCGAAAACACCTAAAGCTCCACGAGGCTCCGGCAGGGATGGTGGTGATCCCTGCTGTACTCTTTCACAACAACTTTCTCTCACTCTTACTTCCTGTTTCTGTTGTACCTGTATTTCTAGGGGCCGGCCTTGTCACTCTCTGTGTCACGCTGAATATCCCCGAGAACTACGTTAAGGGTACATGTGTCTGTGGAGTGCTCAGCCACTTACACGTTAATTTCACGAGCAGGCTGTTCCGTTGATCAGATCAACCGGAACCCTCGTCGTCATAACCGACGGAGTGCTTCCATCCATATGCATCAGCCTAGTACTTCTTATGGTTAAAAGCTCATTCAGCTTCTGTGCCTTCATTCTTCAGATTATCCAGTGTTTTTGCATCAATCTAACGGTAGTTTTTGGATTTTTTTTACTTCATATTGCAATAGGCATCAAGTAGAAAATTGCTGGAGAATTATATAGGGAAACTTAAAAACTGTAGAAAAACTCTTTAAAAACGATTGCTTATTTTTATTGATTGTACTTACATCATCATCATTTAGCGTCCGCTTTCCATGCTAGCATGGGTTGGATGGTTCAACTGGGGTCTGTGAAGCCAGAAGGCTGCATCAGGCCCAGTCTGATCTGGCAGTGTTTCTACGGCTGGATGCCCTTCCTAACGCCAACCACTCCGTGAGTGTAGTGGGTGCTTTTTACGTGCCACCCGCACAGGTGCCAGACGGAGCTGGCAAACGGCCACGGATGGATGGTGCTTTTTACGTGCCACCGGCACGAGGCCAGTTGGGGCGACGCTGGCAACGGCCACGAACAGATGGTGGTGCCAGACGAGTCTGGCAAACGGCCACGAATGGATGGTGCTTTTTACGTTTAACAAAATTATGAGTCTTCTGCTATAGCCCCGGGCCGACCAATGCCTTGTGAGTGGATTTGGTAGATGGAAACTGGAAGAAGCCTGTCGTATATATGTATATATATATAAGTGTGTGTGTGTATATGTTTGTGTGTCTGTGTTTGTCCCCCTAGCATTGCTTGGCAACCGATGCTGGTGTGTTTACGTCCCTGTCACTTAGCAGTTCGGCAAAAGAGACCGATAGAATAAGTACTGGGCTTACAAAGAATAAGTCCCGGGGTCGATTTGCTCGACTAAAGGCGGTGCTCCAGCATGGCCGCTGTCAAATGACTGAAACAAGTAAAAGAGTAAAAAGAGTAATATGCTTAGTCCACGTACTTGGAAGAATTTCTTCCTACATGCTCCACTCCAGTATCTCAACAATCTCTCCTGATGACCCATCTTTCCTTGTACTGATAGTGTTAGTGGCATCCCTAGAATTTTGAATTTGAGGTTCAGTACATTGGTACTTATCTTCTATACATGAAAGAAAGAATTTTTTTTATGATCACTTGGTGACTGTCAAGATTTTTTCATACATGGTTAGATGTTTCCATTAATTTGATATTATTTCCTCGTGCTTGGTATATGGTGGCAGCAGCAATAAAACTTTGTTAGTATAGGTGTTAGTACAATACATACTTAATGTTTCCAAGGCAGGTAAGGAGGAGGATGCACACTTGAACTCACTCGAATGTCTGTGCATAGTGATAGGGATATAGGATGGAACTTTGATAAATGAAGAAAACTATTAGCAATATAACATACTCATATGTACAGAAATACATTCTCATAGGATGTATGTATGGAAATAAGGAACTTATGGAAGTAGTCTCAGTGAAGCTGGCACCATAATACGTCATGGGGTAGGGGTGGCAGTAGTGAGTACATTCAAGATAAATTCTACATAGTTTTTCACTTAAGGACAGAAAAAAATGATTTTACAGTAAAATGATCAAGAATGATGTCAGAAAGTAAGGAATTACTAGATTATTAATAGTTATCACTTGAGAGAGGAAAGAATAAAACAAAAACAAATAGCCGTCTTAAGACTAGGAGCTTTCTTATTAATAGAGGCTGGATTTTAAAAAAAGTGATGTCGAGGAAAGAAAAAGGAAAGGGAACCAGATAGATGGTGTGCTAAAATGAACAGGCATATGGATGAGGACAGCTGTTTGAAGAAGTGTCACAACCTCAAACAGTGGGGGGAACCTGTGGAAGAGGTAGACCTGGGAAGACATGAGAGGTGGTGAAGCATAATCTCCAAATGTTGGGCCTCACAGAGGTAGTGACAAGCGATTGAAACCTTTGGAGATATGCCATATTTGAGAAGACCCGTCGAGCCAAGTGAGGTTGTAGTCATGGCCGATGCCAGTGTCGTGTCACTGGCCCGTTAAAAGCACCCTTCAACTGTTGGCTGATATGCTGTTCTTTTGAAGACCTGTCAAACCAAGTGAAATCATGGTCTGGCCGATGCCAGTGGCATCTAAAAAGTACCTTTTTGAGCATTGGGCCTCATGGAGGCAGTGACATGTGACCAATACCCTTGGCAATATACTGTACTTTTAAGGCAGCAAGCTGGCAGAAATGTTAGCATGCCAGGCAAAATGCTTAGTAGTATTTTGTCTGTCTTTACATTCTGAGTTCAAATTTCGCAAAGGTCAACTTTGCCTTTCATCCTTTCGGGGTCAATAAATTAAGTACCAGTTCTGTACTGGGGTCAGTCTAATTGACTGGCTCCCCCCCCCAAATTTCAGGCCTTGTGCCTTGAGTAGAAAAGAATATACTGTGCTTCTGTTGACCTGTCAAGCCAAGTGAGCTGATGCTGGTGTCAGGTCAATGGCACATAAAAAACACCCACTACACTGTCAGAGTGGTTAGTGTTAGTGTTAAAAAATTAATCACCTAGGACTTGCATTCATGTTCCATTTGACCTATTGTTGCACAGAAATGCCAGTTTGAGAAGTAACATCAGCATACCTTCCTCTTTATTGATTTTGTGCTTTTTGCCAAATTGTAGTCAGATTTGGCAATGACCATATTGAATTCTTGAGAAATTTTTCTTCCTTATCATATAAAAATCTTGAAAATACATTCTTTTCTAAGTGAAAATTAACAAGAAAATTTTCACTTTTATATTTCATAATGATTATCTGATCTATCTCCATCAGTTTTTATATCAAAATAAAGCTAAATCATTCCTCTTCCTGATTGCATAATTTTCAACACATTGAGTTTTAGCACTCCAGCACATAGAACTAGAATGAGGGCTACCATTCAGCAGTCAAAAAACAAACAAAAAAATGAAAAACGGGACAAACTTTGTGAATAGGTGGAAATATCAGTGATTGAGGGACTATGACATGATATGTGTCAGATTTTGATCAAAATTATATGAGAAGAAAGTTCTCATCCAAAACTTTCAAATGATATATAATTTTCAACAGGAAATATTTTGACATGAAAATGATCAAGCAAAAGGGTTGCTTTTGCATGGTCAAACTGTGCTTGTCTCTCTTCAACAGTGCTCTATAGTGATATTTAATAGAGGTAATTATGGAGGCATCAAATTGCTGGACCAAATGATGAAAGTTGCGGAGAGAGTTATAACCCAATTAATCAGGAACAGTTAGACTAGATGAAATGCAGTTTGGTTTTGTCCTGGGTTGAAACACCACTGATGCTATTTTCGTAATCAGGCAACTGCAGAAGAAGTATTTAGCTAAGAACAAGCCCTTGTACCTGGCATTTGTTAATCCAGAGGACTTTTTTGACCATCAACTCCCTTTAGCCACTTCTCCTTCCACATCAACTCCCTTTAACCACTTCTTTGCATCATATTGCTGGAATATCTTTTATTGAAATTGACAACATCAATGTGAGGTATGAGCATGGTAATCCTGAATTGATATCAAGCGGAATGTCAGTCAGTTTCAATCTCAAATCACCTCGTTCCTCCGGGTTCAGGCAATTCCTATAAGCAAACAGTCGACAGTCTGCATCCCCTCAGTCACACCTCTCAATTATCATGTGTTCCCATGTTTCATGGTGCTGACTAAGTATTTCAAGCAGTTCATCTGGGTGCACTGGTCTTTCGCACACTGACCCCTTGGCTATCATCGGCCCCCTGTAATTGCTTGTCGACCCCTAGGGGGTCCATTGGATCCCCTTTGGTAACCCCTGTGTAGAGAAAGCCTTTGACAAAGTACCTCACTCTGTGATATGATGCTCTCTGAGAAAACTAAAGGTAGGTGAATGGCCTGTGAAAGCAGTACAGGGATGTTGTTAGTAAGATAAGAGTTAGCTATGGGTACAGTGAGGAATTTAGTGTAGTGGTAGGTGTTCACCAAGGCTTGATTTTCTGCCCCCTCCTATTCATCATTGTCCTCCATGCCATAACAGGAATTTAAGACTGGAAACACATGAGAACTACTATATGCTAATGATCTGGCTCTTGTAGCAGAATCTATAACAAAATTAGAAAAGAAATTCCAGGGGTGGAAACAGAACCTTGAATCAAAGGGTCTTAAAAGTCAACTTAGTAAAA
The DNA here is from genome assembly GCF_006345805.1 of Octopus sinensis. Classification (NCBI taxonomy): domain Eukaryota; kingdom Metazoa; phylum Mollusca; class Cephalopoda; order Octopoda; family Octopodidae; genus Octopus; species Octopus sinensis. The sequence continues at coordinate 163,068,467 of NC_042999.1, read as the reverse complement.
GACCAGGGTCCTAGTAAGCAAGAAATTGGACAGAACCCTTTATCCTTCAAATAAATGGCCCTGCTTTGATATGTAGGAAGGGTGTAGGCAGAAGTGCAGTTGAATAGGAAGGTTAATAGAGAAGATAGTGTTTGTAAGTTGAAAATGTGCAGGAGCCATAAAGACCACAGATACACAGGAAACTGATTTTCTCTAATGTCCTGGTTGCTCTCTGGAAGTCATAGATAATTTCTGCCTCTTAGGGAACCTAATTAACAATGGAAAAGGTTGTACAGAAAGTGTAATTGCTAGAATAAGAATAGAAAGGAGAAAGTTCAGAGAGCTTTTACCTCTGTTGACAACCAAATGTCTCTCTCCTCAAGTTAAAGGATGATTATATGATGCATGTGTATGAATTGTAATGAGATGGGGGGGGCCATGAATAAAGAGGTATGCGAAAACTGGAGAGGAATGAAGCTGATATGTTTCAGTGGACAAGTAGTGTTGGTGTGCATGTACTTCAGAGCATTAGTATATTGAGAGACAACTTAGGCATAAGAGGAATAATATGCAATGTGCAAGAGAAACGACTGCACTGCTTTGGTCATATAATGCGGATGGATGAGGACAGTTGCATAAAGAAGTGCTGGTTGCTTAAAGTGGAAGGAAGTTGTGGAAGATATGGGACGAAGTATTGGAGACTGATCTCAAAATAATGAGCCTTATGAAGGAGATGACAGAGCCACTATAACAAAATTGATATCCTGAAACCAAAGTGCCATGTAAAAAGGACCCAGTACAATGTGTAAGAAAAAAACCCTGTCAGATATACACACACATATATGCTAGCACCTTCACACATGTGAACATACACACACACTAACCATTACACTCGCGTGCGTCTGCACACACACATGCTCTCTCTCCCTCACACGCAGATACTCACACAAACACATGTGCATGCAGATTCTCACACATACACCTCCCCTGTTCTTTCCTAACCCTCCCCACATTAAAGAACTATACCCTCAACCCATAAATCTTCAGCAGGCAAGATACTGAGCAAAATAACAAAAGGACGAACCCAGGTCATAGATGGCTAGTGTAACATTAACCTGCAAACTCCTATCAGTAGTCACCTGGATGTACATACACAACCACACGAATGTGCATACACACACACACACACAGAGGACCAATTCTTAGATGAAAGCAGACGTTGGAGGGAGTAGGAAAGTCATGAACAGCAACAAAAGAACTTCAATGAACAAACAAATAACTAATAGATTGTTTAACCAACATGTTAAACAAATGATTGATTAGTTGTTAGATATTTGACCAATTTACTAATAATAATAGAGAAATTGAATTGAACCTGTACTTGTGTTGTTATTATTAACCTAATGACTCTCCAAGGATACAATACGTGTGTGTCTTACAAGTTTTGTGATGTATGACAAGTCATAAGAGGTGACTGGGGTTCAACTTGTGTCATATGCCTCGGCATTTAGATTTTCATGTGACTTACCTCTTACAACTTGTCTCATATGTCACAAAATTTGTAAGACAGTATCTGACTTAGAAGACACATGCTAGTTCACAAAAATATTCCTTCAAAAGGGCAAAAATGTAGAAGAAATTTGAATATCTGTCACTTGTTTCAAACCCTGTCAGTCAGTAACTGATCTGAAAAGTTGTCTGAGGGCTCATCAAGGGAGGGATTGTGGTGTGTGTGTTGATGGGATGGCAATCATCTACATATATGCGTGTGTGTGTATATATATTTTGATCTTGTTGATGCTGCTGCTGGTTAGTAATATATCTTTATAGGGAATTCCCTTTTTTAAATTTTGTTCTTGTTTATAAAAGAAAATCAGCTTGAAGCAACTTTGTACAGATGGACTTTTAAGCACTATTTTCTAAACCATAGGAAAATAAGTGAGCATTGCCAACCAGTACCCCCTTTTGGCCATGCCATTTTTGCTGTTTTTCTTCAGTGCACCCTTAGATCCTCCCACTACCTCCAGTGGGGCAGGTGGGTACCATCCACTTTGGGAAATCACTGCTCTAGATGTGTATGCATACAAGTCTATAACATAATGGGATGTTTAAAATGAGTCCATGATATATGTTCACTACTTGTAAGAGTACACATTTTGCTTATCATAATCATATCTTTCTGATTTTTCAAATTTGAAGTAAACTGTGAATTTCACATTAATAAATTGTTTTATAAACTAACACTTTACTCTTATAAAGATTACCTACCTTCCTATTAGAGTATAAAATGAGTTGGAACTAGCAGTAAACTAAATGTTACTACTTCTGATAGTGTTTTAGTATTAATGTCTGTTGCTGAGGGATCTGTTTCTCAGATCTTTTCTCATCTTGTCAAAGATTTTTTTTTTGCCTTGCCTTATCTACAATAGAACCTTCAAGTTCACAATGAAGTAAACATCTAACCTTTTTAAAACCCATTTAAGATCTGTCGAATGAAGTTATTTTTGTAAATCCTTTCAAAACTTTGATTATTTTCAAACTTACTGAAACATAAACTGTATATTTCATTAGAAATATAGTCATAGAATGGTTATGATATTGCAAAGTGTCATAAACTCCCTACACCTTGCTTGCATCTTTGAATAAAATTCCCTCCCAGATTTTAAATGAAATCTAAAATGTTTTTAGTCTTTTTATTGAATATGAATTAGTTATATTATACAAAATATGTATAATTTTATATATAATCACATTCTTGTCACTGCTTCTTAGCTACAAGATCTTGAATGCCAGAGAGTGCACAATGTAAGTCTTTTCAATGTTTAGCTTGTTTCTGTACTTGGTCTTGACAGCAACAAGCATGGAAAATGCAGCTTCACAAAGATACATGGATCCTAACATAGCTAAAATCTGAAGAGCCTGATGTGAGATGAGAGGGTAAAGAGGAAGGTACTTGATCCAGAACATCTCAAGATTCTGTTCTTTGCAGTCTCCCTTAGCTGGGGAGTTGAACTTCAGTTCAAGAAACTCCTCTTACACTTCTTCCAAAATCTCAGTCACATCACATTGAAATGGTTTCCTGATGAATTTCCAAGCTTCATGCTTTTCATCTATGTCTGGAGAGTATCCAATGAATTCTGTTTTCAAGTCAGATGAGTGGTTATTTGTTTCTTTAACTCAGAATCAAGGTTACTGTGAAGAGAGCAGAATCCAAGTTACTAAAATTGACTGTATTTCCCTGTTGAATTCTGCATTTCCAGAGATTGAATGGTGTCATGGTGCATGAGAATGTCTGTTTTTCTCTTGTAATTTAAGGTCGAGAGCATTCAACGCTTCAAAGATGTCTACCAGGTAAGCTAGAGATAGCTGAAAGCCTTCAGGCTGGAACTTGTCATGGAGAACTGCCTTCCGTTGCAAATCTAGAAATATTGCTACTACTTCTCATAGTTCATAAAGCTGTCCAAGCATGTTCCTCTTTGATAGCCATTGTACGTCCCTGTGAAAAAGCAATGCTTCATGTTCAGATTCCATATCTTTACACAACAGTTTGAAAAGATGACTTTTTAAGGCTCTACCTTTAACAAAGTTGACAATTTTGATAGCCATGTTCAGGACATTTCTCATTTCAGTAGGTAAGGTTCTGGATGCTAATGCTTCACGATGAAGTATACAGTGTGTACCTACAACAGATGGATTTTTTTCTTTCACCCTAGTAATGAATCCAGACTGCAGACCAAGCATAGCTGGAGCTCCATCAGTGCACACCCCTACCAGCAAATCCCACAAAAGTTGGTTTTCCTGAAAGTTGGATATATCATGAAAAATAGCTGCTGCTGTTGTACAACTGTCCATAGGGTGACAGAACAACCTTTCCTCTTTTACACAGTTGCCTGATTCAAAAATGAGCATATACCAGCAGCTAAGAACACTGAGTGATGTCAGTCGTTTTGTCACACTGGATGGCAAAAACAGGAGAATCTCTTACTTGGTTGAGAATTTGATCTTTGTCTCGAGACAAGTCAGCGATCTTTTCTTTGACTGTATTGTTTGATAGTGAAATCTGGGAAAGCCTGTTTGCACTATCTTTCCCCAGAATGAGTTCTGCACAGATTAGAGTTGGTTTTAATGAGAAACTCTTTGCGATCAATATGGTGTTCTCATAGGAAGCCTCAACAACCATTGAAGTTTGTTACCGAAATGCCCTGCTACTGTCCAACTTAGCTTGCTTTAAGGAATATCTTTTTGTTTCAAAGAATGTCTTGGGCTTGTCTGCAAGAGCAGGATGTGTTGTCCTCAAGTGGCGTTCCAAGTGTGAGGGTTGCATTCCATCATTGCTCAAAATTTTGTAACATATCGCACACTGGGGGACTTCTGCGTCACCCTTTTGGAGGGACACAAATCCAAATCAAATATATTTATCAAGATATTTCCATTTCTTTGCACTCATTGTGAATTATTTAATGTGCAGTGGATGACACAAATATGTGAACAAAAGATAAGGCAAATTTAAGGTAATGTCAAGGCCCAAGTTAGAACACTTGGAGTAAAAAGTTCCAAAAAAAAATTAAAACAAGAATTTTGGAATAAAGGTTAAATTAACAGAAAAGTTATATGGAAAATTTGTACAATAAAATATTGTATTTATTTGTATGAAAGCATAAAAAAAAAATTTTGCTAAAAAGATTTTGTATAGTTTTTAGTTTTACGTAGTACTTTCTGCAATATTTAAATCTGAATTTTAGTTGAACATTTGGCTTCATATTATAATTTTTTTATTTCAAAAAATTTACTATATTTTTAACAGAAACATTTAATATTTAAAATTTTGGTTTTATTGTTAAAATTTATTTTTCTAATCTGTTTTAATTTTTTTGAGACTTTATTAAATAGAGCGATAGTAGAACCTATTACATACTTTCTGTTTTATTTCCTATTTTTAAATTTGTCATACTTTTCATCTTGCTAAAATTTTAAAATAGTTTTCAATTTTTAAATTATGTTAATATTTCTTAGTATGTTACTATAAAAATTAGATAATGTTTCAGCATGTCTCTTGATTTTTAAGAACCACATTATTTCATATATATGAAAACTGGGATTAAACTTGTTTGTAATCTATTAACTGAAAAAAATATTTGTCTTTACACAATAATAATATCTGAGCTTTATACCAGTGGTTCCTAGCTTGAGTCTTGTAATAAAAAAAAATTACAAAATCAAGGCAAATGTTAAAACTACAATTCAGATTTAGTGAGGGTTTTGAGGGATATGAAGTAGGGGTCAATAAGTACAGAAAATGGTAAGCATGGCCATAATAAAATAAGGAAGCTAATGGTATAAGGCGATACTTTTGCATTTTTTCATAAACTTCTCATTATTTAACCATGCTCTTGTTAAGAGAATAACAAATATAGAGAAATTTTTGCTTTTTCTCAAGGGCTCGTGTGCCCCTTGGAAATTGCTAATGTTCCCCCTCCCTCAGTTTAAAAACCACAGGGTTAAACAAGCAATAATAGTTGATTTAAAAAGGTCAAATAAAAATTGTAAATATTATGAAAACAACTAATCTTGTAATTTCATCAATAGATCCCAAATAAGTTATATATCATTCATTTATTTTGTGTAATAGAAAGTTGTCAACTCTATGAATTTGGTAGTTGGACAAACAACTTCCCAGTTATCACACATGTAACCTTTGTTGTATAACATAACATGTAATCAGGGAAATATTGGTTGGAAACATAACTGTTCTCATAATACTTACTGTCAAATCAATTTTAGTAACTCTCGCCCAGAGTAAAAGGTAGACTGTATGACGCATGTGCATGAACAGCCATGCTACATACAGTGAAACATGGACTGTGACGGCTGAGGACATGCGTAAGCTTGCAAGGAATGAAGTCAGTATGCTCTGCTGGATGTGTAATGTCAGTGTGCATAATCAACAGAGTGTAAGTGCCCTGAGAGAAAAATTGGACCTAAGAAGCATCAGATGTGGTGTGCAAGAGAGACGACTGTGCTGGTATGGTCATGTGGCGAGAATGGATGAGGATAGCTGTGTAAAAAAAGTGCCACACCCTAGCAGTTGAGGGAAGACCTGGGATGAGGTGGTGAAGCACGACCATCAAACATTAGGCCTTCGGCCTCACCAAGGCAATGACTAGTGACTGAGACCTTTGGAAATATGCTGTGCTTGAGAAGATCCAGCAAACCAAGTGAGACCATAACCCATGGCCTATGCCAGGCATGTAACCAGCCCACTTACACATACCTTTCCTTCATTGGACACTAAACTCTGCTTGTGAAGACCTGTTGAGACAAGTGAAATCGAAATCAAATTCAATGACAGCACCGCATGTCTGGCATCCAAGCGTGATTGTTGCCAGGGCCGCAGCCTGGCCCCCCCGTGCCGGTGGCACGTAAAAAGCACCATTCAAGTGTGATCGTTACCAGCGTTGCCTTACTGGCACTTGAAAGACAATATTGGTGTGAGGTCGTTGCCAGTGTCCCTGGACTGGCTCCTGTGCAGGTGGCACATAAAAAACACCATTTGAGTGTAGCTGTTGCCAGTACCGCCTGACTGACCTTTGTGCTGGTGGCACGTTAAAGCACCCACTATACTCTCGAAGTGGTTGGCATTAGGAAGGGCATCCAGCTGTAGAAACTCTGCCAGATCAGATTGGAGCCTGGTGCAGCCATCTGGCTCACCAGTCCTTAGTCAAATTGTCCAACTCATGCCAGCATGAAAAGCAGACGTTAAACAATGATGATGAAATACCAAAACTTGTATCATTAACACAATTTGATATGATTAAAATTCTGATACTATCAGTCAGAAATATCATTGACCGAATGTGTAGAAATCAAAAGTCTACCTTGTTACTTACAAAGAAGTTGCAAGAAAAACTTCAAAAACACAACAAATGGTTAGAAAATAAAGCTGAACACAGTTGTCACTGTGTTGCAAATGTAAGCAACACATACACACAAATGATAAGCCTCTTTTGGGTTTTTTCCACCAAATTAATGCAGTTTGGTTAGCCCAGGTTTATAGTAGAGGACACTTATCTAAGGTGCTGTGCAGTAGGACTGTACCTGGAACTATGTGGTTGGGAAGTGAACTACCATAACTATGCCCCTATTATAACAATTATTATAATCTTAACAGTTCTTGTAATATTTTATATTTTAACTTGTATTACTCAAGTGAGCCATATAAGGCAAAATATATCTTACTAGTGGACGATGTTTCTTTCTTTAGAGCATTTGCTGTTACAATGATTTAGAAAATGTTTTTTGTATTATCATTTTGTCAAATTTGTGTTTAAGCTGCTTCATGTTCTTTCTCTGCTTACTCTATTTCTCACTTTCAGGAAGTAAAAGAGTTCATTGGTGGACATAGCATTTCCAACATTGTAATCAGCAAGAAATCTCGTCATGGTATGTTGCTGCTGTTTCATTCCTTTCTTTATAATTAAAAAAATTTTTTTTTCTTTTTCAATTTTAGGAATTTTATGAAAACCATTTAAAATAATACATGTTGATTTTGGAAAAGTTACAACTCAAGAATTTTAATATTCATACCTGTATGTTTATATTTAGTCACAAGTTTGTTTGTGTGTGTACAATACAGTTTTCCCTTTTGCTTCATTAGCTTAACCTGAACAGGTTTGTGGTTTTACTGCTATGAGATGTTATTGCTGCTGGGCACTATCTCTACAGCTCAACAGACAGGTAACTAAAAGAGTAAATTAAACCCAAGTAAAATTTCAAAGGCCATATCTATACTACTTTTCCAATGTTATTGATACTTATAGAAATAAATCTTGGAAGCAGAGTCAATTGAACAAAATTCTATAGATATATAAATTGTCTCCCTGACAAATTCCCCTACTGTAATGACAATGACAATGATAGCAACAGTGTATCAGTAGGTTAATTATCTAAATAACAAGTATTAGTTGTAATATCAAACATGAAGCTTAGTAATTTGAAATGATTAGGTAATATAGGCAGCAATCTTTCATTGTATAATTAATGTTGCTAGAATATATATGCCTTGATTCAAGAGAAATTAAAAAGATTGATCACAAACAAAGTTACAGTGATACCTTGCAGTACGAGTTTAATTCGCTCCGAGCTCGTTTTACGATTTACTCATTTTACAAACCAGTTTTCCCCATTGAAATTAACTGGAATCTAATTAATCCATTCTAGTCCCCCCCCCCCAACCACCCCAAAATAATTTTCATAGGTTTTAAAACAGAAAAGGTGTAGTTACAAGTCAAATGACAATTATAAAAAAGAGAATGCAAAAGAAATATGTAAACTGGTTTTATTAACTGAATTACCTGAAAGATGGGACGGTATGTGTGCAAGGAAGATGAGGATTACTGTTTGGAAAGAGAATCTCCTTGCATTAAGACTTCAGGAAGAAAAATTTTTGGTGGGATTTTGAGTCTATTGCTGCAGATTTCCATTTGTACTTCAAAACAAATATTCACACAAGCCTCGGCTCGTACAGCCAATTACCCATACAATGGTGCACACGTACTGTGAGGTTCTGCTGTAATATAAAATTCTCATATTATTGAAGAGAATAGAATTAGGTAAATAAATATATAGACCCATAAAAAGTGAAGCAGATTCCTTCATGTAAGGAAATAGAGATTACATACAATGAAGAAAAAAGATGGTTTGCACAAAATGATTTTCAATTAATGAAAGAACACAGCGCGTTTCCTCGAACAGCCTAACACTCTTTTATACAGTTGGACGCCAGGCGCCGCGGTCAGAGGTAAGCGATTCCCAGCCACGGGCTGAAATGCTGCACGCCTCAAGGGAAGTTTTCAGGCTGTCCTTGTATCGCCTCAGTGGCCTTCCAGGGTTTCTTGCTCCAGAAGCCAGCTCAGAGAAGATCATCATCTTTGGTAGACATGTGTTGTTCATTCGGACTACATGTCCGACCCACCAGAGCTGGGCCTTCATGATGAGGGCTTTGATCCCGAGCATTTCAGCTCTGTGAAGCACCTCAGTGTTGTAGACTGTCCTCCCAGGAAATTCCCATGATTCGTTGCAAGCAGTGAAGGTGGAACTGGTTAAGTACTCACATTTGCCTCCTATACAGCATCCACGTCCCACAGCCATAGAGCAGAGAGGTGATGACGACTGCCTTATAGACTGCCAGCTTGGTGGAAAGTCTGATACTTCATTCAGCGCACATACGTGTCCAAAGTTTGCCAAACGAAGCTCTTGCTTTTGCAAGCTTCATGGAGACATCTTTGTCCATGCTGAAGTTTGAGGACGGGCAGCTTCCCTGTAAAGCTCTCCACGTTGTTCAGAGTTGTGCCCTCAATCTGAGGCTCAGGAGGTGTCAGCAATGAGATGCCTCTGTGGTTGTCACATGAAGCTCTGCCCCATTGTTCTTGTACAGATGCACGATGTTGGCATCATTGAAGTCCTGTGGCACTGACCCTTCATCCCAGAACTGCTGTATCAGCTCAGTCAACTTGATGGCAACAGCTTCACCTCCCTCTTTGAAGATCTATGGGGGTACTCCCATCAGGACCAGGTGCTTTCCCCACGTGTAGTTGCTTGATGGCCTTCTGGATTTCTGCCAGTGTCGGAGGAAGGGTCATCAAGCAACATCAGGACTGGGTGCTGTGGCATGTCTTGGATAGCCTGCTGGTCAATCTGGGAAGGTCTGTTTAGCAGCTGACTGAAGTGTTCACTCCAGCACTGTATGATGTTGCTCTTCTCAGTAAGCAGGGTTCCATTGGTAGAGTGCACAGGTGCCATTGCATTTAGTGTGGGACCATACATGTGTTTCAAGCCGGCAAAGTACTTCTTGGAGTTGTGCTCGTCTGCACACTGCTGTAGTTCTGCAGCCTTGTTTTCCCACCACTTGTCTTTCATCTGTCGCAGCTCAGTCTGCACCTTTCCTCGGATGTTCTTGAGGTGGTCGTGCTTGGCTTGGGAGTCTTTGTCATTGAGCCAGGCAGTGAAGGCTTCTTTCTTCTCTTGGAGGGTGGTGGTGATCTCCTTGTTGTTGTCAAACCAGTCTTAGTGTTTCCGTTTTGTGTAGTCAACGGTAAGGCTGGCGGAGTCATACACTGCATCCTAGGCCTTCTCAAGGTTTCCCTCTGCTGGCAGATGATCAAGGTTAGCAATGAGGGTCTCTTTTGTTTTGGGTTCATTGAATTTCTGGATGTCCAGTTTCTTTTTAACATCAGCTTTCTGGTGTCTGTGTCTGCTGATGATGGAAAAAAACAGTCTGCACCTCAACAGCAGGTGATCTGTCCAGCAGTCAGCTTCCCTCATTGCCCTAGTGATGCGAACATCCTGGATGTCATGGCGCCTGGTGAGCACAGTCAATCAGGTGCCAATGCTTGGATCTTGGGGGCATCCAGGTAGCTTTGTTGATGTCAGGCAGTTGGTACAGGGTATTGGTGATGGTGAGTCTCTGCTCAGCAGAGAAGGTGAGTAGCAGTTGACCATTGGTATTCTCATGTCTGATGACATCTGGCCAAGACTGGGCATCTCTGCCTGCACGGGCATTGAAGTCCCCGAGTATCAGCAGCTTGTCATCTTTAGGAACTGACCATAGCACTTTGGTGAGGTTCTGATAGAATAGTTCTCTCTGCTCCACAGTGTAGGTCGTGGTGGAGGCGTAAGCACTGATGAGTGTCAGGTGCATCTTGCCTTGGAGAGAAATTCTCATCGCCATCAGGCGGTTGCTGATTCCTCTTGGGTGGGACTCCAGGTTCTTGACGAGGGCAGTGTGAATGGCAAAGCCAACTCCTGCTTCCCTGCATTCATCTGGTGCCTTCCCTGACCAAAAGAAAGTGTATCAAGCTCCAGCCTCAGTGATCTCCTCTGTGTTGGTAAGGCATGTCTTGCTGAGGGCAGCAACATCAATGCTGTATCTCTGCAGTTCACAACCCACAAGTGCTGTTCGACGTTCTGGTCTGTCACAGTTTTGGCTGTCCATGAGTGACCTGATGTTCCAGGCTCCAACACATAAAGTGCTTTTCTGGTGGGAGGATTTTGGGTTGTTCTTTCGCTTTGACTGCGTGGTAGATGACCAGTCAGCTGCGGTATGCTGACAGGATGAGATGAGGCACCTTTTCTAGGTCACCTTTTCTAGATCCTTCTCCCTAAGGAGGGCTGCTCTGTTGTCAGAGTGGCTGCCAAACCATGCCCTTGCCCCTGTTGGCTACACAATGACCATCCTGCCAGTGCAGGTTCATGGCTTGCAGCTCCCTGCATCTGTCACCGTCACCACTCGTCCACCGTGTCAGGACTTGGAAGAAAAAGTAGAGAGGGTGGAGTCACTGAATCTTGGGCAAGAGAACTGAGGCCTTGGGTTGCCCAAGCTCAGGACCCCCCCCCCCACTCAGTCCAGCTGATCTAGCCAGGAGGGACGCAGGACAACACATCCTAGCCACGACTGGACTGCAGGCGCTGCCGGAGAGATGATGGACTTCATCACCTAACCACCTTAGGGACTCCACTCCAGATTTGGATACGGTTTACACCCTAGCCTTTGATTAACCAAAGAAACCTACCTCCAAGGCAGCGGGAGACTCTTGGAGGGTGGGGACGTCTCACTACCCATACAGGACCAGAAGGACCTGCCCACTGCCCATACGATATATACAATTTAAAAAAAAAAATTAAAATATATATATATATATATATATATATATATAAATTATCATCATCATCATTTGATGATGATTTCATCATCATCATCATCGTTTAACGTCCGTTTTCCGCGCTAGCATGGGTTGGACGGTTCGACCGGGGTCTGGGGGGCCAGGGGCTGCTCCAGTCTGATCTGGCAGTGTTTCTACAGCTGGATGCCCTTCCTAACGCCAACCACTCCGTGAGTGTAGTGGGTGGTTTTTTACGTGCCACCGGCACAGAAGCCAGTCGGGGCGGTGCTGGCATTGGCCACGTTCGGATGGTGCTTTTTTATGTGCCACTGGCACAGAAGCCAGTCGAGGCGGTGCTGGCATCGACCACGTTCGGATGGTGCTTTTATGTGCCACCGGCACAGAAGCCATTCGAGGCGGGGTTGGCATCGGTCACGTTCGGATGGTGCTTTTTATGTGCCACCGGCACAGAAGCCAGTCGAGGCGGCACTGGCAACGGCCACGATCGGTTGGTGTTTTTTATGTGCTACCGGCACAGAAGCCAGTCGGGGCGGTGCTGGCATCGGCCACGTTCGGATGGTGCTTTTTATGTGCCACCGGCACAGAAGCCATTCGAGGCGGGGTTTATATTATATATTTTATGTATATATATTTTTCAGTGCCGGTGGCATGTAAGAGAACCTTCCGTTTCGCGACCGTTGCCAGCACCGCCCCGTTTCGTGTCCGTTGCCAGCCTCGCCTGTCCCTCGTGCCGGTGGCACATAAAAAGCACCATCCGTTCGTGGGCGTTTGCCAGCTCTGTCTGGCACCTGTGCGTGTGGCATGTAAAAAGCACCCACTACACTCTCGGAGTAGTTGGCGTTAGGAAGGGCATCCAGCCGTAGAAACACTGCCAGATTTGACTGGGCCTGATGAAGCCTTCTGGCTTCACAGACCCCAGTAGAACCGTCCAACCCATGCTAGCATGGAAAACGGACGCTAAACGATGATGATGATGATGATGATATATTATATGTATACCTGTACATATATATATATATATATATATATATATATATATATACATATGTATGTACATACCTACATCTATATGTATATATACATGCAAATATGGGTACAGGACATCAAACAAAGGTTGAACACAATGAGAAACGAAAACATTAAAATAAAAACCCTCACCTTACTGACAGCGTCCCTGAACATGGCTTGTATAGCTCTCATTAATCACTCGTCTATATATATATATATACATACATTTATATACATATCTATATATACATAAATATACACATATATATATACATGCATATATATAAAAAAACTTACTTCAAAAAGGATGCGTGGCATTCGATCATATAATAATATAGATAATATATAAATATATGCATATATACATATATGTATGTACATACCTACATCTATATGTATATATACATGCAAATATGGGTACAGGACATCAAACAAACGTTGAACACAATGAGAAACGAAAACATTAAAATAAAAACCCTCACCTTACTGACAGCGTCCCTGAACATGACTTGTATAGCTCTCATTAATTACTCATCTATCCCTAGTTTCCGCATTGACCACCAGATAAGGGATCGGGGGATCCTGTCAAAGGCTTTCTCCATGTCAGCAAAAGCCAGGTACAGAGGTTTATCTTTGGCTAGGTATTTCTCCTGCAGCTGTCTTACCAGAAATATAGCATCAGTGGTGCTTTTCCCTGGCACAAACCCAACCTGCATCTCATCCAAACTGACTCTCTCTGTAATTAGTTGGGCTATGACCCTCTCCATGATCTTCATTACCTGATCTAACAACTTGATACTTCTGTAATTATTTGTATCTAAAGCGTCACCTTTTCCTTTCTAGCACTTGACTATAGTGCTGCTACACCAGTCATTGGGTATGACACCTTCATGTATCACCTGGTTAACTATATGGGTGACTAGACTATAGCCAACACTGCCAGATATTTTGATCATCTCTGCAGTGATTCCTGATGGGCCAGGGGCTTTCCCTGTCTTCATACTCTTAATTGCTTTATCTGCCAAGGTACTGTCAACTCGGATAGCAGGTACCTCTGTTGGGTCGACATTCGGCAGACTCTCTTTCTCCCATTCATTTTCTTTATTCAGCAACCTTGTATAGTGGCGTCTCCAAACCTCTCTCTTTGCAGCCTCGTTTAGTGCAAGTGAACCATCACCCATGCAAACACATTTCTCTCCCACACACTGTCTTGCAACATGAAATACCTCAAGTCTTTCATCCTCACGGCGCAGAACATTGGCAAATTTTTTCTTATCTGCTTCCCCTCTGGCTAAATAAACCTGCCTCCTAGCTTCCCTTCTGACAGTCTAATACAATTCCCTGCTACCACCGTTCTTCCAGTCCTTCCAAGCCTGTTTCTTTTCTCTAATAGCCCTGTCAACAACATTGTTCCACCACCACGTTATTTTGGTCATTAGGTGGTAGATGGCAAAATTAGTAGGGTATCAGCAAAATACTTTGTATTTGGTTGTCACTCGGGTTCACTTTGCCTTCTGTAAAACCAATATTGGAGTTGATGTAGTCAATTACACCTTTGAATCTGCTGTCCCTTCATAGTCACAGTTTAATGTTTGAAACCAGTAAACCTTAAATTAATATTGAATGGTTTGAATATTACTCTTTACTCTTTTACTTGTTTCAGTCATTTGACTGCGGCCATGCTGGAGCACTGCCTTTAGTCGAGCAATTCGACCCCGGGACTTATTCTTTGTAAGCCCAGTACTTATTCTATCGGTCTCTTTTGCCGAACCGCTAAGTGACGGGGACGTAAACACACCAGCATCGGTTGTCAAGCAATGCTAGGGGGACAAACACACACACACGTATATATATATATATATACATATATATGACAGGCTTCTTTCAGTTTCCGTCTACCAAATGCACTCACAAAGCATTGGTCGGCCCGGGGCTATAGCAGAAGACACTTGCCCAAGATGCCACGCAGTGGGACTGAACTTGGAACCATGTGGTTGGTTAGCAAGCTACTTACCACACAGCCACTCCTGCGCCTAAGAGATCATTATTATGAATTAATAAAACTTTTTTTTTCTGTAGGATGTCTGTTGAATGGTGTAAACATCAAAGATGTTCATTCTTTTGAATTACTGTCTTTACAGCTATTGTTACTCTTATGAATGGTGAAGATGCTGAAGAGATTGTGGAACAGCTGAGTGGTAAACAACTACTTGACACTGATGTTACTGTTAGTTTGCACCCTAGTGATAAAATGTTGTGTCTTACGAATCTCCCTGAAGATTGTTTGGAAATGGAAGTTCATAAGTTACTGCTCACATATGGACCAATGGAAAAATTCTTTCTGATGCGTTGTGAAGAAACTGGTGCGTATTGTTTTAGGGTTCTTTTTATAATTTGAACTATTTCATGTTTTAGTTTCTGTTGGTAGTATATTTATTAATGGTTACTGCTGTTTTTAGCCTTAGATTTTATAGTTACATTATCTATTAAATTTGTTTTTTCTTGGTCATGATATTTAGTGTTAATTGAATGGTAATAATTCACAACTTAAAGAAATGATGAATTGTTTGATAATATTGAAGGCTATGTGGATGAATAATGGATGATAGAAATGATTTCATTGATTTGTTGCAATACTCTTTTACTTAGTTTTATGGTAGCTGCCGGTCTTGCACAAGAAACAATGATATTAAGGTTTTCGTCTTCACTTTTGCTTTCAGATCAGTGAAGCAAATGTAGGGTTTTTAATTCAATAATAGTCAGCTTAAAATTTAGGTTATTTTATTTTCTTTATTAAACTTAAAAGGATTTTTAATATATACTTTTTAAAATATATTCTAATAAGAACTTCATTGACCCTTCCTGATTCTTTGTCCATATTCTATATTATACTAACTCACATTCTTGTACCTTGAGAGTATGCTCTGACACCTCATCACCACCATCATTATCTTTCTAGCTACTCCTTATATTTCTTCTATTGTGAGACACTTGTGTCTGTCTATCTATATGCTGCTTCAGCATCTCAATACCTGGCATAAAGCCACCTCTCTCTCTCTCTATTATAACCTCACTCAGTCATGAGGGCTTCTTTGTCTTGCAAGTTTCATGGTGACCCCACTGGTGTTTGTATTAGGAAAAAAGCACGCAGTACACTCTATGTATTGGTAATGGTTGGCATTAAGAAGGGCATCTAACCAGAGAAACCATTTGAAAGCTGACATTGGAGCTTGATGCAGTCCTCTGGCTTGTTGGATCCTGTCATCTTTCCACTCTTTGTCACTATGGAAGATTAGCGATGATGATAATGATGATGACTTTCCATTATAATATAAACTTGAAGAGATCTCTTTTGTTTATTTGTAAATGAAAAAATGTTGAGGTCTTACTAAAAGCAATATCACCAGGCAGGAAGTAATTTGACTACAAGAACTGTCATGAATCGAAAATTAGGGTCACATGCTAAACAAAATGGGAATAAAGACAGGAGAAAACTATTATCAGGTCCTTGGTTTTCTTTTAAGTAAAAGTTAAAACCTATGGGTAAATACTTTTTAAGGTTGCTGTTAAGATTTCACATTCAATTTCTTAAGCTTTTTTTCTTTGTGGTCATTTCATTTTTTTTTTTTTTTTTTTCTAATTTTAGGGGAAAGCAAAAATTATGCTATATTTGAATATTGCCACAATAAGGAAAAGTCCACTTGTATTAAAGAGGGTTTGAACTGTCAGAAATACAAGAATAATCTTCTGGCATGTGATTTCATTGAGGAAAATTTGGTGGCTTCTTATGACAAGTTGAACTCAAAATGTCTTCTTATTGATGGTTTACCAAAAAACTTCAAGGATACAGCTAAGTTAAAGGATATGTTCTCTACAAACCAGGCTCCCATTTATTGCCAGGTACGACAAATCACTATCACTTTGTACCTGTTATATTTCTTTTATTTACTCTTTTCATTTTTAAATTGCTTTTATTTACTTCATATATTCATGTACTCTTCATCACTGACAAGCGTCTCCCATGTCCTTATTTCCTCACACTACTAATTAACTAGCCATTCTCAGCCATCATCATCACTACTTCTACCCTTTTATTTTCATGCTAATTTTCGCAGTTTAGTCAAAATTCAACCCTTGAACTTTATTTCCCATTCCTCTTTTAGTCCCATCATAACTCTTCACATAATCACCAGTTTTATGACTGAGCCTCCACTTCCTTATTCTTCATATTATGCTCTCTTCCCTTTTTATTCCCTTTAATGTAATATTGCTGCCTCTTTTCCCTGCAAACTTCAATACTCCTCTTTTTCATCGTCTTGTTTTCTGTTACCCACTTCACTTTCTGCCTCTTCCTTCTCTCTTACCTCATTCTTGTCTATCTCTGCATAAAGAAGTGCTGATCTCTAATTGTGGAGGGAATCTGTGGAAGGGGTAGACCTAGGAAGATCTGGGGCAAAGTAATGATGAGAAGGGATTTTAAGATACTGAGCCTCACTGAAAAGAGGACAAGGGACTAGGACTTCTTACAATTTACTGTGCTTCAGAAGACAGGTCAAGCTATGTAAAATTGCAGCTATCCATACATACAGGTATGTCCTTTATGGTCATTCCCCCACTCTTTCTTCCAATCAAGAGGTCTTTGTCTTGCAGATGCTGGTACCATGTAAAATGCACTTGTGCTGATGCCACGTACAATGCACTTGTGCTGGTCCTACATACAATGCAAGACTATGCTCTGACTACCTTGATTGCCTTACCAAGCAAGAAGTATGTCCACATCACCAACCCCATCACTATTGCCTACTCAGAAGATTTTATACCTTTGTTTTTGTCTGAGGAACCTAGCAGAAGCTCCTCTCCACCTTAACTCTTGAATGCAACACACATCTATGTCAATCCAGCTTCTCAACAATCTCACCAGACCTACATTTCAATGTGCCCATTCTGAGTGAGCCAATTCAAAGGATGAGGAAGGGGTGGCAAGAGGAGACAGGGATGTGGGGCAGCATTCTGCATTTGAAAAAACAGGTTTGCATGGTTGTTTGCCGGACATATGTAGATTTCATCTGTGTTCGATTTAACATCATTCATTCACTTCGCATTTTTCACGTTCATGAGATGAAGAGAGATCTAGACAGTGCGGTATAAAACATTGTTTGTATAAGGATAAAATAGTGCCAATAATTAACCCACTAGCAAGAATATTTGTCCTGTTTCCAATGCAAACATGCTAGCTTATCCTCGTATTGTATTGTAGTACTGTTGCTGCTGGTGAGCTGATGCTGGCAGGAGAGAGGTGGAAGAGAGCTTTTAATAAAAGTTTCCAGTATACAAGATTTCCATAAAAAAGACTTCTGGTATAGTTTGTGGGTGTGGGTTTTGAGGGTGCACTGCAAACTACTAAGCCATATGGCCACACTGTGGCAGAGTTAGAGTAAAGGAGAAGAAAGATACATCTGTTCAGAGGCCAAAATGAAAATGAGTAAGAAGAGTGGTTAAGTTCACAAAAGTGAGAAGAGAGTGGCAGGTAATTGGAGATGGGAGTAAAGGAGAATATAGTGAATAATGTACAAGTGTAGGAGAGTGGTCGATGGCAAAGAAAAGAGCTCAGGAAAGAGGAGGGTAATGACAGCACAGGAAGGGCAGAGAAGCAGTAAAAGAGATGTGTCGGGAGATTATGTGCTGGATAGGAGAGTGGGGAGAGATAGAAATATACCAGCATATGGATAAATGTCAGAGGTATTTAGATTTTGGAAAGATGCATTGGCAGCAGATATGAGTGTTAAAGATGAATTACGGCAATCATAAGATGTAGATCAGAGAAAAGGAAGAAATACCTTGAAGCAAAGAAAGAGCTGATTAGTGGAAAACAAAGTGGGAAGGGATAGATGTTAAAGGAAATTTTTGCAAGGAGAGAAGGAGGTGACTAGTAGCACAAGGGGGGATGAAATATGTGGATATTCTGCTGTCATTTGATTGCAGCATCTAAATAGTGCCATTGTTAGAAGGGCAATAGAGAGATAGGTGTTTGGAAGGTGAAAGTTAGAGGAAGCTTGATAGGACCTGGTGAGTCATCATTTAACGTCCGTTTTCCATGTTGGCATGGGCTGGACAGTTTGACATAGAGAAAACCTTTGATAGGGGTCCTGATTATATAGGATATCTGAAAACTACAAAGAAATGAAGCTGATATGAACATTAATGTGCATGTACAGCAAAATTCAAATGTGTTGAAAGAAAAATTGGGCATAGGAGGCATCAGATGCTGTGCGCTAAGAAGACCAAGCTGGTAGTTATGTGATGTATATGGAGAGAACAGTTTTATAGAGAAGCACCAGTTGCTAAATGTTGATGGAGCTTGTGGAAGAAGGAAAGCCAGGAAGACATGAATCAAAGTGGTGAAAGTTTATCTCCTTGTGTTGAGCCTTGTAGAGATGATGACAAAGGACCAAGATGATTGACGTGTTGATTTTCCATTGAGAAGTGCAAAACCATTTTTGTCTCTGATTTCATTGATTGCGATCTTCACTTTACTGCCTAACAACATCGCATAATCAATTTCTTATGCTAGAATAAATATCGTTATATCTTTGGAAAATCATATTAAGAGCTATTAACACACACCTTGTTGTTCACTCTTTGTTTTTAGTTATATTCTCAGAAATGTTCATCACATTTTTGTTTCTGTGACTTTCTTAACGGGTTCAAATTACCCAGTGGATATTTCTTATGTTACACTGTCTGTCCCATCTGTATGGCAGTTATGTGAGTTTTGGTTCTGTTTATTTCTATATTTGTTTACTTCTCTTTACATGCAGTTTGAATCTTATTTTATCTTTTTTCTTGTGTTACTGTTGTATGTTGGTAATGATTATGAATTGTTACTTCATTCTTTCGGTTCAGTGCTTGAAGGGAAAGTCAGATTCTGCTTCCAGTTTTCCTAAAACCTCTGAAATCATTTGCAATTTTGCTCTTTTTGGGTGAATAGAAGGAATTTATACTTCACCATTTCTTTTACTGACTTCTTGTGTTTCTGTAAACAGTAGATTTTGAATGTTTGTTTCTTTTCATTTTAATCTTGTCATATTCATCATCATCATCATCATCATTTAATGTCCGCTTTCCATGCTAGCATGGGTTGGACGGTTCAACTGGGGTCTGGGAAGCCTGAAGGCTGCACCAAGCCCAGTCTGATCTGGCAGTGTTTCTATGGCTGGATGCCCTTCCTAACGCCAACCACTCCGTGAGTGTAGTGGGTGCTTTTTACGTGCCACCCGCACAGGTGCCAGACGGGGCTGGCAAACGGCCACGGACGGATGGTGCATTCTGTGATACATTTTTCTTATACAGGTTGTGGTTTTTTTCTTATATAGGTTATACTACCATTCCATAAATCACATTTCTAGTTTTGCTATTTTCTGTTGTTTGTGTGCATTATGCAGTTGTCAGTATAATATTTTTCTTCAATGAGTACGACATGATTGTGACTTTATGCATCGGCCTGTTTTTTCAGTTACTTCCCTTTTAAGTTTAGTTTCATGTAATACTTTTCTAAATTTCTGGGCTGCAAAAGATTCATTATAGTTCTTTATATTATGAGTTCAAATCCCACTGAGGCCAACTTTATCTTTATCCTTTTGTGCTGATAAAATAAGTACCAGTCAAGTACTTGAGTTTATGTAATTGACTGTTTTCTTCCCCGAAATATTCAGTTTTGTGCCTATGTAAAAATTTAGTATTATAATTTTTGAGAGCAGTGAATTGGTAGAATTGTTAAAGCATTGGACAAAATGATCTGTGACATTTGTTCTGGCTCTTTACATTCAAGGTACCAGTGAAGTACTGGGACCAGTTTGACTGACTTGCTATTAAGTATCACTACAGAACACCATACAATAGAGACAAGCATAGTTTCAACACACAAAAACACACTTTTTGCTTAATTATTTTCATATCAAAATAAATATTTTCCAAGAAAAGTTATATAAAATTTGAAAGTTCTGGATGTGATTTTATTCTCTTCTTTTTTTGTGACTGCTGAATGGTAGCCCTCTTTCTAATTCAATGTGTTTAAATGCTATAACTTCAAGCTGTGTTAGAAATCATACTGTCATGAAAAGGAAGGTTTTTGCTTTAATTTGATATAAAAATCAGTTAAAATTTCATGTTAATATTTTCTTCAACATTTTGGGTTGGAGATATTGATTTTGGTGAAGCTGGAAACACTGGACAAGAGCCTTATTGAGCTGCTGAACAAGGTACAACTCACAGTCACAGTGGAAAGCAGAAAACCTAGATGCCACACTTCTAGGAGCAGCTCTTATTTAAAAGTCTTCTGCTTACAACATAAGGGAGATGGAAGAAGGCCTGCACTACTACCAACATCACAACTGCAGTGAAAACCAACCTCAGCAACAACACTAATAACAGTAGTGGCAGAGATGAGCAGTGTGAACCAGGGATCAGTTACTCCACAACTATCATTCCTACTGGCTGGAGGGATACTATAGGTCCAACAACTTAGAATAATTCAGTGACACAGACATGTACCAATCCACTTCTTTACTCATGACACAGACTTAGTGGATATGAATCTGTTGCTAAAAATATGTCATGGCATAGAGGAAAATCAATTCTAAAAAAACCCACCCCAAAGCCATGACAAAACAGAAAATCTTTGAACCATCCAACACCATCACCTAAAAACCCCAACAACTATGAAAAACAATACTCACAAATACAACCACAGCTGAAAAGGAAGTATTAAACAAAAACTAGACTAGTTAAATAATAATTACAGAAATAATTTCAGAAAGAAAAATAAGAAAGTCTTTGGGGGTGAATATTTTATATTGGTGGCAGTTTTATCATGAAGAATGTAGTTGCTTCGTTGCAGTTGGAGCAATTGTTTGAAAATAAAATGTTTATTACTTAGTCACGGTATTGCAAATAAAACTACAGCTGAAAAAATAAAAGTGCTAAAAATCAAGTACAACAGTACATAAAACCATGTACACTTTACAAGAGCATCAGTGATCTAATGCAGGAGGTATTAGAAAACAAAACACTGTCACAAGAGGGGAGGGCTTCGACAAGCATTTCTCAAACTTAAATGTACTGCAGTTATTGTACCTTTTTGTTTAAGCCTGGAAAAAACCTTAGGAAGACCTTTCTTCATCAACAAAGAGGCTGAACCAACCAACCTTCTCAAAGACCAAAGTTAGTGACCTCCACCTCCCATCTACAAAGGATTAGTGATAGGGAAAAGTGATAACATTCTGAAGGAGGCACTGAACTTTGACACAAACAAACTGGCTAGTCTGTTCATAGGACTTACTAATCAAGAACCACCAGGGATAATTTCCTGAAGTCCTTAGCCTGGCAGTGCTACCAAGAACTATTAGTTTGAGAAAAACTCTACAGGTATGCAAGTGCTGTCAGACAGGCTTGTCTGACTTGTATGTAGAGCAATAAAACCATTCTGCCTGCTCTCTTTAAGTGTCCAGATTAACACGGTTTCTTTTGTTAATAAAATCTCTCTCTCTCTCTCTCTCTCTCTCATATGTGATTTTGTTTCATATCAGTTCCAACTACCTCACCCCATGTCTTTTCATCAAGTATGCAAGTAATCTGTCTTTTCTCATCTGTGCTTCAACTAATTCTTATATAACTGATTTCCCCACTTATGTTTTACTCTATTGATAGCTCTAATTCAATGGATAATCTTAGATTCTTTGTCTCCAATCTGTCAGTGTTTATCTATTACTGTCTGTGTTTCATATATATATACAAAGCTTTAACATAGAATTTATTTTCCAGATTGTTATGAAAGAGAATGAATCTCAAGAGTGTGCTATCGTTGAATATGCAACTGCAGAAGCTGCCGAGGCTACATGGAAATGCATGAGAGATACAGAAGTTGAGACCAAGAAAGTTGCAGTGTCTTTCTGCATTCCAGGTTCATCTGCAGTGTCCATTTATAACAAGATTGTTCAGCAGAAGGTATTTTTTGTTTTTTCTCATTCTAATAAAATCACTCTTTTGACAAAACTATCATGAAAGTTAGTTATTAAAAACTGTACTAAATGTCTTTTGTCTTAATTCTAATACAACAGCAGTTTGGCTGCATGTATATAGTTATTTGTATAGTAAGTAGTTCAAATCCAACCCAATATCCTTGCTCTTTCTCGTGATGCTTAAATTAGCACTAATCATGGCATCGTAAACTTTATAGATGTGGTATTCTCTATAATTATAGTGTAATTGCTATGGAACTTTGTAGTTGAAGTTGCCTTCACCAGAGCCAAGTCTGAAACCCAGTTTCAATTTATAGTTAAACCATTTCTTCATTTATATCA
Organism: Octopus sinensis; assembly: GCF_006345805.1. Lineage (NCBI taxonomy): Eukaryota > Metazoa > Mollusca > Cephalopoda > Octopoda > Octopodidae > Octopus > Octopus sinensis. The sequence goes on along the minus strand of NC_042999.1, from coordinate 163,045,444 downwards.
GAAATGTTCTTGCGAAAAATAATCCATGCAAGTTTTGAGTTATTGTATCTGTTGAAAAGCTCATAAAAAGTGTGAACAGAAATGGTCAACTGCTGGGCTAAATGCCTACAATATCTTATTTCATTTTTATACATTCTGAGTGTAAATCATATTCAAGTCCGTTTACTCAGTTATATTTTTTTCCCATCAAGTTTGTGGCCATTATCTAGGCACATGTGAGGAGTTGGTAGATATAGTAGACTAAATAACTTAACTATTTTGATTTGTTCATTTACTTTCAAATTCTGTTGGGCTAGAGTGCCAGTTATATAATGGGGTTATTTTGTATGTTTAGCCTTATAAAAAATTTTCTTAAATATTAAATAGAATTAAAAAAGTTGTTTCTTGATTTAAACTGAGGCCACTTACAACAGAAAGCTTTCAAGTTCTTGGTTGTAGTCTTTTTTGTTTATATCAAAAATACCATTGAGAGAGCCAGGAATATTATACAACATTATAAATTTGAACAATAATTATTGTTCTTGCTTCATTCTACCTTGGTGAATAATGTGTGCCACTTGCACTTCACAATTGAAGAACATGTTTATCGACAAAAATATTGCATCCGGCTTTAACAAATATTTGAACTTTCGGAATCATTATAGGACAAACAAATCCTAAAAATGTTTTAAAAGTATTTTATTTTCGTTGCATGTGAGCTTTTCAGATTTTAAGTATTTTAAAGGATAAACTAGTTAAATAATAATTGCTTAAGAAAGAAAAATAAGAAAGTCTCTTGAGAGAATATTTTATATTGGTGGCAGTTCTTTCATGAAGAATGTAGTTGCTAGGGTGCAATTGGAGCAATTATCTGAGCCTTAAATGTTTCTTGCTTAGTCATGGCATTTGCTGGCCCTCAAAGGCTAGTAATATTGATGTGCTTATATTTAGCTTGAGCATCTGTAAATGAATTATCTCTACGGACAATGTGGATGGCAAGAGTAATCCAGAAGATCAATGTTCAGAATAAGAATGACTGGGCAAAGTGGTTAAGTGTTATGCCTGGGCCGTGAGACATAATAAGGGTGATGGGAAGAGGCAGGTGTTCATTTGGATAGGCTTGGGTGAATGTTCTAGTAACTAGATAGTTTAAAAGAATAAGTCCATTGTGGGAGGAGGACAAGCAGTGAGGTAATAGCATATCTGTAGAAGAGAGGTTGTAGGGTGTTGTTGAGTGTATCTATGCCTGTGATCCAGATAGATTTCTTTTGGACCCTTTTGTTTATAACAGTAGCATTGTCTCAGATCTAGGACTAAACTGAGTTTTGTAGAATATAATTGATCAGGACAAGCACTTTCTGGCCTTGAAAAGAAGGCTAATCTTTGGGATACAATCTGGAAGTAAATTTTCTGGTTCATATATAATTGTAATTTATATGTGTAGCGTAAGAAAGATCAGGGATCAAAGTTTAGTATTTGCGGTAACTTTCCATTATCCTCATTGTTTCATTGAACAGAAATTTTCACAGAAATTGCGATTTCAGTACATTAGTACATGATTTGTAGTTGATGATTGCAAGATAGACACATCTTATTCAGCTGTATCAAGATAAGTTTTCATCTACCACCAACAGTAGTATAACTGAATAATGTGACTTAGTATCTGGACAGTACACTGGAATAATTTCTTTTTGCTTTCTCCAGATAGGTATGAAATTTAAAGGAAGAATTGTGGTGTATGTTCTTTAGCCATAGGTCAACCTTGATCTGCTAGACTTTTCCAACAATGACAGTTAATCATCTAGCTAGGCTTTCAATTATCTGTGCATTTGCCAACTTATAGACTGATATGTTCAGTTAATTGTTGAGGATTTATAAGTTGAAGATCTGTCTCTCTGTGTCATGGTTGTCACAGAATGTTGGTTGGCATCCTTTTTGTCTCGGGAGACAATGGAGTTGCACATAAAGTAGTCTAGTCCGGCTTTTACATTTCATGTCCTGATACATTTCCTGCTGTGGCTGTGTAGTCCTATCCTGGGCAAACACTCCCTCTGGCAGGTACCGCAAATGTAGCGAAGACTGTTCCTGACTGGTTGTAATGCCATAGTTTCTTGTTGACGTCTTTTCTTGTCTTTCCATTTCTCCTCACTCTCTCTGTCACTCCTTTGTATTCCCTCTCTTACGGTACGTCGCCAGTCTCCACGGTTGCCGGCAACTGCCTCCCAACCGCTAATACTGATGTTGCAGGCCTTCATGTCCCTTTTGCAAACATCCTTGTACCGTAAGAGCGGTCTACCCACAGACCTAGTACCCCTAGCAAGCTCTCAGAATATGTTCAGAATAATAGTGTATGATTTTTATGTTTGTTGTTATTTATGTTGATTAAAGGCAATAGGCAACTTAGAAAATGTTTTTTTTTTTTTTTTTTAATATTCTCAAGAAGAGGGACAAAAGGAAAAATGCATTTTTAATGTGTTGCATTTCCACCATTATGTAAAACTTGATTTAGGTGGCATTTGATCGTGAAAAGATAATAGTAGCAGTAAAGTTTCTAATATCATCATGTTTTTGCAGTAGAGAAAAAAAAACTGATATTATACAAGTCAGATGAACAATTTTGCTGACAGCTCCTGAGCAGTAGGTGAAAAATGGCTTTTGTGTCAATAAAGATTCTGCTATTTATTTAGTTTTAATGCTTATTGATCTTATGATATTGATTTTAGTTGGGATGTAAAATTGTTAGCTACAATTGGATCGCGTTTCCTTTTCAGTGTAACTTTTTTCCTAGCTAAAGATACTCACTTAATACATTGTAAGGATGGAAATAATAATCAATATATGATTATTTCTTTTGTTTCATCAGTTAACACACCCCTATTTTTCCTTGCCTTTTCATCACCTTTCTCTATCCACTATCCTAATTTATACTACTTTTTTGTTACATTCATTGAATATCAAAATTTGTATTGTCTGAGTGGTGTGGGAGTGTTGTGTAACAGTGAAAAATCTCAGTGATTCAAACTTGTGGGCTGATTATAGTCCCTCATCAGTACCATTTCACATACATTGCCAATAACCTCAGAAAAGACACTGTTGTAGCCTGTTTTACACATCATCCCCATAAATCTTATGCCATATATCATAGGAAGACCTGAACATAAATGTTGGCCAGAAACAATGTTTTTTTTTTTATTTCATGGAATTCACTACTCATTTCTCTCTTTCGTGGGGGCATGTCTGTCTGTCTGTCTTGTAATTCTTATATTCTCATATATGACCATAACTCTTGCTTTCTACACTTCTAATCTCTCTCTCTCATACACACTATCTCTCTCACACTATCTATCTATGTAACTAACAACCCTTGTTTCTCATCCCTTTTGTAATACTCATCTCTCTATCAAAATTTTCATCTCTTCTGTGTCCATGTAACATGTGTATCTGTGTCTTGTGGCACTTGTCCTTGTTTCTTGCTCTCATCTCTGTGCCAATTATAACTCCTCTCTCTCTCTCTCTCTCTCTCTCTCTCTCTCTCTCTCTATCTCTGATATATCTCATCTTTTTCTCTCTCTCTCTCTCTTGTAATGCCTCTCTTTGTGTGTCTTCTAACTCTTGACTCTCTCTCTCTCTCTGTGTTTCTTGTAACTTTTGTATCACTATTCTTGTCTCTGTATCTCTCAGCTCAGTTCTGTCTCTCAACCCTTGATTCTCTTTCTCAACTTTTTACAGGTTCTCTTTTACTATTAAGCCTCCTCCCTTTATCTTAGTGTCTGCTGTAACTTTTCTTTTGTATTGTTCTTATTATCTTGTCTTAATGTCATACCTATTGTCTTTGTTTTCTCCCTTTCTCAGTATTTTACTTAAATTTATTTATAGCCACTCCATAACTCAGTGTAAAGCTTACTTTATAGTTTTGATAAAAACTTAAGCTATTGCTGAGATTGATGCTACATATATACATGTCTGTAACATTGCTCTGCGTATTCTATAACTGGTGAGGCAGATGTTACAGCTTTTCAATAGTTAGTTAGTGCTTAAATGGATTTAATTTCTAAACTTTGTATTTCAACACATATTACTTAAAACCATCATTATTCTCATTTTTCTCCCTTTCATCCAGCCACTTTGTTTAATTTTCTGTTCCTTTTCTCAATCTTTATCTTTCCATCTTATTTTCATGTCTCTTGTTAAGTTTGTTTTTCAATACCGTTTTGTTCTATCAAATTTTATATATTATTGTTTTACCCTTCCCATAGCTCCTTCTCTTCTTCCATCCCTCTCTTTTTCTTTTCTCTTTGCCCACACACATTATACACATATAGTTAGTGCACATGTTCTTGTTATCAAAGCATTTATTGTGCCCAGCACATGTTTGTGGTGAAAACCTGGCAATTAATCTAGAATTGCTGTTCTGAGTGCATGCAATTCTTAAACAGATCTGGCAAATGTCAATTGTCGAGAATGTTTTCTAATATGTGAAAGTAGTGTTTTTGACTATCTACTCTTTCAGCAATTCACTACATTTTCACTTGCTCATATATAATTAAGATATATACCTGTTAACTCATTTACTGGATGTTTTCTTTTCCTTAAAAACCTGAATATGTTTATCAGTAGACTGTAAGAGTGTAATTCTTAAAAAAAAATACGACTAGTTTGCTATGATTTAATCAGGCTCTATTTCATTCTACATTTTGAGTAGGTGTTATGTGTTGTGCCACTTCAAAAATATCTTGTATTTTTGTATTCCTGAATATTTTAGAGTTGGCAACTGCAGAGATTCACAAGACAAAGAACTTAATAAATTGATCAGTACAGTAATGTTTGAATTTGATAGCATTGACTACAGGAGAGATGAAAACTATTGCTGAGATTGATGCTACACATAGACATTCACACTGTAATCATATAAATGCATATTGTATATATTTTACAGAGGAAAGATGGTATTACACAAAGAAATTATTTCAGCTAAATATATCTAGATATTGTGATATCTTTCCAACTAATCTTTGCTTTTGTAATGAAAACTTCTACATTTATTTTAAAGTCCAAACTAATATGGATAATTCCCATTTGTATGTATTTTACACAGTATTTTGACTCGAAACCTTTGGGCATTAAAAGTTGTGATCATCAAAGTTGACAACGTCTTACCTTAGCATAGCTTAAGAGATTTTCAACAACTTTTAGAGCTTTCTTTCATTAATGACTTAGCTGAAAAGTAACAGAGAGAGAAATAGTTTTGTGTATGGGAATTTATGGTGTGAAATGAATGTTTTGAATGGTCTGTAATTTATTCTAGTGACTAAATTTTTTCTTTGTTTTGTGAGATGCCTTTATGGTTTTGTTTTTCTTTCACTGTTTTCTCGTTGCTGTTTAAAAACTATTCAGGTGAGTCATACTGATTGATGTTTTTCTTTGTAGTATTGAGGAATATGGATGAATGTAGTTTGGGAAGAGAAATTATTTAATCCTTTGATATCTAACTGCTCGGTACCTCCCTCTGTTGTACAGTACAAACCTCATTTCAAAGTGAACTAAATTTCAACTTCCTATTAAAATTTCATGTTAATTTATGCTCCAAATATCAACTTAATAACAACAGAGTTATTTTACTATATTCTTTATTATTTTCGAAAGTAATTGTAGGGTTAATATTCCTCAGGAACTTGATTCTGAAAAACAGTGTGTGTGTAGAGCTCCATTTGATATTCTGTTGTATTAGGTCACACAATGTTGTGGATCACTATCTTAAGCAAGAAATTATGGAGCAATGTAGAAATAATCTTTATCTCTTCTTTCCTTCTTTCTCTTATTGGAAGTAGTCTAGTCTTCACTTTGATAAAAAGTACAATGAACTATTTAAAAAAAAATCATACTAGCCAAAAATTATTTGTATTTTATTCTATGTCATCTGATTAAAGCTGGCTTGAGTAGATCAATGCTGATGAAGTCCAGTAAGACCAAAATATGTCCATTGTTGTTCATTGTTTGAAAATAAATATCAGATTCTCCCCTAAGCAAAGATATTAATTTTGTGTGATTAATTCTTAATCTTTTGGAAAATGATTGCTTTTTCTCTTAGTGTCAGGTTTTTATTTTCTTTATTTTCTTTCTCAGAGCTCAAGATATTGAGAATTTTTTTTTTGCATATTCAACATTTCACACCTTAGCCTATTTACTCCTTGATATTTCACTTATTTTCTTTGCTTTATGTTCAGTGAGTATCAGTTTAATGAGTAGAATTTGTCTTTTCTTTTCATTTAATGATTAAGTGAAAAATTCTTTTGAACCATTTATTTCATTATGTATACAAAGTCAAACAATCCAATTCCAAGTTATTTACTGAAGAAATGTAAATGAACTATCACTTAGGATGTAGGTGTGATTTTATTACATACTTACATATCTGTAATGAATATTAGCTAAGAGCTAGTTTCACGTTTATTGTGTCAAAGTATAATATGGCCACATATTAAATATTTTCAATTCTGTCTGTGACCACCTTTTTTTGACATCCTGTGTGAGAGAAGCAGGAATGTAGGCCAAAAAAATTTACCTAGTTTTGCATGTTTTTAGTCTTTGGTTAGTGAAAATTGTGTAGATATGTTTTTTTGGGTTTTTTTTTTGACACAGGGAAACAGGAACAAATTTTGTGATAAGTTATGTCTTTACTAACATTCAATTATTTTACAAAGCTGATTGATACAAACCTTACTGTGTGCTTGCCTCACTTTTTTTTCCTTCACATATAGTTTTTTTCCCTCTGTAATAAAAATTTCATCATATTCCTCTTATTTTGCTAAGCTACAACTGTGTGGATCCAAGAAATTACATATGAATTGTTGGGTCTGTATACTTGTCATTCTTCTGATCTCTCTACTGTTAAGTAAATTATTATTCAGTTTGGTAGACTGGAAACATGGTGAACATTTTGGATACAGAACTCAGCATCACAAACACTACTGGTTCACAATTCTGATAGGGATAAAATAAGATTTTTTGTTTTTGATGCTTGTATCAGATTTTAAGTGACAGATTTTATATTTGGTGCTATCTTGAAAGTACGAAATGAACCCAAAGACTGCCGATCTTGAAGATACAGCTTGCTAGTTGGTATCTGGGGTGATCTTAGTATGTGTATATAGCACTATTGTAACTTGATACTACAGAGTTTTAATTGGAAACTGTGAGTCATGCTGACTGCTCTCTCATATTCTGTAAACAGATTTTTTTGTAAAGAAAGTAGCATAAGGTTTAGAACATCTGTTGTTATTCAACATTTTGTAATTTGTTGAAAGTATTTTTTGTATGTTAGGCATAAGATGTAGAGGTACGAAGGATTAGACTACCAATTTTTGTTCAGATCTATTGCTGACATTTTGTTGTGCTTGTGGGTATGACTTTATATCTTTGAATCCCATGTTGTAAATATCTACCAGAACTTACAGCTATAGAAACTCTTGACCTGTGTACTGAGTAACTGTTTCGCCTTCGGAAACCAAGTTCTGATCCTAATGATAACAAGTACATATATTAATTATAGTGGACTGTAGAAGGATTGTAACTGATTGTAACATAGAGGAGGTAGGACTAAATACTGTAGCTTTGCCAAATCATCACAATAATAATTTCTGTTATATAATAATGATTATAGCAAAACTAATAATTCTTATTATATTAAATAAATATAATTGGTTTTCTGGGGTGGGGTTGGGGGCAGTCGATTAGATCGACCCCAGTTTACAACTGGTACTAATTTTTGACCCTTGAAGGATGAAAGGCAAAGACGACCTTGGAAGAGTTTAAACTCAGAACGTAAAGACCGACGAAATACCACTAAGCATTTCACGTGGCGTGCTAACATTTCTGCCAGCTCATGGCCTTATTAAATATAATTGTTATAACAATGGTTACTTTATAAGTTATGAAGCAAAATTTGTGACTCTTAAGGGAAATTTACAGCAAATAGGTTTTAGAAATTGTGATACAAAATGGTTTGGAAATGGGAAATTTATTGCAATAGGCTTTAACAATTATAAATAATACAAAATAGTTTCAACTATTTATTGAAACCAGGTGACAGGTTCAACTAATTGAGTATTCATCTATCAAAGGGAGTAATTACAGTCCATTGAATGTTATTGATATTTGTTTTATCAGTGGCTAAGTTTTAATTTCACCATGATAGCAGAATTAATGTGTTAAAATTCTACTAAGACAAATTTTTTTGATTAAATTTTCCCAATAATGTGAAATTGTATACATTTTAAATGGAAATAAAGGGAGACAATATGTACATTTGTATTTACGCTGTAAATTTACAACTTCCGATTTCAGATTTGTGTGCATGGATGCATGCACATCCATACAAGTTTGAACATTTATCAGACTGTTGTGAGTTCAGTAATCAAAGGGAGAAGGTGCTGGGCTCCTAGTTTATAGTAGATCATGAGTTTCATATCCTGCTCTAAGTGTGTTTTGTAGATACTTAATAGATCTCAAATATCTTCAATATTAAAACATTCTTTAAATTGAATTATTCACTTCATTACACACTTCTTGTTTTTTTTTCAGTTTATACCTTGTTTGCTGTTTAAATGTGTGCATACTTGTGAAAACCCAAACTGTTCTTTCTTATTAGTCCCTATCTTGTTCTGTTTGTGATACTGTGTGATGTGCCTGCTGTGTGTGCTGTCAATGTTTGTTTGTTTGGACTTCAGGAGAAGGTGGCCTCCCCATTTCAAGCTGGAGCAGTATTGAACAGCATCAAATCGGGTTTGTTGCCTGATCCGGTATTTCCAAACCCTTCAATGATGAGCAACCCTCTAGTCAAAGGCTTGGCTAATCAGAATCCAAAATGTAAGTATTACTATAAAGTTGATGTTGACTTGGATTATTAGAAATCCTTGCCAATCAATAACTGTGACGCTTTTTGTTTTTGTTTTATAATTTTTTCCTCATCAAAACCATTTCTTCACTATATAAAGAATATAAATTCTTTACCTGAACACACATTTAATTCTTGTTGCCTGGGGGGAGTTTAGCTGTCATTCCAGAAAAATAAAATGCTATTCTAGTTGCCAAATCCCGTACTCCACTGTTTATTCATTTTATTACTCAGAAGAAATTAACAATTTAATATATTATTTTTCTATTATGATTGGAAGTGGCTGACATAGATTAGTGTAATAACTATAATTATTGATAGACATTCTTCTTGATGACATTATTCCTGATTAAATATTCAATTTTAATACTTCTAGGGAAAAGTTATTAATATCTGCTTGAATTTTATTTGAATGTAAAGCCATGTTTGACATCTATTTTACACAATACATTTTTCTGAATATTGATTTATAGTTCTTGGAATTATGATCTTTTACAGTGCATAATAGTTCATATTCTTTAATAAACTTGATAACAGTAGAAATATGTTGAACTGTTAGGTTATATATATATACAGGCTCTATGAAAAATATCAACTACTAACGATAGCTTTGAGGTGCTTTTATGGAAGTCTTATTTTCTGAAACACTATAGATTTTTTTCAACTTACTGTTAACAAGTACAAAATTTATGTAAGTAATGTCCCTGCACTGATATAATTCATTGGCTGTAAAATAGTGCTCATGCATACGCACACATGCATATTCTAAGCTATCAGCTGTTCATTCCTGTATACCAGAAAAACACCCATTCATCTTTATTAGTGCTTGCCTTCTTAGTATGAGAGAAGGATAGCTATCAGTATACTTGATCTTTAACTGTGGAATCCAATGTCTGTCATATTATACTGTAATTACTGATAACTATTTTGTAGGCATCAAGACCAGAAATAACCTGATTAAGTAATTATCACATCCATACATTAATGAGCCATACATTAATAGTTTCACTATTGCATTTCAAACAGTTTCTGTTGATACATCTATGTGCATGCATGCATTTATGTACACACCAGTTAACAAGCAAAAGAAAGTAACACTCAGTCTATGTGGTTGGAGTTACATGTATTTAATATAAGTGTCAGAGACAAACTCTGTGTCTGAATATCTGACAAGGTGGACATGCCCTGCATCCATGAAATGTAATGTGAAGCCAAGTTTAATGAGGTGTTATTATATGTATATATCATCATCATCATTATTATTTCATCATTTTAACATCCTTTTTCCATTAAAAATAATTTACTCATGTTTTGACTTTTATTTCCCCTATTTGTATTTACAAAACCTACACCTACTTACATGCAAATAATCCACTACTGAAGTACCATTTTACTACCAGCCTCTGATCTCTATGTCTGATTACTTGTGCAAGTGAGGTCAAAAACAGGACAAAGTGAAAAATTGTGTTTTTCCAGTTTTTGAACCAGAATCACATTTTATCACTAAGTTGAAACTATATAAACTACTCTTAAATATCAATTTTCATCCCCTGAAAATGGCTTCAGTTCAGAGTTATGTGAAGTTGCTGGAGATTGTGGTCAAATCTTGGCCAGAAGGGGTGGTTACTGGAAGGCCATATGTGTGGTAGCAGAATTCAGCTCTTTGCCATACTTTCAGAAAGAGTCAGAAGTGTTTGAGAATTTCTACAACTTCACTAGCCTCCTAAATTACCTCTGGCCTCCTAATCACCCCATTTGTAATCCCATGGATTTCTATGTCTGGGGTAGTTGAGAAAGATACCAACCATGCTGGTGAGCCAAGGAGGATTTTTTAGGATCTTCTCAAGGACACTGTGAAGAATGCATGTGCTAGGTTGCAGATCCATCTCGAGGCCTTGGTGGACGCTGAGGGCAACTACCTTGAGGAAACTGTTATCTCCTAGCTATAATATAGTTAATATTTTTTGATTTTATAAAGTACTTTTATTTTTTATTTTCTCTTCCTTTTTTTTTTTTTTTTTGCAAAAATGTCAACTTTAGTCAAAGACCCTGTAATATGTATAGATATATGTGTTGTGTGTAGATATGTATGTTTATGTTTGTGTGTATGTGTGTGTTTGCATATACAAACAGCAATGATACAAGCTGGTGAGATGGAGACCCTGAATGCAGAGGACATGTGTAGGCTAGAGAGGAATGAAATTAGTATGCTCAGCTGGATGTGTAGTGTACATGTGCAACAGAGTGCTAGTCTGTGGAAAGAAAAGTTAGGCTTTAGAGAAATTAGATGTATTGTACAAGAGAGAAGATTGTGCTAGTTTGGTCATGTCATGCACACGAATGTAGACAGTTGCTACAGAAGTGCAGATTGCTAAAAGTGGCAGGAACGCTTGGAAGGGGAAGATACAGGAGAACATGGAACAAAGTACTGGAAGCTGATTCAAGACACTCAGCCTTATGAAGGAGATGACAAAAGACTGAGGCATCTGACACGTAGCTGTATTCAAGAAAACCTATCCACCACAGCAGAGTTGATAGCATTGATGATGCCATGTAAAAATACTGATGATGGTGCAAGATAAATGCACCCAGTACATGCCGTGAAGTGGTTGGCATTAGGAAGGGCATTGAATCATAGAAACCATGCCAAAACATACAATAGAGCATGGTGCAGCTCCTGCCAAACCATCCAATCCATACCAGCATGGAAAACGAACTTTAAATAATGATGTTGTAATGTCAGTGTATGTAGATATTATATTTATAATCAATATGTATCATCGTCATCATCACCATTTAACATCCATTGTTCATGCTGGCATCAGTTGAACAGTTTGACCAGAGCTGAGAAGCTGCACCAGGCTCCAATCTGATTTGGCATGGTTTCTATAGTCGGATACTCTTCCTAATGCCAACCACTTTACAGAGTGTGCTGGGTACTTTTGCATGGCACTAGCACAGGGCTCTTGCAAACCAATACTCATCAGGAATGGCCTTAACACTTCTGTTGTGGAGTATGGGTGTGTGTGTGTGTGTATATATATATATATATATATATATATATATATATATATATATATATCATTGTTAAAATGTCCACTTTTTTCTTGCTCGGGTCAGACAAAATTTGTTTCTAGGTAAGATAATATTTTCCCTATGACCAGATGTGTTATCACAATATTGGAAACAAAAGATACTGCTTGCATTATAAAGAATATATGTATGAGTGTGTGTGTATATTTGGGTCTCTTTGTCTTGCATGATAATTGTCAATGAGCATCACTTTCATGCAAGCAGTGTCAGTTATTTCCAATATTCTGCAGAAACATGTTTGGCTGAGGGAAAAACAAATAAGGATTGGTGGCGGGAAGGACATCCAGCCATAGAAAATTTGCCTATCTGCCTCAGTAAATTTTGTTTGGCCCATGTGAGCATGGAATGTGGATGTTAAAATGATGGTCTAGTTATATATATATATACATACACACTGGCAGAAATACCTGGTGTTGCCCAGGTTAAAGAAAATAAGGAAATTTTAAAATGCCGTCTAGACTATGCAGGTCTCAACTGCTAGTAGCTGAGAAACAAACTTTCTATATTAATAACTCTCCAACCCATGCCAGCATGAAGCATAGACGTTAAGTGAAATGTTAAAAGAAAGTTCCAACTCATATATGTATATAAAGTAAATACATGTAATTCAGAAACATGTTTTGTGTAGCTTATTTCATTACCAAGAAACAGGTACAGATTATAAACAAAGAAAGGCCGATTTGGGGGATTCATTTGACAGAGGTAGTAAAGAGCCAATGTGATGATAAATCTGACCTCAGACCTTGATAGTTTGCATGAATCCTGACTCAGTTAAATCTCTTGTGGCTACAAATGATGTCATCTGTAGTGCAGCGTTGTATTGTCTGATTTTGTTTTCGAAGTGCTTGGAATCTTGGTCAGTTGATGACAAGTTTCTTCAATGTCTCTGCAGGTTCGGGGATTGCAGGGATTTTAACCTTTCCACCACTGCAGCACAGTGCAGGTGTCTCTCCAGGTCACATCCTTGCTTTACAATGTATGCACTCAGTTGTCATTGCACCAACAGAAACTCTAGTGTCGTCTCCTTAATGTTCTGCTGGATTACAATTGAAAGTTGCTTCTCTGAGCTGTTGCAACTGCTCTTCGTTCATCAGTGGAGATCCTATTCCTTGTCAGCCATGCATACCTCTGTTCATCACTTTGAAATGCTCTGGCTTTTGTAAGGCACAAATCTTGTTCGTTTCTTGGTATGTTTCCCTTTCTGCAGCTCTCTTTCCCTGGACAGAGACATTCTTTTGACTGACCTTGACATTGTAGACAAATTTGACACTTTCCTTCTAGGCATGGTTATATACGTATGCAGAAATACACGGGTACATAAGATAGTAAACAATGAAAATAACTTAGTAACGGAAATTATATTTCTTAATACAACGGGCAGAAAGTAAATAAGAAATTTTTATGGAAAATAAAGTATTGTACAGGTTGAAGTGAAATTTGTCAGTGAACCAAAGAGCCAGTATCGAAGGAACCAGAAAAAAGCTATTAATGACAGAAAAACACAAAACTGTTGCAAAAATAACTAAGAAATTTTTAGGGAAATTAACTAAGTGTATGGATTTAAGTGAAATTTTTGAAGTTACTACTGTCAGTAAATTATGAACTTTTCAGTAATTCTGTCAACAACAAAAAACACAAAACATTGCAAAAGTAAATAAGAAATTTGTTGGCAAATTTGACAAAGTGTACAGATTGAAGTCATATTTATGAAGTTACTTCTGTTTGTAAATTATGTATGAAATTACTTTCATCAGTAATTGTGAACTTCTTTCTGTCAGTAATTTGTCGTTGTTGTTTGTAAATAGCAAGTGAAAACAATAGAGAGTTGGTGAGATATAGAGAGAGCTAGCTAGTTAGACAAATAAGATACAGACAGATAGGTAGATATAGAGGGATAGAGAGATATGGATGTCACTGACGCTAGAAAACTGAAAGTAAATATTTAAAAATGACTTTCAAAGATGTGAATAAAAAGCAATTTTTTTTTTATGACCAATGGATGTAGGGAAGACAATCAATTTCTGAAAATTACTTTGCAAAGAGTTACCTCTCTTCTCCATGTAACCCAGGAACGGGTATTTTCTGCCCCCAGGAGACCCATTATTCATTATGTGAAAAATTTTAAGAGTCTAAAACCATCCCTGGAACATGAGTAATGTATGTTCCCAGCTTGAAGGAAATCAGTTGAAAAATACGACCATTACAATCTTTTACACACACATACACAGACAGAATGGGATTTATATTATAGATATATAAATGTTTACCACTGTTATGCACATTATCTCTTTTTCTCAGACTCAAAAATCCTCCCTATCACCACCACCAAAGAAACCCTCCTCACGTTTATCCCAGTACACTTCAAAAATTTCTGTCTTATTGAAATCACTAAAATGTACAGAAATGAAATTGGTCACTGAAATACATTTTTTCTTTTTTCTTACTTTTTCTTTATCTTTGTTTGTTAACATGTCCCTTTCTAGGACAGAGTCATGGGAGATAAATGCTCATATAATCTGTGTGTGCATAGACACATGGTAGTGTGTTTCAGAAGTTGGCTTTACAACCATGTGTTTTTAGGTTCAGTCCCACTGCACAGCACCCTGGGTAAGTGTCTTCTAAATAAACACAGGCCAATCAATGCCTTGTGAGTGAATTTGGTATGTAGAAAGTTTTTTTTGTATGTATATATATGTGTGCGTGTATATATACATACCACAAATCTGTGTGTGTGAATATTGATATCCCCCAATTTTGCTTGTCATATTCTTTGTTGACATCATGACCAGTCACTCTGTATTTTCAGAACCCCATGAAATAAAAGTTTTCTCGCTTGGAGAACTGATAAGGGTTGCTGACAAGAAGCATATGGTTATAAAATCCTGCTGCAAAAAAAATTCCCATTTTACCCATGCTAGCACGGAAAAACACATTAGAGCAAACAAATGAATATGTCAGATTAGTGTTTTCCCTCCCTCTCTCTCTCTGAATTCTCTTGATCTTCCTAGCAATACTATATTGTATATTCTCTTTAGCACTATCTTCCATTACCTCATCCTCTTCTCATAGTATCTAGATTTTCTCTTTTTCACAACTACATTTATGCTAAACCTGGATACAAACACAGAAGTGTCCTGCAGTTAATGTACTAATGGATATCATACATTATGACACCCATCATTGTTTCTGTGAAAAGACTGGCTTTTAGTGCCTAAGAGTTATCCCTAAAAGTTTTAATTACTAAAGACCTTATATTTTTTTACTATTGGTTTTGTAAATGTCTAGTTCAGCTTCTTCAATTATATTTACAGTTTAGCAAATTAAGAAGATATGTGTGTTATCTTGGACTAAAGAAGGGAGCTTCTTCTTATAGTGGGAATTGGAATAGATAGGATTTGTATTAGTTCTATACTTTAATATCATGACATGATTATAGAGAGTTCTATAGAAATGTAGTTTATGACAGGGAAATAGTTGTTGATAGTGATTGTAGTTAGTTTACTGGAGTGAGATTAGTGGTAGCTTAATGCATTTGACCCTTATTGGTTGAATGAACTGAAGTTGAAAGCAGATTGAAACAGATGGATAGGTGTATGAATTTGTGAAATACATTGTTTAAAAAGAGCTTCAAATTTTTTTAGTGTTAATATGTCAGTTAAGGCATTATAGTAGCTGACACTCTGTGAGAATTATAATGATATTAGCTCATAGTGTATATTTCTTGTTTATTGCAATATACTTTTTACTGGAATTTATTCTTAGCTGACATTTTACTAAATGGTTTATATTTCTATCTAAGATGTGTGTGTGTGTTTCTATTTAAATTTTC
>NC_042999.1:162947150-163024650 GCF_006345805.1 Octopus sinensis | reverse complement strand
AGGGTGTTAAATCAGGGCTTCTGGCCAGTCAGTCATGCGAACCTTGATGAATTGGAAGGACGACCACTTCAAGTATCAGCTACAAATCCTGTAGTCATGAATTTGCATGACAATTCTTGATTATCTTTTTGCATCAACTTGAGCATGTCTTCCTCTAATGGTCCTCCACCATCTTTGCACTTGAACAACTGATCTCCAAACTTCGTAATGTGCAGCTAGCTGGGCACGCTCCTGCACAGTAAAACATCCAGCCATGTTTGTAGGGCTTCTAAATTTCAAACAAAATAATCAATCTGAAAAAATAAACAGCATGGAATCAATTCCTATACATTAAAGAACATACACAACAAATTTGAGAAAAAAATTATAGTTAATAAATAAATTATAAGCATTTTAAAATAGGGAGTTACTTTCCAATCACCCTGTAAATGTAAAATCCTTTAGCCAGCCTTAGCACACGTGAGAGCTATTTTGAACCACAGCTTATAGTGGTTACCAGTCCCTATAGTGAATAGTAATAAATCTACTACTAATATAGGATGAAATTGTTTTCAGAAAAAAATTTCATCAAAAAGTGGCAGTATATTAAAATATACCTTTAAAGGTTAAAATTACCATTCACTATAGGGACTGGTAATCACTAGAAGTTGTGGTTCAGAATAGTTCACACGTGTGCTGAGGCTGGCTAAAGGATTTTACATTTAGATATAACTGGGGTACTTATGTGCACTCATGACTCTTGCTTATGTTTTTCTCCATGGGTGCGTGTAGGTATTTCATTTATTTCTTACCATATTTTCTACTGAAGAGGGAAGAATCCATAGGATTAATCCTGAAATTGATTCAATATAGAAATACCAAACTTTTTATAAAAAAAATTCTGTTAGCTAGCTTTCCTTGATTTCAGCATGACGTGTATTTATAGTGAATGTATAATGAAATGTGCAAATTGACAATTTAAAGTCTGTTCTCAGCATATTGGCATAGAAATAATTTTTCTTTTGCCCCTGTTTATAAGTTATATACATATATATATATATATATATATATAATGTAACATGTAGGGAAATGTGCAAGTTGAAAAGTGAGCATGATGTTAATGATGATTCATAAAAAGAACATTTTCTAAAAATTTATTCTATGTTCTAACCAGCATTATTGCCATTGTTTAGTATAATATTAGAATCAGACATTTGAAAGCGTACAAGCATAGATCAGTCTCCAACTGCTGAATCATTGCCCAGTTGAGCCTGCCCTCTGTTACTTCTACTACAGCTACATTGGTCTCTGATCTTTTTCATTCAGTCAAGACCGTTGATTTACTGTATTTTATCCAAATTAAGCAAGTGAGTTTGAAATGTTCTGCTGTTGAGAACTTTAGTATCTTCTACTATGAATTTTCTCTCTCCCCCCCCTCTCTCTCTCTCTCTCTCTCTCTCTCTCATATCTAGTTTTATGAAAATCACTTTTAATGTCTTGGTTAGACAGTAGTTGAGTTTTGTAGACATGTTAGAGCTTCTGCTTTTCTTATTATCAAAACTATTGTGAACAGGGTTGATGAAATAAACCTGCAAGTTATATTTCTCTGGAAGAAAGTTCCAAATCTAATAGTAGTAATAGTAATAATCTTATTGTAATGTTTCATTGATATAAAGATTGTAATAAATCTCAGATTCAGAGCAAAAGTGAATCAGTAGATCCTTACTGATAGTATAGAATGTGGCCAAAATACCTTATGGTATTTTGTTGATGTCTCCTAATCTTAATATTCTGAGTTTGATAAAATAAGTATCACTTATATTGGGGTCAATTTAATCAGCTGGTTTTTTTTCCCCAAAAATTCTGAGAGTGAAGGAAGATGACAGAGAATGAAGAGCATTGCTCGTAATCCTTTTCAGGAACAGAAAGAATGGTAGGTGAAAGGAAGGAAGTTATTCCCAAACCAGAGATCTGGCTTGTATGTATACAGCAGATTAGACTCTGCTGAGGGCCACCAGTAACCTGGTTGTAGTGTTAAGCCAGGCGGTGGATTAAGTCTGTCACCCACAAACTGGAAGGATTCCTCTGACCAGCTCATACACAGTTTATTTACCCAATTGTACTTATAAAGCTTTTGTTCTTTTGAGGTTATGGTAGAATAATCTTGCCCAAGGTAACCTGCAATAAAACAAGTATTGAAAATGCATGTATGTGTGTCAGTGGAATTTCAATAATCCAAAGCTTATCCTATGTATTTTATGAATGTATTTTGTCATATTAGAGACATAACTTTCAGATAACAAATTTAATACTACAAGCCTTAATTATGTTATTGTTATTGCATCGCTTAAATTAACTCAGAGGTTATGAGGAAAGTTTGCAAAAAGAAATAAGTTAACCATTGTGTTCATGTGAAGAAAGTCCTTCTACAGAAATCCTCCTAATCTATATTGATGTGTTTGTTTGTGTGTGATTGCAACTTACCCTCAAAACAAAACAAAAATTGCTATAAACTTTTGTATTTTCTAAAGAAATTTCCAGGGAAAAATGCCTTGATTGTAATACTTTTGTTGGTATTCAAATGCCTCAGGTTATTTCTATAGTCTTTTCCCTTGGCTCAATAATATGATTTTAGATGGGTCTGCAAATTTAGAACTGAATGCTCAACTGTGAAGTATATTTCATTGACTGGACTAAGTTGAATAATATAACTTAATTTGTAGCAGCTGATAGCAGAATTTGAACTTACAACCTTGCTGAAAATAGTAGCTAAACAACCAAAAACGTTTTAAGTTGGAGCTACTCAGAGAAGTCAGTCGTGTGGAGAATCATAGTGCTAAACTGAATTCAAATTGAAACTTTGGGTGGTCAGACACAACAAAGCAAGATTAGATAGAAGCACTGAACTCTGTTATGTCAGTGTCTTTTAAGAGAGAGATAACAAGAGTTGTAGCATTCATGTCTTTCTCAAATTACCAATAATGTATCTGAAAGGGGAATTTTTAGTTGGTTTCTTGTTGCATTTTTCAGTTAAGCACCAAAGCCTCAGCTTGGGGAGAGGGTAAATGAGACATGATGAGACTTTTCTAAAGAGTATTAGTGATGAAAGTGAAGTGAGATAGCTGAAAGTATCAAAATTAGGTTATGAACTCAGTTTCCTTGCTGGGATATAATTCTGATTAAAATATTTACTTGCACCACACTTTCTTCCACTTTCTAATGTTGTCCATAAGTAGCCTTCAGATTATTCATATTATTATCTAGTTGCTGGCTAGGTTCTCTTAGATTGGTGAGACTGTTAATTTTGAAATCGGTGTATGTAGGGGAGAGAGAGATGCTGTACTAAATAGCAAATATCAAGCATAGTGTTTAGTGCAGGTCTGGTCGAGTGGGATCAGCTGAAATGGTCATTGAAAGAGTTAGACACCAAGTGAGCCTGAAAAGAGGTGATGTGTAACCTGCTAGTTAAAGAAGAATAGATTATTACAATAGCAGTAGAACAGATGGCAAAATGACATTTGTGGGTTCATGGTGTTAATATGCCTTGTGTGTGATACTTCCCCAGTCTACCAGATTTTTATTATCCAATCCAGAATACTTGCTTATTTGTGTAAGTAACCAGTACTGAGTTTAAAATGTTCCAACTAACCAGGACTAAAGAATGTGGTCCTGAAGAGTATGCTTAGCCTTTATGATACACACACATTCGTATGAATGATTTTCATAGTGTTTGACGTAGTCCTTTTAGCTCTTGTGTTTTTCTAGCATGTTTAATGATTACGATTTAGTACAGATGGAGACTAGGTTTCCATTTCATGTCTTCATTAAAGGACTTTTTTGAGGTCTCATTTCATTGAAGCTGTGTATGCCATGAACTGCTTGTGTTGCATCTATAAAAGATTGTACGGGACTTAAAGGTAGTGTAATCTCTGTAGTGGCCATGGAAGCACTCTGTCAGTTACGACGATGAGGGTTCCAGTTGATCCGAATCAACGGAACAGCCTGCTCGTGAAATTAACGTGTAAGTGGCTGAGCACTCCACAGACACGTGCACCCTTAACGTAGTTCTCGGGGATATTCAGCGTGACACAGAGAGTGACAAGGCCAGCCCTTTGAAATACAGGTACAACAGAAACAGGAAGTAAGAGTGAGAGAAAGTTGTGGTGAAAGAGTACAGCAGGGATCACCACCATCCCTGCCGGAGCTTCGTGCAGCTTTAGGTGTTTTCGCTCAATAAACACTCACAACGCCCGGTCTAGGAATCGAAACCGCGATCCTATGACCGCGAGTCCGCTGCCCTAACCACTGGGCCATTGCGCCTCCACAATCTCTGTAGTAGTGTGTGCTTTAACCATGCTAAGGTCATTCATATACAGAAAGAAGAGCGTATGGACATAAACTCAAATTACATCAAACTTGACAATATGAAAGAAGGAGACTTCTGATCTAAACGATCAAAACCCATAGGTAGAGGATATGATTTTATGGTCCCTTGCCAGGTACATTAGGTGTTGCTAATGTCTTGAGCAACAGTATTGCTTCTGTTACAGTTCTCAAGAGTCAGAGACAAGTGTGAGACAAAGCAGGTTTTCAGTACAGTAATCCCTCGCCATATCGGGGTTGATTATTTAAGCTTACATTGATTCCTCTGTGGTGTTATTTTGCATTTATAATAAAATATATATATATACAAATTATAAAAATAATAAAAAAAAATATACAGTACATAGGCGCAGGAGTAGCTGTGTGGTAAGTAGCTTGCTAACCAACCACATGGTTCTGGGTTCAGTCCCACTGCGTGGCACCTTGGGCAAGTGTCTTCTACTATAGCCCCGGGCTGACCAATGCCTTGTGAGTGGATTTGGTAGACGGAAACTGAAAGAAGCCTGTCGTATATATGTATATATTGTATATATACATGTACGTGTCTGTATATGTTTGTGTGTCTGTGTTTGTCCTCCTAGCATTGCTTGACAACCGATGCTGGTGTGTTTACATCCCCGTCACTTAGCGGTTCGGCAAAAGAGACCGATAGAATAAGTACTGGGCTTACAAAGAATAAGTCCCGGGGTCGATTTGCTCGACTAAAAGGCAGTGCTCCAGCATGGCCGCAGTCAAATGACTGAAACAAGTAAAAGAGTACTTTTTGTACTTACTGAATTTTCACCTATCATCAGGTGTTTTGGAATGTAACACCCACGAAAGTCGAGGGATTACTGTATATTCCAATAGAAACTAATTGATAGTTACTGAGAAAATGGCTCCAAGTGATAAAAGAGATGGCTAAAACTGTCTCCATCAACTTTGTGCTGTTGGCTGTGAGAAGAATAGGTTGGTAGTTGGAAGGTCAAAGAGGTTGTTCTTTTGGAGATTGCGAAGCATAGAGACTGAGAAATTAGAGTTTGGTGAGAACAAAGGTAACTTAGCTTTGGGAATATATAACTGATGGCTTCTTTTGGTGGTTGTACATATGGTAGTGTGGAGGCGCAATGGCCCAGTGGTTAGGGCAGCGGACTCGCGGTCATAGGATTGCGGTTTCGATTCCCAGACCGGGCGTTGTGAGTGTTTATTGAGCGAAAACACCTAAAAGCTCCACGAGGCTCTGGCAGGGAATGGTGGTGATCCCTGCTGAACTCTTTCACCATAACTTTCTCTCACTCTTACTTCCTGTTTCTGTTGTACCTGTATTTCAAAGGGCCGGCCTTGTCACTCTCTGTGTCACGCTGAATATCCCCGAGAACTACGTTAAGGGCACACGTGTTTATGGAGTGCTCAGCCACTTACATGTTAATTTCACGAGCAGGCTGATCCGTTGATTCGGATCAACCGGAACCCTCATCGTCGTAACCGACGGAGTGCTTCCATCCAGTGACAAAGAGTATTTAGGAGGAGTTTTGTTATGTGTTGCAGCATGGAGTTAGGCAGTGGATGGGTAAAAAAATTTTGTATAGTTAATATGGAAAGGGACTAGTGAGCTTGGCTGCAATTTAGGATGTGAGTGATTTTTACATACTGTGTAATCACAAAGCGATCCTTTGCTTTCTGATGGTTATTCTGCAGTCATGGCAATCAATGAAAGGTGATTTTCTTCATGTACTGTTGGCAGTCTTTTGCCTATACAGCTGCAGTGCAGTTCCATGTAAACCGCTTGGGAGAATAGTATCAGTCTGGCCTCGTGCCGGTGGCACGTTAAAAGCACCATCCGTTCGTGGCCGTTGCCAGCCTTGCCTGGCACGTAAAAAGCACCCACTACACTCACGGAGTGGTTGGCGTTATGAAGGGCATCCAGCCGTAGAAACATTGCCAGATCAGACTGGGCCTGGTGCAGCCTTCTGGCTTCCCAGACCCCAGTTGAACCGTCCAACCCATGCTAGCATGGAAAGCGGATGCTAAACGATGATGATGATGATTAACTTTGCTATCAGGAGTGAAGCATATACTACTAAATAAGCTAGTGTATAATTGACCATGTTCAAATTGTACCCAATAATTAGTTGAGAAGGCCTATCTGATGCAACAATTAAAAGTAGCAAAAGATTTTGCCTTTGTCAGTCATATTGGAGAAATTGGAGGCAAGGAGGATAATTTGAAAGGGGAGTGAGTTAGAGAAATTGAGGAGAGTCCTTCTGCCAGAATAAATGGAAGTCTCTGTTACTGACTTCCGTGTTCGAAGAGTGATTTCTATGTAGGTGCTAATACTTTTTTTCCAAAAGTAGTTGGGGTATAGAGTGGAGATGGTTTAGAGATTTATAGGATAGAGATTCATCTCAGGAGAACAGCAGATATGGTTTGAATTGTTCTTTAGCTCCTGGTCAACCTTGATTGAGCAGATCAATTATGATAAATATATCAACCATAACCCTTCCATCTTTTTGTATATCATTCTCCATAGGAGTGAGATTTAGTTGCTATGCTTCACAGTTCAGGTGACTGCATATTCATTGGCCTGTGTAGCTTGAGTGTTAGTAGAAATATATGGCTAGGGTAACTAATAACTGTGTTCAGTTTAAATTT
This sequence comes from Octopus sinensis, assembly GCF_006345805.1. Classification (NCBI taxonomy): domain Eukaryota; kingdom Metazoa; phylum Mollusca; class Cephalopoda; order Octopoda; family Octopodidae; genus Octopus; species Octopus sinensis. The sequence goes on along the minus strand of NC_042999.1, from coordinate 163,017,657 downwards.
ATTTACAATATTGCTTTTTTATAACTTTCATAGTCTGCAAAAGAAAAGTTTTAACCGTTTATTTAACTCAAATTCCCACAATCTTAATTCCATCATGAGAATGTTGTTTTTATTTTTGAATGGTTTGAATAAATATGCAGATTTATGTGTTTATTAATCAATAAATAAATGGAGCAATTCTTGCTGAATACCCTAATTTATTAACAGTTGACTAATTTAATAACACTGCTTAAATTAACTAAATAAAAAGACTGTAATGTGACACAGCCAATTCCACTCCAACTCAGGGTTTTTTGGGGTTTTTTTTGTTGTTATTCTGATCAATATATGTCAGTATTTTAAAACTATGTACTGATGTAAATTATTTTGGTTCAAACCAGTAGCATTCTTTAATTTAGAAAAGGATGACAAAAGTTTAATTCTTTTCTTTGATATCTCTCCAACTGTGTTATAAAAATGGGCTTTCTTTTTCTTTTAGTGCTTGAGCAATTTCACCAAGCTCTTCAGCTACTTCAGAAAACCTACATACATCAGACCATCATGAGAAATGCCAAACCAGGTATTTTGATTTCAAAATTTGTTTATTTAAAAATGAATAAATGAAAAACTTCAATTTTATTAATATTGCTTGCTTGGATTCCCTGTGAAATTATATTTAACCCTTTAGTATTCAAACTAATATGTCAGAGGTAATCCTTATTTATTTACATTTAAAAAAATTAACCTGGTATTATCTTGTAGCTTCAAGATTTGAAAGATGTAATTGTTTATTTTTAGAATGACATTGCAGGGTAGGTGTGAGATACTGGTTCTGGCCAGTTTGAACATAAAATGAGTAGAATATATGGGCCGGATATAGCCAGTTTAAACACTAAAGGGTTAAACTAGCCATATCTGGCCCAAATATTTTTCCTGTTTTATGTTCAAACTGGCTAGATCTGGCCTCTCACACCTACCCAACATTTGTTATTCTAACATAAGCAGTCACTTCATTGAAATCTGAAAGCTGCAAGATAATACATGAGTAATTCAAAATAGTGTGAATATAGCATTGCATTTGACAGAATAATCTGAATGTTAACCGGTTAATTATTTGACCCTCCAAACTTTCAGCTGAAACATAAATAAAATTATGTAAGCTTGTCTCGTATATGTCTGAATTTTATTTTATGATTAAAGTTTACTTTATCCCTTCCAACACTTTGTAAAACCTTTAAAAAAAATCAAGCATTGATTACAAATTATTATTAAAAAAAGTATTTCATTGTAGTTATATTAAGTTCTTGCTTAGTGACAAGGTAAATTTAAGTGAAATATTTTAAAGACATGTTCTAAGTACCATTTTACTATTGAAAAAGTTGGTTATTTTATTTAATTGCTCTGAATTCTAAGTTATTTTATTACAGATTTGGTCATAATAGGGTTTAAAACTGATAAAAACAAAATTTATTTTATTATGCTAGTTTCCATCTTCACACGAGATAATTTAGCTATTTATTGGAATGTAAAAGATTGAGAAAATTGGAAACTCTAAAACTGACAGAGGCTCTCAAAAAAGACTTCTAATTTTTAAATTTCACTTGGAAAGAAAACATGATGCAGCATGGTTATTGCTGCTAGCTACTACTAATAAGAGACAGTGTGTTTGACCTGGTTTCAATTTTTCTGCTGAAATTGTTTAAATTACACTGCTAATGCTTTTGGAGAAAATTTATAAATCCTACATTTTTTGTCTTGTTGATGATGCCTAACTTAGGTCCCCAGCTAAAAACTTAGAAACAAGGGTAGTTATAAGCATTCTAAGTGAAATTAATTGGGTGCACCTAGGAATCAAAACCAGTTTACAAGCTTTTGTAAGGCATTCTCACTATAATAGTAGTAGTGGTAATGATGATGATGATGATATTAATAATGATAACTGGATTCTCCGAGATATCAAAAGGATGAATGGGAGAACCAGAAAAACTCTCCGCATCACACAATATGCACCATCCTCAAGCTGACATCCATATGAATGAAGGTGGCACAGGTTTTATTTCACATGAAATGTCCCTTAAAACAGCTACCCTAATGCAATAACTGATTGGATGAAGGCCTTGGTTAAAAACTATGAAAGTAAAAAATCCAAGTACTCTGTCTCACAAGAGAATCTAAAAAACTTTTAAATCATCCTTGGTGCCATGTAAAAAGCACTGCATAAAAAGCATCCTGTACACTCTGTAGAGTGGTTGGCATTAGGAAGTGCATCCAGCCGTTGAAACCATGCTGAAACAGACAATAGAGTCTGTTGCAGCCCCTGACCTTACTAGCTCATGCCAGACCATCCAACCTATGCCAGCATGGAAAATGGACGTTAAATAATGATGAGGATAAGACAAGAGAGACTTCACCAAGCCAAGCTGCAAAAATAATCGATAGGAAAGAAAATGACTGGAAGAAGCAGAACAACACTAATAAGCCCTTATATAACTAAAACTTAGCATACACCAACAAAACTGATGTCAAATTACTCGATCATCAGTGGTTTTGGGAAGTGTTAGGTTAGTGTTTATCATTGCAGTTCAAGACTAATTTATATCAACCTACAATTATGTAGTTAAAGAACTCGATAAAATATGAAATAATGAAGCCCTAGGTCTGGAGATGGCCAAAATATGGAAGATGAAAACCACTACGATACTTGTTATCATAGGAGCACTTGATACATATGATACTAGGAAAATCATACTTAACCCTTTCGTTACCAACCCGGCTGAAACCGGCTCTGGCCCTCTAGTACAAATGTTATATTTTCATAAGTTTTGAATTCAAATCTTCCACCAAATCTAAGTCACAATTTATGTTCCTAACACTAGCTCAATGATAACGATGCTATTTTACTAAATTCTTTGTTATATTTAAAATAATTAGAAGAAACACAGAGCATCTCAAAATAAATACAGTAACGAAAGGGTTAAAAGAAATGCAAAAAATAACCATCATGAGCACTTTGCACATTTTGCAAAGAGCACTGTCATCTCAGATTTCATAGTGTTATAGTGTTTTTAGTGGGCATTCATGTGTACATGTGCTTTTTAAAATTTATCCAGTCCTAGTGCTTCTTAGCATCATATAATCATCCAGTGTATGATAAAAATCATATCCATTATCTACCTTAGGTATCTAGGTTGCATACAGCGGATAATATGCAAGTACCGCAGATATCAAGGAAATTTTTCATAATAATAATGATGACAACTGTTATTATCATCATCATCATCATCATGGTGAGGTACCAGTGTAATTGACTAGTCCTCTCCCCCAAAATTTCAGTCCTTGAGTCTTTAGTACAAAGGATTATTATTATTATTATCTTGTTTCAGTCATTAGACAACAGCCATGCTGGGGCACTGCCTTCAAGAGTTTTTTGTCAAATGAATCGACCCCAGCACTTTTTTTTTTAAGCCCGGTACTTATTCTGTTGGTTTCTTTTACTGAACCGCTAAGTTACAGGGACATAAACGAACACACCAACACCAGTTGTCAAGACAAATACATACACAAAGATATGTATATGACAGGTTTCTTTCAGTTTCTGTCTACCAAGTTCATACACAAGGCATTGGTCAGTCTGAAGCTATAGTAGAAGGCACTTGCCCAAGGTGCCATGCAGTGGGACTGAACCCATGTTGTTAGGAAAGCAAGCTTCTTACTACACAGCCACACCTGTTGTTTTTATCATGTGCTTTCACTTCACTACCGAGCGCAGCTCTGTGTGCCTTCAGTCTGTGCTGTGGTTTGTTGTGATGCTCTTATTTTTACTTTATTGAAAGTATTTTACATAGGATGTGTGCAGTGTCTAGTAGTGCTATTTTCTGTATGTATATATATTTGTTAGTCCTGGTGCTTTTGCTATTTGTCTGAATATTTTTTTATCATACCTAATGCGCCCACTATAATAGGAATTGCTTCTGTTTTTAGACTCCACATTCGAGTTACCTCTATTTCCAGATCTTTATTTTTATTATTATGTGGAGGTGCAATGGCCCAGTGGTTAGGGCAGTGGACTTGTGGTCGGAAGATCATGGTTTCGATTCCCAAACCGGGCGTTGTGTGTGTTTATTGAGTGAAAACACCTAAAAGCTCCACGAGGCTCCGGCAGCAGGTGGTGGCGACCCCTGTTGTACACTTTCACTACAACTTTCTCTCACTCTCTCTTCCTGTTTCTTGAGTAATGCTGCGATGGACTGGCATCCCATCCCGCTGGGGAGAACACATACGCCACAGAAACCGGGAAACCAGGCCCATGAGCCTGGCTAGGCTTGAAAAGGGCGATGTTTACCATTATTATTATAAGCCAACAGAATTGTTAACATACCAACCAAGACACTTCAAGGTTGGCATTGCATTCCATCTTTTTGGGTTGATGAAATAAGTACCAGTTAGCAATGGTCGATGTAATCAACTATACTCCTCCCCACCAAATCTCAGGTCTTGTGCCTAGAGTAGGAAGAATTATTGTTGTTATTATCATTATTATTATTATTATTATTATTATTATTATTATTGAGTGAGAGAGCAGTTCATGCCATCAAAGTGACACTGGGGTAAAATATACAAAGCCCAATATACCCATCATGACTACCTGTCTGATAAGGGTACACCAGGCACATGCATCACAACCATATGTGCACGACATTGTGATCTCATAACAAGATAAACAGCGCATGACCTTGCAGGTGGGGCCCAGTTAGAATTTTCTTCTGGTTGGGTAACCCATCCCGCTCAAAAGGTCCCTGATTAAGGGTTGTTTAAGGATGTTGAACGAAACACCCCTGTTTCCAAAGGTGAATTATTCAAGCCCCAAAGAATCCCTCTCAACACATGGCTATGATGCTCCCCCACTACTTCTGCTCGTGATCAGAGATGCACATATCGTCAGCCACTAAGGGACATGCTCAACTGATTAAGGTCAAACAACTGACAAGCAAATCTGTGGTATTGAGTAGAATATTTGTTGTAGCCCATCTTTTATACCAAGACAAAACAATGTACATGATAACACTTCCAATCAGTCAAGATCAGAAGCCATGAGAGCCACTGCCTGGTACTGCATCAGGGCATTTATTATCATTATTATCATTATTATTATTATTATTAAGGCACTGAGTTGGCAGAATTAGTAACAGTTTTGCACTGGGGTTGATGTAATCGACTTGTCTCTGCTCCCAAATTTCAAGCCTTGTGCCTATATTTTGTGTGGTTACCTTTGTTACACTGTTGTTTAAGTGTGTTATTTTTGTATTTACTTGTTGTGAGCATATTGAAAGATTTGTTATTTTTTTTGGGCCATTTGAGTTACAGGTCTTCTCGGCCCTGGTCCCAATGTTTCCTTCAATCCACTGATGAACTCAAACATGCAGCTTGGATTGATCATTCTGCTTGCTCTCCAGATGCAAGGACAAAGACAACAATTAGTAAGTGAAGAACTTTTAAAAATTTTTATAAACATTGCATGTTTATTTTCAATTTTGTGGTGAAGTTGAAGCTGAATGATTTGATAATATTATCAGATTTCAAACCAACTGGTTTATAGTTTGTATCTCATCACTGATGTTGTGTTTTATGGTTGCTAAATATTCTTTTTGATTCAGTATTATTTTACTTCAAATAGATGAGTTGGCTTATTTCAGCACAAAGAACATCATACACTCTATAATTAACAAGTATTTTGCAAGAAGTTCTAAATCCAGTTGCTTGTGTGCTTGGACTATGATTAAAGTGCTCATTCAGGCTGTGTTGTCCAATTCTATACCACTATATCAGTAGATTTGTTATTGACTTTTAGAAGTAGTTTTGTGTGTAGACTACACTAACTCTAACGTGCATCATCTACATACTGACAAATTAGTGACTTTTCAGTTGAGAGATGTTTCTTATTTAGCTATTGTTACCTAGAACCATGGTATTGTTATAGAATGCCAACCCGAGTATATGACAGTGTATGAATGTTGGTTTTGGGTGAAAAGAAAATGCTTATCAATATTGTAAATGACAGTGATTATATCAAAATAATAATGTTACAGGAATTATAAAATTCTGTAATTATTACAGATAGCCTGATTACTTTATGAATGTCACAGCATTTCCATATATATATGAAGCATTCTTCTTTTGGGTTACTTAGTATCTCCATAAGTCAGAAATGAATAAATTGAACAGAAAAGAATATGCTTTATTAATTTCATGTATGCACACACACACACACACACAGATCGTGTGTTTGTGTGTGCACATACCATACAAATTGCAGGAGATTATTTAAGTTACAAAAGAGAGGTTTTTGCTTCTGGACAGTATCCTATCCAGAGATTCATAAAACATTGACACTAACTCTGGTCCTGTACCTTATCCATATGCTAATTTCACTTTGACAGGCTATAAATTAGCTAATGTATTTTGTCTAGAAATCCGTAGGTTTTATTGTGAAATAATTTTCGAATATTTCTGTTATTATTACTCTTTTACTCTTTTACTCTTTTACTTGTTTCAGCCATCCGGCTGAGGCCATGCTGGGGCACCGCCCTTGTCAATATATTTTGTAATAATTAAATTGGAAATTTTTTTTACTCTGTGAAGCTCCTAATGAGTGTATTGATTTTTCTTTATCAATCTCAAGAAAATTTAGTTTTAATTTCATATTTGTAAGGTTCATTCCCTCACCTTAATAACAGTTGACCATCTTATCTCTGCTTGTAGTAATATCAGCCACAACATTAGGGCTTGGAGCATTTTTTTTTTCAACAATGAACATAATGAAGGGTTTATTTGAAATAAGAATTTAGCTGTTGTATTAGCAAAACAAACTACTTTATATTCAATCTGCTCGATTAGTTCATAAAGCTGACAGTTTAGTTTGGAGGATTCTTGTTAACTGTAAAGTGTTGTGGCATGATGAAGAAGAAGCTTATACATTTTATTGGCTGTTTGAGAGTATGTTGATATGCTTAAGTTAAAAATGTTAATTATCATGCAGTGTTCCCTTACCCAGCTCAAATCTTTTGTTTAGAAGATTTTCAATTATTTAGCTCTGTGATGTGCTCCAGAATAATTCATATAGCAGTACATTATTTTGAACTTTTGTAGAAATTTCCTTTCCATTTCTAAAATAATGTTTTTATTGATTGTCATCTGGGGCCTTATTTCTTTGTATGAAATATTCAAGCATAGGGACATTGTATATTTACTTTGTTTCCTCTTCCTCTCTGAATTTGGTTGCCTTCATTGATTTAGACAGTATCTTAGGGAGTTCTTAATAGTTTACATAGCTTTTTTTTTTTAACCAGGTAAATGTTTTGTGAATTGGCAGAATTGTTAGTCCTGGGGGAAATGTCTTGCAGTATTTCTTCCACCTCTTTACATTCAGACTTTAGATTCCACCGAGGTCAACTTTGTTTTGCATTCTCCAGAGTCAGTAATGTACCAGTCAAGTACTGGGGTCGGTATACTCAACTATTTCCTTCCTCCAAATTTCTGGTTTTGTGCTCCCTTAGAAATAATAATTGTTGTTGTTTCTACTGCTGCAGTTGATTGGCAACATCATTAGAGTGCTGGAAAATTGCTTTTCAGTATTTGTTCTGGCACTTTACATTCTGGTTCACATCTTGCTGAGGTCAGCTTTGCTTTTCATTCATTTGGGATCAACTTGATAAAGTACTGGGGTCAATGGTATCAGCTTACTCTGGGAGGAGGAGGGGGTAGTCAATTACATTTATGATCTGCACTAGCAGACTCAGCATGTCTCACAAGATTTTGTAATCCTTTTCTTTTCTGGAATCTCATAAAGCAACCCTTTGAAACAAGAAAATCCAGGACTGTAGTATCACTTCCATTGGGAAAATTTGTTCTAAATTCATCAAATTGCCTTTTTTGCACAAATTACTGATTCACTTATATGTAGTATAAACAAGCAATTTCTTTTTCTTTAACTCACACCAAAAATCTTTCAACAACAGATTCTGATAGAAATAGAATCTATACCATCTGAAGTGTATTTGTAGAAAATTTCATTAAAAAAAAATATCTGTTTTTCTGAAAGCTACAAGGTAAGAAAATCATTGGGGCATACATGCGTAGATATGCTGCAGGTAATGCCTCCAGCCAGTTACTATACAAAATAGTGCATACATTACCGGAAATCCATAATAAACAGGTTTTTTTTTTTTTTATTATAATTGTAGATATATAAATATTAGTGGCTCAGTAGTAAATCACAGATACAGTGGCAGGCCATGATAAGAAAATAATAATAATAATAATAATACTAACAACACCAACAGTAGCAATAATAATAATGATTTCAAATTTTGGCATTATGCCATGAATTTCAGGGAGTGGAGATAAGTTTGACCCCAGCATTCAAATGTTACTTATTTTATCAACCCCAAGAGGATGAAAGACAAAGTGGACCCTGGTGGAATTTGAACTCAGAACGTAAAGATGACTGAAATGCAGCTAAGCATTTTGCCTAGTGTGCTAATTACACTAATACCTACTACAATTACAAATAAGGATAATAATCAAATATAAATGAAAACTGAAACCAAATGAAGAATGAAATAGTGATAATGAGAGTAATAGCAGTAATATGCTTTATTATTATTACTTTTGTTGATTTTCTTGGTGGTGTTAACATTATTAGTATTTTATTATCATCACCTGTCACTAATATGTGATTTAATACTAATCTATCAACATATATATATATACATACAAACATACATACACCACTACTACCCCTGAGATCACTCTTTTCTTGATAATATTTGACATTATTCTTCCTATTCTTCTTTCTCTTAGTCTTGGTATTATTGTCTTCGTTTTATCCATTTTATTTCACCTTTTTTCCTCTTTCTTTACACTTATTGTTTTATCTTTATATAAGCCACATAAAATGCATATCCATCGCACAATGTAAGAAGAGCACACCTCTTGATGCCAACCTGATACAGTCGATTGCATTTATTAACTTTTCACATGAATCATTTCTGTGCAGTGGTGTTAGCATGGTACTGAAACGATTATAACTAATAATAAATCATCATCATCATCATCGTGGTGCTATATTCAGTCTTAGCCTTCTTAAATGTGTGACTCATTACTTTTTGCAAGACTCACACATTGCTTTTACCTGTAATATACCTGGAGTTTCTGCATCAGTGAACTTTCAGTTTCACTTCAAGAATGTAGTCAGAAATTTAGGTTGGTGCTACATTGGAAATGCAGTGATTTTCTGCCTAATCAGGACCCATAAATACTATTGAATGGCTTAGGAGTAGATCTTGGATTTACATGTGCAGCATTCATGAAAATAACAATTTAATCTGTTTCAAGCCTTTGGCAATTTTATTGGCTTCCTGCAAGTTACAGGAATACACCTGACTCACTGACCCAGTATTCAATCCCAAATTAAGGAAAACAGCACTCTATTTTATTACCTGTACATTCTTGAGTGCAACCTTAAACACTTATTTATTCCTCTAACATTTATGGGACTTAAAAGGTTTGCTGTTTATGAAAATGGTCTGTTTGAGTCCAAACAGCTTCTACAGCATACTACCCACAGATATTTAGACACATTAACACACCAGAACACTCTCAACATCTAAGACCACTATCTTTCCCTTCTGATCCAGACAAATGTAAATAAAATAAAAATAAAATAGCCACAATACTTGAGCTTTGTTTGTTTGGGAGTTTCTATATAATACTCCTAAATCGAAAATTACAATGCATCAGATCTTGTTGCAGCCATTTCAAATTTGGTAACAATAATAGAATAGCTCATCTGATTGTTGACCTCATTTTTCTTTGTTTTGTAAATACTGTATAATATGAATAAAGATGAAACTCAAAACAGCATTTTACAAAACAAGTAAGTTAACTATCAGTCGGTCTGTTATAGTTTATTTATCTTACAAAGATACATTTGTAGTGTGTCTAACTGACTAAGATGTGAATTTCATTATATTTAAAGTACCTGTTTACTCTTACTCTTTACTCTTTTACTTGTTTCAGTCATATGACTGCGGCCATGCTGGAGCACCGCCTTTAGTCGAGCTAATTGACCCTGGGACTTATTCTTTGTAAGCCCAGTACTTATTCTATCGGTCTCTTTTGCCGAACCGCTAAGTGACAGGGACGTAAACACACCAGCATCGGTTGTCAAGCAATGCTAGGGGGACAAACACAGACACACAAACATATACACACACACTTATATATATATATATACATATATACGACAGGCTTCTTTCAGTTTCCGTCTACCAAATCCACTCACAAGGCATTGGTCAGCCCAGGGCTATAGCAGAAGACACTTGCCCAAGATGCCACGCAGTGGGACTGAATCCGGAACCATGTGGTTGGTTAGCAAGCTATTTACCAGACAGCCACTCCGGAAAATAGAAACATGCCAACTAATAGAACTGTAACTACCTTTACAAGAATTTCCCTGGCTTCACAGATAATTAATCAATCACTTCGTGCCAGCAGACTAGGTTATTCCACTAATGTCTCATACAGTGAGGTATCCTAGTTTAGTTTGGTGTTTATTATGTGGTATAGTATAATTAGTAATATTTATCTGGCATTGTTTGAATGTTGCCAGTGGGCCTCTTGTTCTGTTTCTATCTAATAGACATTTAAGAGTTTTATTATTTTCAGATTGTTTTTAATTGTATGTAATTAAGCTGATGCCAAGAACAGAAGAAATGTATTATTTTGAAACATTTAGGAACAATAAATATATTAAGTGATCAGTTTTGTGAATATGAATTTATTTAAGGAATTGTGATAGTGGCTGCATGTTCTCATTAAGACATTTTGAGTACTGTCTATCAAACTCAAATGTTTTATTAACATTGTCTGGTATAAGTTATTTCGATCAAGAATTTGAAATTTCCTTCTGATTTAAATAAGAGCTGTAGGTTGATAACAAGCTTTATTTGGCAAACCAAGTCTAAGATCCATTTCAGTTCTCAGTGAATTTCACTTTTTATCTTATAATGGCAAATCCAACTTGGATGATCTACAGGCAAACGCATCTTTTTCATACTAGATGAAAAGAAATTCTTTAGTGGGAACCTAACAGTGTAATTATGTATGGGACATTTTTATCTAATTGTGATATAAAATCAAAGTGGTACATAGTAAAAGCTGTATGTGCACACCTGTGTGTATTCGCATATGCCAGCATGGAAAATGGACATTAAATGATGATGATGATGTTGCCATCATAAACATTTGTCACACTGAGGTGGAATACAATCATAAACAAGGGACAAATTGCTCTCACTGATGCTGATGTCATTTTTTCAAAATTTATTCCTGCTTGTTTACATGACTATTTCACATGTACAAAGGCTAGCTCACTAATCTATGATGGATTCTGATCAGTCGGTATGAGATGGAATACAATTTTCTCCAGTCATATCCTAAGATTTTATTAGATATTTAATGTTGAAAATATTTTTAACATATTTCTTTGGAGCATTTACAAACTAAAAATAACTGTAGAGAAGGAAAAGCAATATTAGTCAAAGACAAATATCTTCTTGGAAATAAGATATTTTATTTTTTCCGAGGCATTGGAAATATCTCTCTATATCTTTCAGTATTCTAACTTCATCAGCGTGACGTAGACTTCCCCATACTTGCAAAGTAGGGATAAATTAATGACAGCATAAATGTACAAAATGATGCATTTATTGTCATGTGAAAAAAAAGATTATTTAGAGTACAAAACTGAAACAAGTCTAGATTTACTGAAGATAATGAAAAATTTTCGTCATATTGCTTTTTCCTCACCATGTTATTTCTAGCTTTTTACCTGCATTAAATATATGTTATCTGGCTTATCTGTTTTTTTACACACTAGTGCCTCTGAATTATTTATTCTCTAAATATTTCTTTATTTTAGTTTGGTCTATTCTATTTCTATATGTAGAGGTACTAACAAATTTTTTTTTTTAATATACTGGATGAAAGAAAGTAACCATTTGAAATTAGTAATTTGGAGCTAGTGGGCATGTAGTGTGTGGCTTCCTGTTTCTTACAAGATATTTATTTGCCATTTGTTTTATGTTAATACACAAAACAACACCCCAAAACATGAAACTGAGTGAATAATGTCAGCTCCGGTTACTATGGTTACAAAGAAAGGTATATGGATATTGTTTTTTTTTTTCTCTTCTTAAACTAGCTCTATCTTTCTGTCTTTCTCTTAGTTCACTGGACCCCTGGCCAACCAACTCAATATGCTCACTTCAGTTGGAGAACAGGTAAATGCTAATTGTCGCAGTCCTAAATGGACAATATACTGATTAAGTCATTGGTCAAATACCTCAGCCATAACGTTTTTTCCTTTCCTTTATCCTCTTTGCTCAGACTAGAAACATTGCTTCTGTTTATTATAACTTTACCATTTTTACTTCTCTCTCCTCAAACTCTTCTTTTCTTGTCACTTTCCATGAAGTTACCTTTTTAACACCTGTAAGTTAAGTACTTGATAGAAGTAGTAATTGTGTGAAAATGGAGTTGATAGTTTGATTTATGGTTTTGATGACAATGATGTGAGCTAAATGGTTAAAGTTAATGCTTCAAGACTGAAGATTTTGAATCATGTCCCTGTTATTTTGCTATCTTGTACAAACATGATATAGAAGAGAGCAAAAGAGTTAACTCATTGGTAGAGTGCCAATTATAGGAAATTGACAGATTGGTTGTCTGTGATGCCAATTCACAACAATGGGTATTTATTGTTTAAAAAAAGAAAACGGTAAAGGATGTGTGAAGGGAGGCAATAAAGAAATGTAAGGTTCAGATTTCAAAAGGCTGTAATTCAAGCAAGTATACAAAGAACATGATAAATGGCTTCATGTCAGAGATGAGCAATTATGTCAGCATGAAAAGAAGGATGTTACACTGATGATGGTGATACACAACAGACATGTAAATTAATACTTTTATGCATGTGTGCTTAGAGTACATACACATATCAGAATAAAGGCCTAAAAATCTTAGTTAATTTAATCTATTTTCAAATTTATTCATTGGCATGATTTCTGTTGCATGCAGTCTATATGTATACATCTTACTTCTTACTTGTATATATCTTACTCTGTGCATTTTGTCTTTCTTCCCTTTTAGTACAGATATATTCATTGTTTTGAACTGTAATGTCTCTTGAACCTGGAGCATTGGAATAGATCTATAATAGTTCTGTAATTTATTCCACTGCTTTTGACTTGAAATTTGACTCTTACTTTTCATCCTCCTAGCATCAATAAAATATGTATTTGTTGTGTACTTAAGTTGATTGGATCAACTGTTCTTCCCTCTTACAAATATATGCCTTTGTGCCAATGTAAGAAATTCTTATAATAATAATAATAATTATTATTATTATTATGTACAGGAATTAACCATCATAAGTATTCTTCTGTTTCTATTGACAAGTTGATTTTAACTGGAACACAAAGCTTTGCAATTCCTTGTATTCGTCATAGACATAGCAGCCAAATGTGATTCCAAAGAAAGCCAATGACTCAAGAGTTTGCTATTTTGTCCAAAATGATATCAATAGCATTTCAGTAACATCCATGGTAGGGAGGGGCTTAAATACTTTCACTTTCTCACAATAGAAAAGCACAATCAAGTTTTCTAAAAGGATATTAATGATTTCTGACATTGGCACAAAGTGTGTCTCTCTCTCTATCTCTATCTCTCTCTCTCTCTCTGTCTCTCAGTGAGAAAGGCTAAGTTGACCTGCACAGTTTATTTCAAGATCAAATGGAAATGTAACCAAATATTGCAAGGCATTTATTGAACCACATTACCATATTTCTGTCAGCTTGCACTGCCTTTATTTCAATTAATTTTGAAAGTAATGAAGAATTTAGTATAAAATAACTGCCAATGTTAAGCTATGTTTAAAAACATAAACATGGAATTTTGATTGAAAGTTTTAATTTACATTACTTTAAATAGGAGTTTGTATCATAGGAACAAGAGCAGTTTTATGTGGGTTTATATCAAAAGGGTTAATGTTATTTCGTGTTTATTCATCCACTTGTGTGTGCACACCCATGCATGCACACATACCTGTCTGTCAGAGGAAAAAATACTTTCTGTGGAGTTTTTTTGTTACCTGTAACATGTTTACTCAGAGTCTGTATTTAAATCCTGGCTCAGTTCATCTTAATTTTTCAGAAAATGGAATAGAAACTGCCTTCTCATCTTCAGATTTAATTCTATTTTTAATGAAATACAATAAGGTTTTCTTTTGTTTGTTTGTTTTTTAAGCAGTATTATTTGATATAGTGAATTTTCCATTGCTATTCTTTCTGGTACTTGAAACAATGAAAATACATCTTGCATAAAATCATGATGCAAGCTTTAAATTAAAATAACTTAAAATAGATGGTTGTGTACCTTAGACTCAGGCAGATTTCTATAAAACAAATTAAACTGTTCACAAAATTTGTTGTGCTCCAGAAGCCTTCATTCTCAGCTTCACTAACCCTTTCCCAATTTAAAATATTTTCCTCTATTTATTGAAGTCTCACAAAGTTTTATTTACCTATTGAATTTTCCTCCCTTCTAAATCTTTTCTTACTCCATTGTGTCTTTTGTTCTGTCTGTTTCTTTTTTCACATCTGACTGCCCCCCCTCTTTTACTACATTTTTTAAACTGTTTTTTTTTGTGTTTTTTCTTTTCTCAAATCTACTTTCCTGTTTAAAGCTTCAGCATAATTGTCTTTAAAGAATTCATTTTAGTATTTGAGTAACCAGTGAATTAGCACAACCTTTGGAGCATCAAAGTGTCATATGATAGTTATGGCTCTTGATAGATTAAATGTGTTGGACTATTTAGTCACATCTGTTTACATTTTATTATCATCTTTTTACACAACATTCTTCATTAGTACAACAAATTTAATGTGTACTTCATGTTATAGTAAAAGATGTGGTAATTTCATTAATATGTTACAGTGAACATGTAATAATAATTTCTAAAGCTAGCATGTGTAGAATGTTTAGAAAAGGCAATAATTTAAATTACCCTTGTATTTGACTGCTATTTTACTGATCTTTACATTAAATTTGTTGTACTAATGAAGAATATTGGGTAGAATGCCTTCTGAATCTCTGTGCTCTAAGTCTAAATCCAGTCATGCTGAACTTTGCCTTTCAGTCTTTTCGGGTAAATAAAGTACCACTCCAGAACAGTGGATTGGCAGAATTGCAAGAATGACAGATCAGATGTCTTGCAGTATTTGTTCCTGCTGAGTTCAAACCTACCATGGCTTATTTTTGATGCCATTAGGATAGGCCACTCTGTTGCAAATATTTGGGCCAGGTCTCCAATTTGAGGATACCTTCTTCCTCCTATCACTCTTGGAGTCCTTATAAAGGGTTATGGCACTATCTTCCCTCCTGACTCAATATTTGTGTTGTGCTCATGCCTTCTGATATAGAAATTAAGTTGAAATATTTGATTTCTCTCTTGACTTTACCCATTCTTCCTTGTTTTTAATGACTAAGCACCAGGTTTGTAGCTGTTGTGAAGTAACCTATGTGACTATCAAATTGTGTACACACATGCACACAATTTTTGAGTAAAAGAGATGACACAAAGATGCAATGGTTTCAGTCCAACATTTTGGGGCACTCAGATATACCATGTTGATCCTCTTTGTTTTAGCCAAGACAGAACAGCATTGGTTTCTCTTTTGATTCAGTTAACTTAGTCATATTGCATGTAACAAACAGTGAAAGCTATGCACATGTTCTGGTTTTTATAAGCATAAATGTGCTCTCTCTCTCTCTCTCTCTCTCTCTCTCTCTCTCTCTCTCTCTCTCTCTCTCTCTCTCTCTCGTATAGGCACACAGTATTTGTGCCATTACAAAGTTTGCTTTGAAACCAGAGTTTCAGCTTCTACCGTATTGTGTGGCACCTGGAATGTCTTTGTATTATTACCTTGGGTTTATCAATGACTTGTGAAGGAAATTTGGTGACTAGTGGCCTAAAATTGTGTGGAAACTATTTGATTCCGTGTGTCTTCACAGTAGTACTATTTGAGCAACAGCAATGTTTCTGTAAATGATACATCCACCTATTTGGTGGTTGTCCATGTTTGAAGAGCAATGAAATATAAATATCTTACTTTGAAAAGCAAGTGAGGGTTGGTGACAAGAAGGGCATCCAGCCATAGAATATTGTCTTAGTAAATCTCATTCAATTTATTTCAGTATGGAGTAAAAAGCAGCATAAAAATCATGTGCTTGTGTGTGTTTTGTTCATTCATCTATCACACACCACTTTCTTTTATGCATGTGCTTCTTGAAATGTATTGAAGCTTTTAGACTGTCCTCACAGACTTGTTACCTAACAAAACATGTCTTTAACAATAAAAACATATGTCCTTTTTGGCTTTTTTGTGGTGAGAGAGAAAATGGCTTTGGTGGACTTGTTTACTTGCATTGTTATAAAGAAAATGTGGGTATATGTGTATATGGAAGAGAGAGATAGCTGTGCACTACAGTAATCCATTCTCATATGTACAGAAATTGTAGTTACATCTGTAATAAAAGGAATATATTCTTCTTTGGGTTCAATCTTCCACTAATTTACTTCATGCATGAATGGTTAGAGTTAAAAAGTGCAAATATAGCAATAAAACAAATATAGTAATAAAAAAAAATAGCTGATTTACATTCCCCTCACACACACAAGTGGATAGATTTCTTTTGTTGAGGAAATTTTTTTCCTACCACAGCTTGACAAACTGGAGTAAGCACTTAGACGGCAATTGTAAGATTCAAACTCAAAACCAGTATAAATACTGTTTTAGCACAGAACTATAAATGTTGACAAAATTGGTTTCAACTTCCAAAACATTTTCATAATGTCAACTGTGCTTTTGGTGAAGACATGGACAAAGATTAATGCAACATCATAGTCTAAAATAAAATTAGGTGTTGAGAAATTATCCCACCTCCTTCTAGCAACATATGATTGCTATACTATCTATGAAATGATATAATTTTATTCAAATCTTTATTTGGTAATTGAGTAATGTTCCTTTCGAAGAAGTTAGTTATGTGGAATAAAAAGAAAATCTTCTTAGCATCAAAATATCTCAGGGCCAAAATATCCAATGCCAAATGAATTCAGTACCAAATTAGTGAGACCAAACGAACTGGGCCAAATCAACCACTACAGAATGTCCTTAACCCTAGACAGATTAACTGAAGCAGGAAACGTTGTGTACTTTATTTTGGAATACAGCACTGTGTTTGCAATAGTAACATTTGAACCTAGCAGGGGTAAGTAATCTGGCACTTGGACCTCATTGTCTCTAACAACAAACAATACACCATTTGTGCTTTTACATCATTTCACTAATGATACTATCATGAGTTATCTGTTCTTATATTGTGAGTCCCCCTGTTGCTAATCAATTATTGGTGTATCTCATATCTGACTTAAAAGAATGTCTGGAGAAAGTAAATTTTTATTTCTCTTGAAAGTTTGTTTTTAATTTCAGCATTTCAACTATATTTCTGGCTAATTATTTTCTTGTTCTTTTGCATAGTCCAACTTTCAAGCTGTCCTCAAAGGACAGAAGCCTTCACTCTTGGGCGACCCTATGACTGCTCAAGCTAACATCCTCGTTCAGAATTTAATGTCTCAAATGAACAAAGAACCATCATCAGATGACAAAAAAGCAAGTGCTGCCAAAAGACAAAACCAAGATGTGAATCCTCTACCTACTGGTTTCAATGAAGGAAATGCCGCTTTGCCAAAACCTGTTAAGGTACCATTTACTCAGACTCCAGTTTCTGATGTTCAGAAAATTCAAAACTTGAACATCCAACAATTGATGGCACTTGGTCAGTTAATGAGCACAATGCAGAACAGCAATAATCTGCAAGGGTTGGCAGCAAACCTGAATCAAGGAAGTGACAAGAATACTTCCCAAACTGGTGCTTTCATCTCAAACCAACAGCAGAAGAGCAACTGGGGTGGCTCACCAAGCATGAATATTCCATCACTCGCCAATGCTATTGGCAAGCCTGGTCTCCTTCCTAGCCCTAATCAAAAAGCAGGTAGTTCTCCGGGCTTTGGAAACTTTAATCAAAACATGGTAGCAGCTGCTAACTTTATGCGTAATTTACAAGTTCTAGCTGCAGCTCAGCAGATGGCCTCTAACAAGGGCAACACCAACTCCAATCAGAGAACCACGCCTGTCAGTAAAGACAAGACTGCTATGATAGGAGCAGGTTCATTGCTTGGAAGCCCTCCAGTAGTGAGTAAGTCCAATTCCAGCAGTTCTTTCTCAGCTGGTAGATCTGGATCTCTTAACAGTTCTTACACCTCTGACAATAGGAGCTACAGTGATACAACTTCTCAGAGACTGAGCAGGGGTACATACAGTTATGATACATCCAAGAGAAGCAGCCTGTTGAATGAACCAGAAGCAAGTCAATCAAATCAGTCATCTGGAAGTTACGTATACGACAGAATGTCTTCTGGTTACTCAACGAGCCGTGGAACTTCAAGTTACAATAGCCAGCCTCGAACTGGACAGTATAGTTCAAGTTACAACTATCAGGTATATACTTTGCTTTTTAAACATCTTGTATTATTTTGCTATGATATGCATTCATTTTTTTACTGTCATACTAGTTATGTAATGCAATAAGTATATTATTCTTGAAATCATGTTATTAAATTGTTGTTATTGCTACTATTATTTTTGATATCTCATAGTTCTTCTAATGATAATATAAGGCGGTGAGTTGGCAGAAACGTTAGCACACCGGGCGAAATGCTTAGCAGTATTGCGTCTGTCGTTGCGTTCTGAGTTCAAATTCCGCCGAGGTCGACTTTGCCTTTCATCCTTTCGGGGTCGATAAATTAAGTACCAGTTACGCACTGGGGTCGATGTAATCGACTTAATCCATTTGTCTGTCCTTGTTTGTCCCCTCTATGTTTAGCCCCTTGTGGGCAATAAAGAAACAGATAATATAAGTTGTTAATGTTCATTCAGTTGATTATACCCTTTCCCTGCACAATCTACTTTGACAATTATTTTTAAAAATCATTACTAGATGCAGGTTGGATATATATATATATATATATATATTCATCTAAAAAACTTGGTTCTCATTCATGTAGTTTCATTCATTCAGGTTCATTCCTACTGCATGGCACCTTTATGCAAATGTCTACCACTATGTTCTTGTGCCAATCAAAACCTTGTGAGAGGATTTGGTTGATAGAAACTGTGATATATCATCATCATCCTCATTTAACGTCCGCTTTCCATGCTAGCATGGGTTGGACGGTTCAACTGGAGTCTGGGGAGCCTGAAGGCTGCACCAATGAATACATATATGTGTGTGTGTTTGTGTGTATCTTTGTCTTGACACAGTGTGATGGTTGTAAGCAACCATCATATAAGTACAGTTGTATAAGCAATGTTGTTTGTTTTCAATCTTCTGTGGGAAATATATCCCGCCATAGCAAATATTGTTGAGAGGTGGACTGAGAAACAGACCAAAAGTGTTTTTTTTTTTATTCCCTAATGTAATTTTCTTTAGATGTTTTTATGTATATCGTATGGGTTTAAAAATGATTATTCTCATGTGTAAATGGGATTATTTTACTTTCCCACTCACAAACACCAAAAAAAGTTCTGAGAATGCATTTCAATTTATAATATAGATATCAATGGAAAAATTGGTTTTTGCATTGTAGAATTCCATGTTATGGCAAAGCCTTTAGGAAAACAACTTTACTATAATGCTGAGGATATCACCTCAGGATATCATCATCAGCATCATCATTTTATGTCTGTTTTCCATGCTGACATGGCTTGGATGGTTTGACAGGATGTAATAGGTCAGAGAATCATTACTTGCTTCATTATCTCATTTTTGGTATGGTTTCTATGGTTGTATGTCCTTTCTAAAACCATCCAATTTATAGAGTGTACTGGATGCATTTTCTTGTACCAGTACTACACCAGTTACCTTCCCATCACCACGATTAAAAACTCCTCTTAAACTCTGTGTTGTTGCTCAGATTGATTACCCACCGCATACACAGTGTACTGAGTGCTTTTTGCAGTATCAGTCCTGTTGGGGTTGCCTTACAGCTTGAAAGGAGGGGACCCCGTAATGAAGGTATTACATACAAAACATTTTAAATGTACGCTGTGTGGACGTGTAAAGACACCCTAACTGTAACCCTAAAACTAACCCTCCCCTTCATCTCGTTACGTAGATGCACCGGGACCTCTGTATTTAAGTAGTGCCGTGAAACTGACAGTTTTTGTGTGTTCTTGAATGGCTTATAAACATCTACACTGCAATTGTTTTT
This sequence comes from Octopus sinensis, assembly GCF_006345805.1. NCBI lineage: Eukaryota > Metazoa > Mollusca > Cephalopoda > Octopoda > Octopodidae > Octopus > Octopus sinensis. Next base: position 162,997,226 of record NC_042999.1, on the reverse strand, counting down.
GTTTCAGCACATGATCTCAGATCAAGTCATTTGCTATGCGAGTACATCTCTGTAATTTTTTTAATTCACTGTGCATAAATGCCAGCAATGATCTTCTCAGGCTCTCCAATATTTTAATTTCTAAACAGAAACAATCAGGGCCAGGGAGGGGGGTTGCAGAAAACCCATAATTTCTCAAATTGTCTTTTTTATAGCATATAAATGTATTTATGGGAGGGAAATTATTGAAAAACACGAATACATGTGAGAGTGATAAAGAAACAAGGAAGGTTGTCTTTGGATGTGCTAGAAACAACAGCCAAATCATCCTTAAATCACTCACTCTCAAAATATTAACATTTTTTAAATAAATTTTTGACTGAGAATGCTCTTCCCATGGTTTTGAAGTGCAAAAAAAAAATTGACCAAAATAGGGCCAAGTGGGAAGTTTAGGGAGGGGGTTGCAAAAAAAAAAAGAGTTTTCAAAACTTTTTTTATACACAGATGCACCTCAACCCCCACCCCATCACTTCGAAAGCTGTGGTTTTAAAAAAATGGGGAAAATCCCTGAAAAAATTTTCATCATAAATTTCTTCATAATCGTAATCTATGCCATTTGAAAGGGATTTGTATAAATTTTCATGAGAAGATACCCATCTTCCTGAAAGTTATGAGGGAAAAAAAGTCAGATCATGTGAATTTTTCCAAAACTCCTCTCTCCACCCCCTCGGAAAAATTCTTTCCTATGAATCCCTATGTACTCTCAATTCACAACATCTAAGCAGTATTTGTAGAAAATTTTTTTAAAAAATATCGTTTTTGTGGATGAGGCAACAAAGTTAGGAAGCGTATACATCTATAGTAATGCCTTTTTATTTATATGATTTTTTTCATTTCATGTTTTTCATTCATTGTTTGCAATGTCTCTCTCCCCTCCTCTTTCTCACACACACACACACGCACTGCAAAGCTTACAGATGGGCTGCTGAATTGAAATTTCTATGTTGCTTTGAGTAGATGGCAAAAACTTGACAAATTGCTTCTCCCTCTGTTGTTGGACTACTGTGATGTTTGTTTAAAAAAAGGAGATTATGACTGTGATGAAATAATGACAGCAATATTTACTAAGCAAGTGAGCACTGTTACACAAAGAAATAATTAGATGTAAAATATAAAAATTATTAGAATTGATAATCAAATGTGAAAATATTATCAAGAGGTTAGCAAAAAATCTGCCTGGAGGGCAGTCTTTTTGCTAGTTACAGTAATACTTGCTGTCATCAGCTTAATGTCCAGTTTCCACTACCAATATAGTTTGATGATCTGAATGTTTTCTTTAGCTTAGCACTTTTCTTGCTGAGAGGATATCTTTTATAGTACTGTCTAGTTATTACAATTGAATGCATTAAAAGTTGTTTTTACTGTGACTGCAAAAGCTCCCTTTATTTTCTCTGCTCTTATGTGGAATAGTAGAAGTCATCACTTTATAAAATACCTGGTGAAAATTTGCTTAATAAAAGTTTCATGAAAGCCATTTCAAACCAAATCTCTGTGACTTCACTATGCATTTATATACTATATCATCCTTTCTACATCTTAGGATTGCTATATTTCATCTCTAACTCGTTAGCATTTGGATTACTCTGTGAAATATAATGCTTATTTATTCACATTGTTTTGAATTAAACATGCATTATCTTGTAGCTTTGAGATTACAGTGATGTAATTATTTATTTTTGAATGACATTATAGGATAAACATAAAACATAATATTTAGACCTGATATGGCTGGTTGAAATGCTAAAGGGTTAACACTCTCTCATCCTTACTATCATTCCCAACATCCTCTCGTATCTGCCTTTGGCAGTTCCCCCTTATTCCCCACTCGCTATATCCACCTTTACATATTTCTGACATTCATAGCTGTCACTCTCTCTCTCTCTCTCTCCCCACCCCATACCATCATTTTATTTTATGATCTATATACAGGTTAATTATACTACTGCTCTCTACCTTTCCAGCACTTATCTCTTTTTTGAGCTTCTTCTATATACATCCCCCCCACTGACTCCTATATACACCCTCCCCCGACTGATATTTACTGTCAACCTCTCCTCCACCCTTAATCATTCAATAATTCGCCTCTATAAGGCGGCCAGCTGGCAGAAATGTTAGAATGTTGGGCGAAATGCTTTGCGGAATTTCATCTGTCTTTATGTTCTGAGTTCAAATTCCGCCGAGGTCGACTTTGCCTTTCTTCCTTTCAGGGTCGATAAATTAAGCACCAGTTGCACACTGGAGTCGATCTAACTGACTGGCCCCTCCCCAAAAATGTTGGGCTTTTCTCGTATGGAGTAGAAAAGAATACATTCATCTCTATCCCTATCTTTAACCAGTTGTCACCCTCCTCTCACCTATGAACTTACCTACCCTTCCTGATCCTGTCCATATTTTCTCCTGTGCCTTGGCACAACCATCCTTGTTTTCCTTTTCAGCTACTTCTAACTATCCTTATATGTGTGGTAACCATATATCTTTTCTATAGCAAAACACCTACCTCTTATCATCTAGTATAATGCCATCTCCTCTGTTATAACTCCACTCTGCTGAGGTATGTCTTCTTTGCCTTATAAGTTACTAGATAACTTTACCAGTGCTGATGTTATCAGTGCACTCTGTAAAATGATTGGTGTTAGGAAAGGCATCAAGACATGGAAACCTTGCCAAAGCAGATATTTCAGCTTGACAGTTTTCTGTGAGGATCAGAGGCCACTGTAGTAGTGGTAGCGGTGGTTGTAAAAAGGACTGAGTGTGGAGACATGTTTGTGAGTTAGGGGTTATGATGTGTTGGTGAGCAACTTTAAGCTAATCAAGTTTGGAACATGGATACTAAAATGATGGTGATAATTTATGGACCATTTTGATGTTACAGATTTCTAATGATATTCATTTTGGTTATATGCTCTTAGAAGTTATTCTGTGAACCTGCACAACCCATGTCAGCAGAAGGCGGCCTCTGTTTATTATTTATGAGGAATTCATTTATGATAAACTAGCAGTATCGCCCGACGTTGCTCGGGTTTGTAAGGGAAATAACTATATAAGCATTTTTAGAGATGTAAAGTATAATAGCCATCTCAATATGGCTAACCACAACGGGGTGGGGTAGCTTTTTACGTTCTGAGATTTAATAATAAATTTTTAGAGAGTTACTTCCCTTATATATGCCAAAAATGCATTAAAAATGGGAAAAATTGATGGTAAATTTTTTTTTAAATCGTAGACTCATCGTAGACGCGCGCTAATACCCAGAAGGGCTCGATATGAATCACGACTATAAGATACCCGGTTTTGGTTAAACTGCACCGCAAAATGTGGGAGTAGTTAGGAATCTAAATCGTAGGAGACAGACAGCACACAACCTCACTTTTATATATAAAGATTTTACAGTAATGTTGAACAGAAAATAATGTTATTGTCCCTCTTGTAAGTCTTTCAACTGCCAGCATTGCCTATAATAGAAACCACTACATTGCCATCCATCTCTTTTTGATCCTCTTTTTTTCTTTTTTTTTTTTTTTTTTGTTGTAATGTTAATATAAAATTGCATATCACAGATAATCATTAATACACCTAACTACTGACCAAAATTTTGATAGTTTGCATCTGTATCACTAGAATTGTGCTGTGTTATAGCTGAGGCACATACTCCACAGATGGCTTAGCCTTGCTTAACTATAAACAGGTATCATCATCAATTTGTAAAGTGATGAGAGTACTGTGTGTTGACTGAAGATTTTGTTTACTTTTAGGACTGAGTTCAAACCTCTCTTGTAGAGTTTATCATAGAAAAGATGGACCCCCACCAGGCTTACAAAGATTTCTGTGATGCTCTAAATTATGCAGTGAGTCATAGAAGTCATTAGAAAAAATAAAATGATATTTAAGATTTGTAACCAAGCATAAATGAAGAACTGTTAAATGCTTGGCTGCCCTAACCTGTTGTGTGATATCAAATACGAAAGGCAGTTCTGGTGTTGGAAGGATTATATCCCAATTGACTTATCAGGTCGTTTGTATATTGTGTTAATTATCAACTAATGAAATTTGCAAAAGAGGGTTCAAACCTTTCTGAAAGAAAAAATTCAGATGTTTTTTTTAATGTCTAGGAAATGCTATGTAACAGATTTTAGAATAAAACTTTGGCTTATACAGTTTTATTATTTCTTAGTTGCAATTCCTTTAAAATCACTCACCATTACTGCATTTAGAGCTAGTAGCAATCTAAACTACTTGTTTCTTGACATGGTCACTAGGCTTGCTGTAAAGTCACCTATTCTCTGGATTACAATTAACAGACCTAAAAGCTAGCTTGCTCAGCAAACCTATGAAGCTTGGTTCAATAAAAATAATGCAGACAACAGCAGCTGTTCAAATGTTGCTATATTTAACCATGGGAATATGGGGATCATGGTGGTTTTATTTTGCTTTCATTTGCATGAAATATTTTCTCTCAGTTTTCATGTAAGTAGATATTTCCAAATTCATCATTGGCTGTATAGGGAACTAAACTATGGTGAGCTATTTGCTAGCCAACATCTAGATTTAATAGATACTAGCAGTATCGCCCGGCGTTGCTCAGGTTTGTAAGGGAAATAACTATAAAGCATTTTTAGAGAGTTATAGCCAAAAAATATTTTTAAAAATGGAAAAAAAATGATGGTAAATTTTTTTCGAGAGTTAAAAAAGGTGGAGTTGCGTCCCCTAGACGGTCTGTGGTTTGGGTTTCTGATTCTCGACCCCATGTCGAATTTATCGATTTTTTTCAGAACTGGGGGAATTTTTCAAAATTTTCGCTGCGTTAGTTTTGAATTATGACATTGGGCTATGTGTGTGTCAAGTTTCATCAGAATCGGTTGAAAGCCGTGGTCAGAGTGAAGGTACGAGAAAACAGACACACAGAAAACGCACAGACAAACTGCCGTTTATATAGAGAGAGATTATTTTATTAAACAGAATAAGTGAAAGTTCCACCTAAACCAGCACCCATCTTTACCACAATCATTTCTTGCCCAGAGAAATAGCTACATTTCTCCTGGTATGCTGAAAACGCCATTCTATCTCTCACACTGAGTTTTGAAATGGGAGATTGGAATGTCTTTAATTAATGTTTTTTTTTTCTTTCTTTTTCATTCCCTTGTCTAGACTGGAAACAATGTTGGTTCTAGCAGTAGTTTGGTTCCATCCACTAGCCTTGGTACTGGAACCACCAGTGCCACCACTGATTACTCCAGCACTATATATAACAACCAATATGGAACCACTAGCAATGACCAATATTATGACAACTATAGTAATTACTATGACAATCAGGTTAGTTTTGTCACTATACGATTTAATTTCTATGTAGATTTTATTTTGTTATTTTTATGTTGTATTTAAGATTTTGTTATCTAATAATCTACATGGAATGTGCAGGCTTGCATTAATTGCTTTCATCAATTGAAATGTTTGTCTTTCTCCCTTACACTGTGTGATGTGAAGGAGGAAAAGATGGAAGCAGAGAGAGAATTACAGTAGTCTTACCTGTCTATCTGGAAGGGTCGCTCACAACGTCCACATGCTCTGTCTGCCGCCATACCATCTAACAGGTCTGCTCTTGTACACTGTCCACTACCAACTGACCTCTCGTGCCCCGCCAGCCCTGCATGCCTACTTCGGCCCTTCCGGTGGGACCCACAGGCACCACTTCTGACAGGACGTGTACTCCCTCATTTCTGGTCCTTCCGTACAACACAGCCTGGTTCATAACACCACATGCCCACCTGATCTGAAGATCATTCGACCAACTTGCCCACACCCTCTTCTCAACCCTGACCACATTTCTTAACTTGTCTTGTAATCAGCCAACCAGTGAGGAGGGCACCGCTTCCTCTGTGACCACCATGGGACTTCAGGACTGGCCTCAGTCCCTGGCATGTTGCTGCCAGCTTCATCCTCTTGTCCATTACTGTTGGCTCCATCTTCCATTGCATTGATGATCCTGTGCACATCCAAAATATGACGCAGCATACCATCTACAGACACATTGTTCCTCAAATTTACAGAGGTTATTGTCCACTTTCCCCATTGTGATGTGCACCGTGCATTTGGGGATTTAACCCAGACTTCTTCCCTGACCTGCACAAAGGCATGCTCTCTCTCTTCTGTGGGTTGCAGCGATGTGATACATGGATGTCTCCACTTATACTTAAATATTGTCCTGTGTGGCACTGACTCCTCAGTTTGTCCCAACCTGGGCAACATATACCAAAAGACAACCTCTATGGTCTTGATGGTGCGATGATGCCTGTCGACAACCCCATTGTCACTTCACTGGTATGCTGCCCTGAAGAAACGGCTAACATGCCACTTGTTGAGCATTTCCCTCAGCACCTCCAAGCGAAACGCAGTGCCATTGTCCACAAGCAGCTCATCCATGGCGCCTCGTTCTAGGAATATCTCATTTAGTATTCTTGTGATTTCCTCTGCGGTCCCCGTCTTCATCTCCCTCCATATGACCAACTGCCCCAGTCCGCAGTCAACCATCAGGAGATGTGTCCCCTGCTGTTAGTGCATCATGTCCACTGCCAGTCATTTCCAGTTGTGTTCCACTGGAATGCTTCCTGCCTCATGCACACCAAGTGCAGGGTCAATGGACTGGCACCTGTCACAGCTCCCAACTACTCTCTGCACACTCTGCTTGGTCATGTCAGAGTCAACTTTCCTGGCTAGGAACAGGGTCCTGTCCACCCCCATGTGATGCATGGTATGCAGTCTCCTCAGCTCTGAGTCACTCAGTTGATAAACTGCAGCTACTCTTTGCTCATATCCTCTGGCACCTGCAACCAGGCTTTCTTTACTCTGGTCAGAACGTCCACTCTATTCTTCTCAGAGGGCACAAAAACCAGAATCAGCCTCAGGTCAAATTCAGCAGCTAGCTCGCCCAGAATTCCCAAACAGCATCTTATCAGCATCTCTGCACCCTCTTTGGTTCGCACCCTCCGTTTGCCAGTGACCACTGGTCCTGCTCGTCTAAGTACAGTGACTGACTCGGTCTGGATCTTGATGGTACACAGCCCCCACCTTAGGGCCAGATTCAAACCCTTCAACACAGCATCCAGCTCTGCCACGTTGATGTGGTTGCAGTCGTCCTTCTTCCTGAGCCAGGCCACATGCTCCACCACGACACCTCCAATTTCTAGGACAACTCCTGTTGCTATGCTGCTAGCATCACACCAGACGATCCCATTCTTCAATCTGAGCACATACCAGTTTCCTCTTATTGAGTCCTCCGCAGTCACTCTCTCCAAGGCTTCTTGCATCATGGCAGTTGTCTTCTTGCCCACATTGTCACTCCACCTCACTCTTTCAGCTCACCTCTTGATGAAGCTGCATGCAGAGCCATCCTGCAATCGGGTAGTGTCCCAGCAGCTTCCCACACACAGAAAACAGTTCCCGCCTACTCGTCTTGGAGCCCAGTTCTGGGATCTCATACTCTCTCCGCAGCACCAACACACTAGCCTTGTCTCTCCATAGCTTGAGTACCAGTGTTGCTCCTCCTTCCATCACCTCTGGTGTTTGTCAGTTTGCCCAAAACTCTTCAGGTGGCTTATGACCTCCTTTGCCGACACTATGCTCGCATCCACCAGGATGTCATCAATATAGGAATTGGTGGCACTATTCACTTTGTCTGCCTTTCCCAGGATGGTTTTGAGAATTGTCGCCATAATCGTTGGTGCTAAATTCAGCCCAAATCCCAACCTGGTCAGGCAGTATGTCCAAACCTTGTACCTTACTAGCTGATATTTCCAGTCTCTCAGCCACATGCAGCTGCAGGTATGCCGACTTCAAATTGACGATTCCACTCTCTCATGGTTTTGCTGCAAATGTCCATAGCTTGCCGCCCGTATGGCACAATACATGGTTGTTCAGCTCTCGGAAATCTAATACTGGCCTGACTTTATGCTTCGTCGGCTGCACCACTGCCATCAGCAGTAGCACTCCACTCTCCACTTCCTCCTTCCAAGGGATCAGAATCCCTTCCTTGATACACCGTTCCACCTCTCCCTCAAACTCATTTTTGGCATCCCCTTTCAGGGTATGCAGATAGCAGCCTACTGCGTTTTTCAATGTTGGAGGATCTCCCTCCCAATACCATTCCACTGCCCACTGCTGGCCATCGAAAACAGCTCGAAGATCCTTGTCTGTAATGGTGTGTGCAGCATATTTTTCTTTGCAGCTCTCACCACTCTCCTGTCGTGCACTCATGGCTCATAGTCAACTCATGGCCCCTGCATCACCAAACGTTACACCGGCTTCATTGATCGTGACACCTCCCAAATGGATAATGGTGTCCATCCACATCGCTACTTCCTCTGCATTCAACTTCCATACCATCATCAGCCCTTACACTACTTACTCTACTCCATTCTTCTTCCACCACCGGAGTTATTAGGGTTGTTGAGCAGCCCATGTCCACGAGGGCTCATGATACCTTTCCCTCCACCACAACCGTATACACCATATACGCGCCTCTATTCTTTCAACGAGACAACTACCGTTGCAGTAGTCTCCCTTAGACCATTTCCCTGAACGCATTCACTAGCGATGTGGCCTGTTTGTCTGCATCGATAGCAAGTTACTCCAGGCCTGGGTTCCTTTCAGTCTCTCACCATATGCGAACCATGACACTGAAAAAACTGCCCTTTGAAGGTTTGCAGATGTTCCTTGTTCAGTTCAATTTATTACTCCCTTAAGCACTTCAGTTACACTTATTTGCAACGAAAATGTCCAAAACAAAATATTCTGTAAAATAAATATAGGTTAAAGCAGTTTAGGTTAACATACTATATTACAGATTATTTCACAGTTTAATAAGCAGGAGTATATTAACTATAATATTGAACAGGATGACCCCAAATTGTATCACTACCAACATTCTGAGAAACTAAGTAGATGGTTTCTTATTAGTGGCACCATTGATGATCATCAAGATAAAGGATTTGCAGCAGAAAGTAATTAATGGGAAGGTTACTCTATAAAGTTTTCTGATCACTTCAGTTTGAGATTTTTCCTAATTCTCTATTGTATAAATCTTTTGTCACAAACTTTTTAAAGATTTTACCAAACTTTTCCCTTGTAATTCAAGGATTATAAACACTTTGTCAGATTAAGAATCTTGAAATTCTAAAAGGTGTCAGTTTTGGAGAAATTTACAGTTTCATACTACTTATCAGTGACATTAGGGTAAATAACATAAGGAATAATCAAGGCAAAATAATGTACCTGCTTCAAGCATCAAAATGTTTTTGCTTCAATTTTTCAGACTTACCATTCTAACTATTATGACCAAAATGAAGGGGATGACAGTGATGTTTATAATTCTGCTAAAAGCCAGGCAACTACTGACTATTATAACAAAGACTTGGCAAACAGCTACACAGTATGTATTTCCTCATGGTACTTTCCTTCTACTTGCTGTCTAGAATATACGTTTGGTTTGATTGTACCATTTTATTTGATGACAACATTTAAATGCAATTGTAATTGTTAATCAATAGCAGTACAGATACAGAACTTAAAGTTCATTTCACAGTTTCCGTACTGATGCAAATATACTGTCTTCTGTACAAAAATACCATAACTGTCTTCTGCACTACACCATGCAACTCACTAGCGAACTGCTGGAAATATTGGCTTATTAGGTAAGAGCTGATAGCTCACTATTTCAGAATGACACTCACACATATGTATACATTCACACAAACACCACAACTTTAATATGTCTAAATCTGGCTTCTCATCAAAAGTAAGTTTCATATGCCATTTGAAAACCACTGAAGATTTTGTTATAATGTATTGGACAATTCAACATGTTAAAGCCTCTCCTTGTCAGAAGGAGTTAAATTCGACATTGCAAGCTAATAAATAATGATACATTGCCGCTGATGCCTACAGCGGTTATCCTTACCACTTGTGGTTCCCATTGGCAAATCACAGTGCTAGTAAAATGGGAATGGAAGCACTCCGTCGGTTACGACGACGAGGGTTCCGGTTGATCCGAATCAACAGAACAGCCTGCTCGTGAAATTAACATGTAAGTGGCTGAGCACTCCACAGACACGTGTACCCTTAACGCAGTTCTCGGGGATATTTAGCGTGACACAGAGAGTGACAAGGCCGGCCCTTTGAAATACAGGTACAACAGAAACAGGAAGTAAGAGTGAGAGAAAGTTGTGGTGAAAGAGTACAGCAGGGATCACCACCATCCCTGCCGGAGCCTCGTGGAGCTTTAGGTGTTTTCGCTCAATAAACACTCACAACGTCCGGTCTGGGAATCGAAACCGCGAGTCCGCTGCCCTAACCACTGGGCCATTGCGCCTCCACAACTAGTAAAATAGTAAAATAATAAAAAGGAGACAACCCTCTTGTATGCATAGCAATCCTGTTTAATTTTCATCTCTTCTTCATAACATTTTTTATTCTTTTTCTCTTCAAATTTAAAAGCACTCTGGTTATTCTGATAACTATACTGGAAGCAACGCAACTGCAAGCACTGGTCAATATGAAGGGATATATAGTAATTATGGGAACAACACTGATTCCAGCACTGGTTACTGGGGCTCAAGCACTAACACATATGGTACAAGTTCCTACAGTAAAGGAGCATATACAAATGATGTAAGATATTGTTCAATATTTCTATTTACTTGTTCATTTTGTATTGTTGTAATGTATTTTAATGAATCTCATTTCCCCAGTTTTTGTAGCAATCATGGAAACCTTTGGTGGTGATAGCTGAAGCAGTAGTATCCCAGATATTTGTTTCATTTACCTTTATCCCACATAGTTCTGAACTTCTATTGGGATTTGCTTTATCATTACTGATAATAAAATAAGGCACAGGAGTGGCTGTGTAGTAAGTAGCTTGCTAACCAACCACATGGTTCCGGGTTCAGTCCCACTGCGTGGCATCTTGGGCAAGTGTCTTCTGCTATAGCCCCAGGCCGACCAATGCCTTGTGAGTGGATTTGGTAGACGGAAACTGAAAGAAGCCCGTCGTATATATGTATATATATATGTATGTGTGTGTATGTTTTTGTGTGTCTGTTTTGTCCCCCTAGCATTGCTTGACAACCGATGCTGGTGTGTTTACGTCCCCGTCACTTAGCAGTTCGGCAAAAAGAGACCAATAGAATAAGTACTGGGCTTACAAAGAATAAGTCCCAGGGTCGATTTACTCGACTAAAGGTGGTGCTCCAGCATGGCCGCAGTCAAATGACTGAAACAAGTAAAAGAGTATACGCTAGTGATTTTGAGTCAGTTTTTGCATTTCTTGAAACTGGATCAATTGAGAAGTGAAGACCCGTCTAAAGTGTCAGTGGTTAACATTTTGTTACTGCCACTGAAAGTCTTTTAGTTCTCATTAGCTTAGTCTGATTGGTACTTCATAGTGGGGTAATTAACCACAGTAAGCACAAGCTGTGAATTAACAGATGTTTCTTCTGATTGCAGTTCTATATTCAATCTTTGATAGACTGGCATCCTTATTCAAGAGAATATTTCTTATTTACTTAGTGTATATCAACCAGAGTTGGTATATCGTTAAAATTTGTGTGATTAGAATTCTTTCATTCACTCCTCTCAGTCTCCCCTTTCTCTCTCACATACATACTTCCACTTTACTATGCTATTGAGGATTGGATGAGATCTCTTGCACTAGCATTCTACACCAATCCTTATTTGTTTTCAAATAAGGTACATTATTTTATAATTTGCATGTTGAACTGATGCTGGGAATTTTGTTTATGTGGGACACAAACACTGTCACCACTGTGGTATCAATGTAAACACGGGCTGAGACAAATGCATGTGCACGCAAATTTAGTTTTGTTCGTCTCTGTTTAAATTTTGTTAAGAATGACAAAGGTAGCAAATGTCAGGCTGGAGCAGACTTTACTGCCTTATGAAACAACTTTGCTTCATGCTCTTTCTTGATGAGGCTGGGATCATCCTAGGTTAGTTGTCCTAGAGGCATTATGTGTAAAGCTGACCAGGTCCAATGGTGCTCCCCATCGCTGGTGGTCCTATGCCAGCCCCTCTGCATTCTCCAAGCCTCTGGTGACCTTCCTTAATCACATCCAGCCATAACTGTCAGAAAACGGAGGGAAGAAATGTAATAAACTAGCTTATTGTTTTACAGTAATATTTTTTATAATAGTTGTTAATTAATATTTGTGTAATTTTATTTAGTCTTATGGTGTTTATAGTATTACATTCTCCTTTGTTTCATCAGACTACTAGCCCCAGTTATCAGTCATCTTACTCCAACTACACCAGTCCAACACTGAGCAGCACCTATGGAAGCACTTCAAACTATGGCACCTCCTCTTATTCCAGTCATTATGGTACTTCCACTAGCACCACTTCTCTGGTAAGTCTTCTACATTTCCCCACCCCCAGCTCTAAATGGACTGTTTTACTATACACTTCATCCATAAGTGTATTCACCTGATTCTGTCTATTCTAAGAAACATTATTCTATCTAATCCTCTCTTTAACCCTTTCGTTACTATATTTCTGATCAAAATACACCCCTCATGAGTTTCAATTAAATTCTAAAATAATCATGAATCTAGGCTTGTTTCATTAAATAACTGTAACTTTTTTACTTATCAACATATTAATGTGATATTTGGAACATAATTAAAGAAAGGGTTCTTAATCAATTCTATTGTATAACTTTTGTCTCAAAGTGACTTTAATTACTGGGAAATCCAGGTAAATTGAGCAAAAGGTAAAAATATTAAAATTTTGTTTAAACATCACCATAGAAAATGAATCATCAGCTAATATTCAAATGGGTATGCAACAAAATTTTGATAAAGAAGAATTGTGCACATCACTATATCATCAGTTGAATTTAATTCACAACAGGTGTACCATGAAGGTGGAATAAACTGAAATACTAGAATCCACCGCAAGTTTGACCAAACTAAAGAAATCGGTCAAAAAATAATATATGGCCCTGGTTATGATAAATTCCAGACCACATCGTTCCCTAGGCCATGCTGCCTAACATTATTTTCCCTGTATAAAAACTAAATCCACGCAGTACCCAATATTTGCTTCACAAATTTTCCAAAATTTGAACCCCCATTTTGTGTTCGTTTACATTTTGCGTAAGTTTGTTTCCGCATTGATCGCTTCAAACAATAACTTCCAGACCACATCATACCCTAAGCCATGCTGACTAACGTTTCCCTGTATAAAAACTAAATCCACAACAGTACCCAGTATTTGCTTCACAAATTTTCCAATTCGGTATCAATGCTTGATAACATGAAACTCCAATCCATTTTCAAAGTTGAAGAAAAATCGATGCCGAAAAAAATGTGGAAAAAAAATCTCCCAAAATTCAGGGAATTAAAATTACACGTCGGTCGTTGTACAAAACTGTAGATGAATTGTTTACGAAGTATAATCACGTGTTTTCATGAATGTACTAAAGAGATTTGCTCTGATATTCTCATTTAAATATGAATAGGTAAATTCGGGCGGCTTTGGGCGGTTTGGTCACATTAACCAAAATTTTTTTCGGGCGGCTTTGGGCGGTTTGGTAACGAAAGGGTTAATATTGAAATGATTGAAACTTTGAATATAAAGATTGATAAAAATTATCATCTCTTAAGGTGAAGTAATTAGACTGAAAAATGATTGTGTTAATAATAGTATGGATGTTCTAATGTTTTCTTTTGATGGTTTTTTTTTTTTTTTATTATTTCTGCTTCAGACATCTCCTATTGGTCAGAAACGAAGCTATAGTCATTTGTTGCCACCACCTGAAGCCAGTCCAGAAGGTGCTTATGTCGGACAACACTCTCAAGGAATCGGTGGTCATTATGCAGACTCCTATGGGAAGAGAAAGCGTTATGACACTAGTGTCACTGCAAAAGGGAGCAGCTACTATTGACATTGTTTTTTAACTTACCACAATTATTTCAATGTCTTGACACTTGGGTGTTTTTTGGTTGGTTTTTTTTTTTTTTTAATTTTTTTTTTTACCCTTCACCATGTTTGATCATCTCTCTCCCTCTCTCTCTCTCTCTCTCTCTCTCTCTCTCTCTCTCTCTCTCTCTCTCTCTCTCACCTGTCAAAGACCACTTGCAAAGCTCAGATGGATGAACCAACAGACAGACAATTCACTCAACTTTTCTCACCAACACTATAGTTTAATGTACATTTTTAACATTGATAGATGTATCCTGGCTGGATTATTTTTATTGTTGCTATTATCATCATCATCATCATAATCATCATCCTCATCATTATTATTGTTGTTGTTGTTGTTGTTAAGGTGAAAAGCAAAATTGATGGAGTGACTGGCAATATATATATTGCAGTATTTAGTTACATCTCATTACACTTTTAGTTCAACTGCTGCCAAGGTTGACTTTGTCTTTCATCCTTCCGGGATTGATAAAATAAAGTATGAGTCAAATGCTGGAGTTGATCTAATTGACTACACCTCTTCCTCAAAAACTTGTGGTCTTCTGCCTGTTAGAAATTACTTCTATTTACTACTGAGATCTTTGGAACTAACGAAAGAAACAGCATGTACATTTTGCAAGTTAAAGTTCATCATCTTTTCTTTTTTACTTGGCTAAATGAGTTTTGTGTGTGCATGTGTGTGTGTGTGTGTGTGTGTGTGTGAGAGAGAGAGGGTATATGTTTAATTTAATGATTGTACTATTGTTTTCATTAGCACACAACATAAGATTTGTTCTCAGTGTTGTCATTTCTACCCAGTGTGAAATTATAATGAATTGATTTTTGTTTTGTTTTTTAATCTTTATTTCTGTTTTAAATTAAAAAGAAAAAAGAATATAAATATATATAAACAAACAACTCTATGCAGGTGATTGTGTGAAGATAAAGTTTTTCTCCACCAATGCCCTAAATTTTCTGTTAAGTGAGAAAAAGAAACTAGTCTTATTTGACATGTCGTTGAAATGGTTTAACAAATATTCTTAAATGTTTATCTATCTTATTCATATATATCAACATCACTATCAAAATAGATATATTTAACAAATCCTCCTTCACACCCTTTCTATACATTATTTTCACACAGCTGATGAAATAAATTAATCAGCGCAAAATTAATTTGAATTTTCATTTGCAGTTAGGTTTTACTGCCGTTTCTTATCCCTCTTTTCATTTTGTTGTTTTTTTTTATTAGGGAGTGGCAGAAATGATATAATGTCAGATGAAATGCCTCCTACTATTTAGTTTTGTCCCTTTGTGTTTTTAGCTTCAAATCTTGTTCACTTCATTTTTCACCATTCCTCTGTGTGGTTGGGAGAGGAGGTGCCAACAAAATAAGTGCCAGTCATAACAAGGGTTGGGGTTCAATTCAATAGAAATTACCTGTATCTTTTACAAGTTAGTGGCTTTTTTGCCAATAGGAAAAATCAATCGCATACCTGACTAAATATCTTACATTTTCAATTCAAGTCCTGATAGAACCAATATTTCAGCTCTTCGGGATTAATAAAGTTAACTTTCTCTTACAAAGATCATCCTTATATCTGATCAGAGGTTTTTATTTATTTGTTTTTAACCTGTGTAGGCTGTTTTAACACAAAGCAAGATTTGGACATATGAATTTCTCATCTTCATATCTCCTCCTGTTCTGAGGCTTAATGCAAGTGTAAGAAACATTTTTGTTGTTGTTATTATACTAAGTCTAGTTCTCCACATTTTAGTAATGTAATATATATTATAATTAGTTCCTTGCACTAAATTGTTAATTTTTATCCACTCTGCTTTGTCTATGTCTATATATTTCTTTTCGTGTATCAGTTCCTTTTATTTCAGTCCCAGCACTAGAATGATTTTTTAAAAATAGAAACAAAAACAGAAAAGAATCCATTTCTCATTTGATAATAGGTAACTGAATGTCTTTTTCCAATGTTCCATTTGGAGAAGATTCCCTGAAAGAACACACTGAGTCAAAAGAAACTTTCTCTCTTTTACTCCACTTAAAACTTTCAATTTAGATTTCTTTCTCTCTCTCATACACACACACACACACACACACGTTAGCTTCCCTTCCTGTTTACACACACACACACACACACACACACTTCTATCAACCTATGTTGGCAGTTGTCACATTTCTCATCACTGCAGTGGTTCAACTGAACGTTGAGTCTTTTTTCTAACATAAGACAAATTTCTTTTCAGATATATATTTTTTTCTTTCAACATTTTCCATCTCCCTCCCTTTTCTCTATCATTTTCCACTTTAAGGTAAAGAAGCAGAAAGAAAAGGACTCTTCTTTATGAAATATTTTATGGATTATTTATTTTTTTAAGGATCTCTGGGAGAACTCAATAAACGATCCATTTGATAATCAAGTTGAAGTTTTATTTTTTTTATTATTTGATTTTTTTACTGTTTCTTTTCCCTTTTATGTTGCTTGCTATTAATTCTTTTAACAAATCAGTTATGTATCATTTACATTGTGCATGTGTGTAAAGAAAGTTTTTCGGTCGCCTACCATTGTTTGTGAGCTGGATCTGTATATGAGAAGTATTTTATTTTTATACCTACTAGTTCCCTTTACTCAGGGAAGTTACACTTATATATATATATATATATACACGCACGTACAAACACACACATTTATGTATTTGTTGATGTGAAAATGTGTGTTGAAACAGATATTGTTATACTTGGGGGTGGTCATCTTTTGCCAATTAAACACACGCACTATTTATTTGATCTTCACTTTAGTTTTATTATTATTATTTTTAGTTTGTCTGTCAAAGTCCTTTTGTCACCTCTTCAGTGATTTTGTCCCACATCTCTCATCTTGTCCTGTCTATTCCATTTTGTCTTTCTGTGGTACATATATTTACATCTGTATCTCTGTGTGTCCTGTGTTCGTGTATATGGGTTTATATATATTACAGATTGTACCTGTGCCATTTATTTATTTCTCTTTCTCAATCTGTCTTTTGTTTGTGTCATGTGTATAAGGGTTTAAATATTATACTGTTAGTACCTGTGCCATTTATTTATATTTCTTCATTTTGTCTTAAGTCATCAGGTTGCATAGTGTAGTAGAGGGGTGGTCATGGCGGGATATTATTCCTTTCATGTTTTCTATTGAGGCTTGGTCTATTTTCTGTTATGTGTGTAGCCTCCGTAGTTCTATGTGATTGATAAGATTTACTTTTGTATAATGGGTGGGTCCCATTAGCATCATTCTCCTGTATTTTGCCCTGGCTCCTGTCTCTTTGGCTGTGCCCAGAGAACTTCATGTGACGGATGTTGTATGTGTCTCTTAAGATATTGAACTTGATACCATCCACAATTACATTGTTCCAGTAGATCAGGTATTTGGAGGCCAGGGGTTTAGCATATTAGGAATGGGGGATCTGGACCTTGTTATTCCTAGTTTCCAGCCAGAATTCCATGTCCAGAACAAGTAGTCTGTAGTTAGGGTGCTTACTAGGGTAGTCTAGCTGTCTGCTGGATGCTCTCCAGAGTGATGGTTAGATGGAACCTACACTTGCCTCCTTATGAGAGCTCAAAATCTCTCGTGGAGGCGCCATCCAACCAAAATGCAAATATATGGGAAACTACCACCTGTGTCATCTCTTGTGAAAGGTAGGAGAGTCCAGTTTGCTAGACATTGTTGTAGAGCTGAAAAAGAGGTAATTTCTACTCTTCTCTGGAAACCATCTACTCGCAATACCAGAGGGCGCACACTCTCCTACCCTGATGTAATCTCCAGGGATACAGGCATCCAGCAACAGGACCTCCGTAATGCCATGATGGACTGTGAAGTCTGGCGTAGCATGGTAAATTCCATTGTCTCGACCACGGTCGAACAATGATGATGATGGGTGATGGCTTCTGGTTCATAGACACTGTCTTTTAGGGATGCTTTTGCAACTATGTCTATATCCACCTAGTGGGAGTACATGGTCAGGGTTATGGAGCTCTCTGCTAAGTGTTGGGTCTCCTATCCCATAAAGAGGTTAGCTACATTGCCAGTGATACTGACACGGATGGCTGCACTCTCTTCTTGGGCATATATCTTGTTATGTGCTCGCACCTACTGCATGTGCAAAATTTTTCTCACCTGTTGTCTTTGTACTTTTTGTCACATGTAAGTCTGAAGAGGAGGACTAGTTCGCATGTGTGAACACCATGAAACTCCATGTCACTCTTGCTGATCATCTTCGCAGCAAAATCAACTATAGGGACATCACATCCATACTGCCTATTACACATCATGTCAGGTCACAGTTGCATTTATTGATTCTGCTGAGGAAGTCTTCTGTGCTATCACATACATCCAAGAACATTTTGATTATAGGGCATATAGTGGAAGTGGGAAATTCTGTAGTTGTTGGCAATGTTAGCTCCGTAGTCTGGTTTTGGTGATCACTGTATGATCCTTACGGCATTCATACAGTGTTGTAATGGCATTATTCGTGGCTTGGAAGTTGTTGGCTGTGCGTTTCTTGACCACATCATCATCATCATCATCAAGTTGCTGGGCCTCTCTCCTCATGTGTTGCTCTAAAATCCAAGTCTTGTTCTTCTATTTAGTTGTTTACTGTGGGATGGATGGATGGATGGAAGCACTCCGCTTACAATGACGAGGGTTCCGGTTGATCCGATCAACGGAACAGCCTGCTCGTGAAATTAACATGTAAGTGGCTGAGCACTCCACAGACACGTGTACCTTTAACGTAGTTCTCGGGGGCCCTTTGAAATACAGGTACAACAGAAACAGGAAGTAAGAGTGAGAGAAAGTTGTGGTGAAAGAGTACAGCAGGGATCACCACCATCCCCTGCCGGAGCCTCGTGGAGCTTTAGGTGTTTTCGCTCAATAAACACAACGCCCGGTCTGGGAATCGAAACCGCGAGTCCGCTGCCCTAACCACTGGGCCATTGCGCCTCCACTGTGGGATATTGACCCATTTGTTGAAAGGTAGGATTGTATGACATGGGTTGAAAAATAGGGTGTGAAGGAGGTTGATGTTGTTTACATCAATTATATTATTTTCTTCTTTCCTATCTTTCTGGTTGTCTCTTAATATTTTGGTTGTTGTTCGTGTCTGTGCATATTGTTTTGTGTTGATTTGCATGTTTTTGTGGTTGACTTCATTGTTGTTGTCCTCACTATTATTACAGCTATTGTCATTTATATCGATATAATGGTGGTGTTGCTAGTGCTAGGGTTTGTGGTACCACTTGGCTTTCATATGTTGACCTTTATTTTGTTGTTTGTTTCTTTCTTTCTGTGTACATTATTGTTGCTGCTATTACTGTTCTTAGTGGTAACTACCATTTCTCTATGTTGATCCTTCCTTTGCCCACATTTCTTCTGCTGTGATTGACTCTTATTTTGACACTGTATCTTTCCGTGTTTATTCTTGTCTGTACTGTAGTCGTTATTACCTGGATTAGCATAGAAAGAACTAAGAAGATAGATATGGTCAACTTGTGGTATGACAACCTAAAATACCAGTGTCATGTTCATCAATGCTACCCCTGGAGGCAAGACTAGGGACCCCCATAAAATCCCTGATCTGTAGAACATTTGAAAGACCCCCCCTCTACAGATAACTGTTAAGTGGGTAGAGTAAACCCACAGATAAACTAGGAATGTAATCTATAGTATAAGGTGTACTGAGGCACAGTGCAGAAACACGAGACAGCACCCACAGGTGAGTGGCTGAAGTGATCACTGGCCAGGACTCATCAGTGCTCAATTAGAGGTTCTGTTGACAACATAGAGGCTAGGATCTTATCGATACAGAGAACAAACACGACACTCAGTGAATGTGTTTAATTAGTAAAACATGACCATCCCCAAGTATAACAATATATATATAACCATTTTTGGGAAGACAAATCTTGATGCAGATAAAGTTGAAGGCTGTCTATGAGACTCAAACCCACATCTCCTTTAAACGTGACAAGTGTTCTGCCATTGGAACAAAGCAATCTTTCAAATTTCTCAATCCATTTTAATAACTATATTCTTACCAGCAAGAACTGTGTTGTTCACATCATAAAAATTTAGAAAATTGAAGAGAATTAAGGAGTTTTGTGGTTGAATGGTAGAACACTTGTCATGTTTACTGATGGGTTTGAATCCCATGAGCATCCTTGTTTTCTATCCAAAATTTTTCACAATATTTAGGCTATTATCTATAGCTTTAGATACTTCAATGCTCAGTTTCAAAAGATAATTATTTCACATTCTGGAAGTTTCTAAATTTTTATCTCAACAATATATATGTTTATGTACAGCTGGCCATAGGCTTATAAGGCCAGTTTCCCAGATACTGTGGTGTATCTACTTCTTCCTCGGGACAGGATGCCAGTTCATTGCAGGATTACTCATTTTTGCCAGCTGAGTGGACTAGAGCTTTGCTCAAGGACATAACACACTACCCAGCCAAGTATCAAAATCATAATCTTGCAATCATGAGTGCAACATCCTAACCACTAAGACATGCACACATATTTATAAAACAAAAATCTGATCTTGGGGAAAAGTCTGAGCGATGATCACTCCAGAGATAAGTTTATATACACATATATATAGTGTACAATACAAATAAGATATTTTTTCGAATGGAGAGTTGCCATTAGAACAGCAAAAATACTGCGTAAATAACCCTTACAAAATATCATATTTGTATCACACAATACACATTTTCAATGGTTCTAAAAAAAAACATGTTTGTTCTATAAAGCTAAAGTATTCAGTCGTGAATTTGTCGGCAGGCAGTTTAGCTTAATAGTAAAACACTCAGCTGGTCTTTGAGGGTTATGGGTTCAAGTCTCTTGGTTAGTTGTTGACAAACTTTTCCTTCGTGTAAAGGTAATCTACCCAGTATTTCTGCTGTTCTAACGGCAACTCTGCATTAAAAAAATATCTTATTTGTATTGTACAATACACCTTTTCAACGCTTCTAAAAAAAAAAAAGTTATTGTTATATTTATACATGGATGGAGTTAAAATTTATGAAAACTGAGCCACAGTGTGAATGCTCCTCTCCTGACATTATCTTAATGTCAGCAGTCCTTTTCATTTCTTGGTGTGTTGAAAAGACAAAAAGTTTTAAATGGTTTTGTTAATCTTAGGCCTTTGCCTTCAGTTCCTTAATTTCATTTAAAATTTTACAGAAGGGAAGCTGATTGTGATTCACTGGTCCCTTCATCTGCTTCTACTTGGGTACTTTCCAACATCAGCTCTAGATAGCTTTTTCACCTCACCTATGTAATTATCTCACCTTGCACCCAACTCATCTCTATTAACACCATTTGACCCCTTTATAAGTTAATATTTCATGCCCATAGGATCACATTTTACCTTCTGAACTATTTCTCTGAATTTTTCAACTTAATAGTTTTTGACAGAACCTGAATAAAAATTGTCTTTAGTTGACAGATGTCCGTATGATACTGTTTACTGATCTGGAACACCTTCCTCATCGATCAAACTTCAAAACTGGGGGCCCTTGTTAAAGACCAACAGCTTATAACTTACTCTAAGGATTGACAAACTTTTATGAATACGAAATGGTTCCACCAATGGAGACAACCTAACTAGAGAGCCAAGAAACTTCATTTTAAATGAAGTACCATGATGATTGCAATTGTTCTGGTATTGTCGTCATGCCCTTAGAAATATATAAGCATTACAGCCTCATTTTACTTTAAAAACGGTCTCAGGGTAACAAGAACGTCGTGATTTTGGCTCTTATTTTAATTGAATTAAGACTTCATACTCCCTACCTATTTAAATATGAATATTTCTGTATAAAAAAATATTGTATCTGGCTTTGCATCCACCAGTCTATGATAAGTGACCTTTAGTTATATTACCACTTTTATATAAACCAAAGTGGTTGAATAGTCTAACACTGAACTGCCTTGTATTTGTACTTCTGAGCAAATCAACTTAGGAGATCCTGTCTTTGCAATGCCTGGAAAGTAAGGGCCTTAGTGTTAATTTAACAAAAACCAAATTCCTAGCAAGGGGGAAAACAGACAAATCACAAATCTCTTCAGGGATTTGATATATAAGGGTGTTGATAGAAACTCCATGTTGTACCCAGAGCAAGCTTGGACATAGATGTAACAGTATCACAGGAAGATTAAAGGAGAAAGTCTTGTATGGTAAATGTGCAGGTACAATAAACACTAAAAGGGTGCAAATAAACTCCTTCAAATGAGTGGGGTTCGCACTCACCCCGTAAAATAACAAAGAATAGAAACAAGTAGTAGATGGCTTGTTACCTAAGTGACAAAAGTTAGCAATGGAGGGGGAAGCATAGTTGCTACAATAACAATGGGCTAGGCAAAGTTCTGAGAGTTTCTACTGTTGTTGGTAACTAAGGGCTGCTCCGTCAGAGTGAAAGGCAAATTGTATGATGTACAGCTAAGCTACCTCACAGTGAAACATTGGCTTTGAAAGAAATGAACCCTTTATCTGCTGGATATTAATATTTTCTTTATTACCCACAAGGGGCTAAACACAGAGGGGACAGACAAAGGGATTAAGTCGATTACATCGATGCCAGTGCGTAATTGGTACTTAATTTATCGACCCCGAAAGGATGAAAGGCAAAGTCGACCTTGGCGGAATTTGAACTCAGAACGTAACGACAGACAAAACACGGCTACACATTTCGCCCCGCGTGCTAACGTCTGCTGGATATTAAATGTGTACACACATTGTAAATGATTTAAAAGGAAAACTGGGAGTAAGAGGCATCAGATGTCTTGAGCAAGAGAGAAGACTGCACTGGATTGGTCATGTGATGTGTATGGATGAAGACAGCTGCATAAAGAAGTGCAGAGCTCTACCTGTGGAAGGAGTTGACCCCCAGAGGAATATGTGGGACAAAGTGGTGAGAAAGTATCTTTAGAAACTGGGCCTCACTGAGGAAATGACAAGGGACCAGGAGTTATGGCAATTTGCTGTAATTGAGTAAAATCAGTCAGCCAGTACCACAAAGTGTGCCGAAGTGCAACATGAATGCACCTGTGCCAGAGGTACATAAAAAGCACCCAGCCTACTCTATATAGTGGTTGGAGTTAGGCATTCATCCATAGAAACCATGCGACAACAGACAATTGACCCCAGCTCGTGTCAAACGGTCTAACCCATGCCAGCATGGAAAACTGATGTTAAACAATGACGTTGTGGAAAACTTTGTAATCAGTATTGAAATAATGTTCTTCAGTCTAAGGAAGAAGAGTGGCACCCGTAATCTTTTGGGCCCTTCCTGGCTGGCATAGTTAATATTAACCCTTTCATTACCAACCCGGCTGAAACTGGCTCTTTAGTATAAATGTCTTGTTTTCATAAGTTTTGAATTCAAATCTTCCACTAAATCTTAGTCATAATTTATGTTGCCAACACTAGCTTAATGATAACTAAGTTATTTTTACTTAATTCTTTGTTATATTTTAAATAATTGGAAGAAACACAGAGCATCTCAAAATAAATACAGTAGCGAAAGAGTTAAGTATAAATTTCAGTTGGCTGTTGGAAAACCATGGACAAAATCCTGAAGCTCTGAGAGAATATTCAGCAACAAGATGTTTAATTTGAGAGGAAGGTGCATCATGGTTGACTTTGACGGGTGGTAAACATTCTTACTAATACTAAGGACGATGCCATAGCAGTTGCAGAAGAGCCAGTGAGAAGACAGCATCTTATCTGTTAGTAATTGCTGTCAGTCGACCATTTACTGGAAGCAGTCCAGGATGCAAGCAACGGTAGCACCATCCCCATTCATCAGCAGCTTAAGCTCTGTAGAAAGTTAGCAACGAATCAGAGCACATTAGTTTCAGTGGGTGGGGGTTATTTTGAGTAACTACAACTGTTGCTTTAATTATATATCACTAAATAATTAGCTATTTTATTTAAATATTACCATTTCCAAACTAAATATGAAAGTAGAAGAGAGAAATCAGATATTGAATTTTGATGCTAAATGCACCTATATTTAGTCTAATTATAAAAATGCACATCCGTTTCCAAGTAAGAACAAAAACATAAAAACTGGTCTGAAAGATAGCTGGTTGGAATTGTTTTTTTAAAAAAGAAACCTGGTCCCTTTATAGATCTTAGTGCAAAATCCATGTCAAATTTCACTAATATCTATTTGTGTTCTGATTTTAAATTCTACAAGACAGATGAAATAGGTCAAAGTTTGGGTTAACCCTTTCGTTACCAGCCCTGGCTCTGAGTACAAATGTCTTGATTTCATAAGTTTTGAATTAAAATCTTCCACCAAACCTGAATCCCAATTTATGTTCCTAACACTAGCTGAATGATAACTAAGTTATTTTTACTAAATTCTTTGTTATATTTAAAGTAACTGAAAGAAACACAGAGCATCTCAAAATAAATACAATAACGAAAGGGTTAATGGTGTACCTGAAATATAAAACTGCAAGCACTTCCTTCCAAAAAACAGTATTTTCTGGTTGCCCTTTTCATTTACTCACACTTTTTCAATCCCTAACACCCTGATTCAAATGTCTCCTAGCCCATTTTTAATGTACATTTATGTAATACCATCTCAAATTAATTACTAGTTTGATATAAGTGATTACTTACAACAGCACCACCCTTCTATAAGCATAGGTGGTAGGTGTGGGTTCAATTTTGGTTGTGGTTAACAAACACTTTGATATTTAAATAGGGGTCATGGACTAAAAAAATCCTCCCACCACACTCCCATCTTTGTTGCTAGTACCCATATAAAATGTGGGAGTAGTTAGGAATCTAAATCGTAGGAGACAGAAGAGATAAAACCTCACTTTTATATATAAAGATGACATGAAGAGGAAAATTAAATGCCATCACTTGTCCAGTCATGTAAGCAAATTCTCAACTACATAGGCATAGGAGTAGTTGTGCGGTAAGTAGCTTGCTTACCAGTAGGGGTTGTGCCACCAATGGTAGAATTGACTACCTCGAACCTGGAGGAAGATGAACTATTGGTCGTCTAAAGAGGCGGAGAGGTGGTGGACAAACACCATAAGGGAGTACCTTTAACCTTCATACAGGATCCCGAATGCCCTCTGCAGATAGCTGTGGAGGTTGTAACGTTGCCTGTGAGGTATAGGCTGCAGGGACTCAATGAGGAATATCGCTCGTGGCCGGGCGATGCCGGCCCGGATCCCACCTTGGTCTTGAATGAGGCGTGGGAGATGGCAGAGTATACGGGCACAAGCGATGTTGGGGAGGAATATAGTGACAAGAAGTTGAAAAGCCTCAGTGTTATAATGTCTATTGCATGTTATTGCGTTTAAGAGGCTTAATGTCCCAATTCTTAAATGGACTATTAGTCCAAAAATTGTAAAACTGAAGAGATTCATTACCTCGTTTTGTCTTTTTCTGTGAAAAAAGAGAATGTTTTAGAGAAGCAAAAAAGAAAAAAAGGCAAGTGTTTTTTGCCTTCTCCCATTAATATCCTTTTCATCAATGTCTTTCTCTAGCCTGCAAGCTACTCTATATCATGCCGTTATGGCAAAATTTTTGAAATAAAGTAGCTTGCTTATGAACCACATTGGTTCCGGTGTCAGTCCCACTGCATGGTACCTTTGGCAAGTGTCTTATACTTTAGCCTCAGGCCGACCAACGTCCTGTGAGTGGATTTAGTAGACAGAAACTGAAAGAAGCTCAATGTGTGTGTGCGTATATATATATATATATATATATATATATATATATATATATATATATATATATATATATGTGTGTATGTATATATGTGTATGTATATATGTGTATGTATATATATATATATATGTATATATATATGTATATGTATATATATATGTATATGTATATATATATATGTATATGTATATATATATATATATATATGTATATATATATATGTATGTATATGTGTATGTATATGTGTGTGTGTGTGTGTTGGTGTTTGTCCCAACATCACTTGACAACCAACACTGGTGTGTTTACGTCCCTGTAGCATAGCGGTTTGGCAAAAGAGACCAAGAGAATAAGTACTAGGCTTCCAAAGAATAAGTCCTGGGATTGATTTGCTTGACTAAAAGGCGGTGCTCCAGCATGGCCACAGTCAAATGACTGAATCAAGTAAAAGAGTATATTGTTTCAATTATATTCTGTCCTACTATGCAAGTGTTATGACACCCTCAAAATAAAACTTTTTTGAGTGAAATTCAATAGGGAGAACCTGAGCAATGGTCCTTGGGTGAGGAAGAAGGAGATTCAGCCAAACTGTGCCTTTACCAAATTGACTTTGTTGCAAACTTTCAAAGTCAACAAAAACGCAAGCAACTTTGTAGCTTCAATATTTCACTCCATACAAGATTATGTTTAGTACATTCTGGAACTTTCTGGATGTTTGAACAGGTTTTAAGATCTGTAACTTCTGTAAACATGGTTCTATATAATGACTACCATCATTAGCATATTTAATTAAAAAAAAAAAAAACATGCTAAGAGTTTAAGCCACAATCGAATTCATGATCAGTAATCTACTTAGAAGATGCTGATTCCTACAAGTTGTTTAACCTTTTCGTTCCTGAATTTATTTTGAGATCTCAGTGTTTCTTCCAATTATTTTAAATGTAACAAAGAATTAAGTAAAATAACATCGTTATCATTAAGCTAGAGTTAGGGATGTAAATTATGACTTGGGTTTGGTGGAAGATTTTAATTCAGAACTTTTGAAAACCAGACATTTGTACTAAAGAGCCAGAGCCGGTTTGGTAACAAAAGGGTTAAATTCCAGGCAGACCTGATAAAGTCTACAACTGTAGCACATAAGTAGCTGGTCAAAAACTAATTGGTGCAATACATTGTCTCACCTTTGGAGGACTGGACTGTACAATATGCAGTTTAGCGTGGCTTGTCTTGATTGCTTTCGTTGTAAAAGGCATTTTTAGCTTTCTAGATTACAATGTGATATTTTGGTACTTTGTGTGACAAGGCAGATGCTTCTCTTGCTGCTGCGAGATCTCTTATTGTAGAAGAGCTGTAAAATCAGTGATCATATATTCCCCAGATAAAAGATAATGGTAACATTCATGACCATACCTTTACTCGTTACTCGTTTACTTGTTTCAGTCATTTGACTGCGGCCATGCTGGAGCACCGCCTTTAATCGAGCAGCTCAACACCGGGACTTATTCTTTTGTAAGCCCAGTACTTATTCTATCGGGCTCTTTTGCCAAACCGCTAAGTAACGGGGACATAAACACACCAGCATCAGTTGTCAAGCAATGCTAGGGAGACAAACACAGACACACACACGCATATATATATATATATATATATACGACAGGCTTCTTTCAGTTTCCGTCTACCAAATCCACTCACAAGGCTTTGGTCGGCCCGAGGCTATAGTAGAAGACACTTGCCCAAGGTGCCACGCAGTGGGACTGAACCCGGAACCATGTGGTTGGTAAACAAGCTACTTACCACACAGCCACTCCTGCGCCTATTGGTAATAACTACAAAATTCCTACTTAGAAATTGCAGCATAAAAATCCAGTTTTCTCCAAGTGCTATGCTAATTTCAGGGATGAATGCAGACAAATGAAGAGAGGAACAGTCCAGATTGCTTAGCTTAAGGTGAACATTATCACTCATTTTGGTCAAAAGTTAAAATAAGTCAAATTCAGGTAGGACTTGGTATTTTTAGAAGACATATCAGTTTTAACTCAAAAATCAAATTTATTTAAAGCAAATAAGCAATTATAAAAAAACATTAAACTATTTAACAAGATCTTTGTTTTCTCCACAATTGAAAATTTTTAAAAAAAAAAAAAGAAAAAAAAAAAGGATCAACACCCAACAGTATCAAGTGAAAATAGTCTTTGAATGAAAAAATAGAAAACTTTTGGTATGGAATGACTATCACAGTTGGAAAGTAATTATTCCCACAACTCTTCCTCTTCAATCACTTGTCTTGGGGGTGCTCCACTGCTTATAGGTTGCCAACCACAACCATCATTAACCATTTCTGGTGCACAGCTCTGAAAATACACAATTATTCAGTGTCACAAGACTATACAATTAATTTACTCTTAAATTCTTTTATGTTATCAAATTAATGAGAACATCAATGCAGACCCCCTACAAGAAAACCTAGAAAAAAACCAATTAGGTTTGGAACAGAGTTTATTATGTTGGAGCTCCTTCTTTAATTCCAAGGAAAATGTCAGAAGATATATTCTTACCCTAATTCTCCTCCGATCCCGGCCACCAAAACGTCCACTATTGTATGTGCCATTTGAAAGGCCTACCATTTTTGCTTCTTCCTCTAACCAAACAGGGACATTTTGTTGAGCCTGCAAAATGTAAATAGGTAAATACAATAGCTACTATGAGTGAAATACAGCTTAGACATTTGTCTACCACAAAAATAAATGTTAACATAAAAATAATCATAAATGTTTCCAGATAACTTCCCACAAAAATCCAGTTAATTATAGCTACACAAATCAACCTTCAAATTCTTGCAAATTGAATCCCACTTTTGAATTATATAGCTAAGATGAAAACTTTAATACAAAAACAAATTGGTTCAACAAATTCTAATATCGCTGATGTTGCTCAAAACCATCACCAAAAGCCATTAATTCTTTTTGATACCAACCCAGCTGAGATTTTCTCCAGTTCTAAATGTAAAATTCATACCAGTCATAAGACAAGGACAAAGAGCATTCAATTAAAATAACCAATATTATAACAATTTCTCATTGAATTGTCTATGTTGCGAAGGTTATTATACCAATAATAAGAGTCAAATCTGAAGGGAAAGAGCATGTCACTGAAGATATGGTGATGAAAAGACTGACAAACACAAATGATTGATTAACCACATGAATAAATTAATTACACAATTGATTAGTTGGTTGGTTAATTAGCTAACCAACTGACAAAGAAATGAAATTGAACCAGTGCATGTGTTTATTATTGGCATAACAACACTTCCAAGATGACAAAATTTATTGCATTCTATTTCACTAAAACAAAGACGGTAGGCATAGCTCTGTAGGTTCTTTAACAACATGGTCTTCAGTTTAATCCTACAGTAAGAAAAGAATCAATCACACATATGTGTGTATGCGTTTCCTTATCTCGACATCATGATATAGTTATAAACAAGTGTTATGATGAAGCAAGTACCTCTCTTTTGAGAAAACATGGGGAAATATTACCTTGCTTGGAAACCGGAAAGGCATCAAAAGGGAGAAAATATGCCTCAGCAAATGGCAGAAAAAAATGCATGTTAAAAAATGAAAAGATACTAATCCTTTAGTATTCAGATTACTGTGAAATTTAGTGCTAATTTATTCACATCGTTTTGAATTAATCATGCATTATCATATGGCTTCAAAATTGTGATGCGATTATTTTTAAAATGACACAGAGTAAGTGTAACAGACAGGATCTGACAGGTAAAATATTTGGGCTGGATGTAGCCAGTTTAAATGCTGAACGGTTAAACATTTTGAAGCTGCAAATCAAATTCTGGAATAGTTTCAAGAATCTCTATGTTACGTTCCCTATATTACATTCATATAAATTTATAGTTATTTTCTGAAATTCATTTAAATTCACAGCTACTTTTAGAATCTAACAAACTCAAAAGGTAGGTATATTTTAGTTGCAAATAAACTAATGAAAAGTTCAAAGAAGAACATTACCAAAGTATAACATTGTGGAAACAAATGGTAGACCCAAAATTCACTAAATGTAATGGTTTAATGTACTAACAAGATTTGGGTTCAAATTTACATTTAAATAACAATAGGTACTCTTGGCTGGTCTTATGAACCAAGAAATTTTTCAGCTGGGTAAGTAATTTTATTTACCATAGTCACCAATCCACTCCAATTTCTCTGGCCATTACTTGCTACAGTCCCCATCTCTAAAGATCTCTCCTTACACTTCAACAAAATATCCACCTCTACCCCCTCTGCACCATTCATACTCCACTCCACTCGGTGGGTTATGTGCTTGATGCCTCTCCAACATCTATTTCTTTCTCATCATCCATTTCCCTTGGCGTAACCAAGTGTCTCCTTTATAGTAAGACACTTATCTCTATCCTACTTCCTTTAACCTCTCAACTGGCACAAAAACATCCCCTTCTGTCTCACTCTCTCCCAGTTGAGGAGTGTTTTGCAAGCTACTTGGTGACCCTGTTAGGAAGATCATCTAATCATAGAAACCATGCCAAAGCAGAGAAGGGAACCTGGGCAGTTCTCAGCTGTCAAACCATTCAACCCATGCCTGCATGGAAGACAGATGTTAAATGATAAGAGCTAAATTTAAATAACTTTTTTAAACACATCATTCAGTTAAACTGTTTATGAAACATTACTTCAATATAGCAAAAGCAATAAAGATGTTCAATATCAGTTTTAATTGTTTAGCACTTAAACCAGCCACATCCAACCAGAGTATTCTACCTGGTATATGTTCAAATTGATTAGATCCAGACTTTCTCACTGCCCCATGTCATTCTAAGAATAAAACAATCACCTCATTGAAATCTTCAAAAACAATGGGAACAAGTATTACATTTGGCAGAGTAATCTGAAGGGTTAAAGGGTTAAAATAAAATAGTTTTCAGATCAAGAATCAAAAGATTTTAGAACAGAAATGAAAAGGTATACTCACATCACTCAATATCTTTGTCAAGGCTTTTGCCAGACTCGAGTCTGAATCGGAGGAATAAAAGCTGATGGCACGACCTGTATTACCACACCGACCAGTTCTGCCAATGCGGTGGACATATTCATCAACAGAGCTGGGAAGGTCATAGTTTACAACTTGGCTGACATTAGGAATATCAAGTCCTCGAGCTGCCACTGAAGTTGCAATTAACACTGGTATTCTTCCTGTCTTGAAATCTTGTAAGGCTTCTTCTCTTTCTCGTTGAAGACGGTCTCTGAGTTAAGAACAGTAAATTCAGGTTTTAATTTTCCTTAAACATTTTTATAAATTTAGCTTTTAACAAGTTCCTTTTGGAATTTATGTATGCAGTGCATTAAGTGCAACCAGTCTACCAAACTGGCAGTAAAATAGAAAATTCATGATAATCTTCCACTTTCTATTTTTCTTGCTTTAAACTGCACAAAACAAAATTCAGGGAATTCATTCTCAATTTATATCTTCTCACATGTCCTCTTCTTTTTATAAGGCAAACTAACAAGAATTATGACTATGTAGCTATTTTCTGTCTGATATATAATCTATTGCTAAAAGTGCAGCATGCATGAATATGTATGTTTAGTGCACATGAATGACAGAACACATGGAATGAGGGCAACAATATATAAGAGGAATGAGATGTAAACTCATACCGACATGCAACGTGCTGCAACATTTGGCAATGTGTGATACTGGTCTGACCTACACAAGCATGGAAAAATGGCTGTAAAATGATGGTTATGACAATGGTTAAGGAAAATACATTTTTCTTGATAATCACTGATAACAATTTTGACTTCCTCGCTACAGTTGAAGATAAAACAGGGTGAAAAATATAGAATTCTTCTATATTAAAATTAGCTGATAACTCATTTTTTATGGTAACATTTAAGCAAAACTGAAATAACTTTACATTTATTCTTGTTTTGAGACAAAAATTCTGGAATAGTTTCATGAATCTCTTACTATGTTACGTTCCCAATATTACATTCATATAAATTTATAGTTATTTTCTGAAATCCATTTAAATTCACAGCTATTTTTAGAATCTAACAAAATCAATTTTGTTAGATAACAATTTTGACTTCCTCGCTACAGTTGAAGATAAAACAGGGTGAAAAATGTTTTATGATTGGATAAGGTATATGGTATGAGGAATGGGTAAAATAAAAAGGCAGATCAATTTCAGTGACAACATATGAATTCAAAATGGCCTCTAATTGAAAATATTAAGAACAACTAGATTATTAAATTAGGGAAGCTTAAGAGCACTTCAGAATACATAACAATACTTACCCATGAATACTTGTTGTTTTGTAATCATTTTGTGAGAGGTAGGATGCCAAAAAGTCTGCATTCCTCTTTTGTTCCACAAAGACTAGGGTTTTATCTGAACCTTAAAAAAGAAATTTTTTAATCTTTCAATACCAGTTCTCACAAAAGTACTTTATGGTTTCATGTTAACAACCCACTCATTAAAATGTTTGCAGCATCTCAGTCATTAGTCAAGCAAACCGTTTCAACTTAGCATCTTGTTTTCACACCAAATACCCAGTACAGTAGTAAAGTGGTTGGTGTCAGGAAAGGCATCCAGCCATAAGAACCAAGCCAAAACAGAAAGCAGGGATTGATGCAATCTTCTGAACCATCCAACTCGTACCAACATAAAAGACCTGTTAAATGATAACTTCTTTGCATGGGGGTTTTAGATCACATCTCCAGGTTAACCTTGGCTGCACTTCCAATCCATTTGTCTGTAATGGCAATATACCATTTGCTGCAAACCATGACAACTCAATCTGTCCTACTGAAGAAAATATTACAGATTGCAAACCGGGAACTTATCACCGACTGCATTTTGATGTTGATATTAATAGCATTTGGCAAAATTTAGTGAAGAAAGAGAGATGTTAAACAGACAATGCAGGTTTTATTATTGTCCATTGCTCCAGAACTCACTAAACCAAAGGTTCAAAGATCAGGTCTTGCAAAACAAATACTTTACATTAGGAATTTCCTAACAACCCAATATAAACTCATTTGAGTGGTAATTCTTACACATCACAATTTCTTCCAAACAATTGACAGTATGAGCAATACTAACTACATTTTGCACTAACAAAAAATGCTTATATGGTGTAATGAATAAATATAACATTAAGACAGGTACAGAACATCAAATGGAAAAAAAAAATGGAAAACTGTTGTTTCAGTAACCATGAGAAAGTTAAAATTCTTACCAAATTCATCTAAAAAACTGCACAATTTCTCTCTTTTTTCCTGCCTTGATACTTTTAAGAGAATCTGTTCCACATCAGAACATGCACCACCCACCAAGCCAATGGTGAGAAACAAATAATCATTAAGAAAATCAGCAGCTAATTCTTGAATTTTGTCTGGAAATGTAGCACTGAACATCAATGTCTGTCTTTGGGTTTTTGCTGGCATTCCATGATCATCCACCAACCTCCTTATATCTGGCTCAAATCCCATATCTAACATTCGATCTGCTTCATCCAGTATGAAATGTTTCACTTGAGATATATTCACCTATATAACAACAAAGTTCAGATTTTAAAAACGGAATATATACAAAGAGCAGTACTCATCATTGTTTCATACAGGGAGACACACAAAAAGATAGAAAATGAACACAATTTTAAGAAAAAGAAATCTACAGAAGTTCTTTTATGGAATACAATGAAACATTTTATATCGATTTTTCCATAC
Source organism: Octopus sinensis (assembly GCF_006345805.1). Lineage (NCBI taxonomy): Eukaryota > Metazoa > Mollusca > Cephalopoda > Octopoda > Octopodidae > Octopus > Octopus sinensis. Next base: position 162,963,693 of record NC_042999.1, on the reverse strand, counting down.
AGACATGGATTGGACATGCACAGCATTAAAAAAAAGTAAATGGGGGGAGAGGGCTTTGGTTTTGTGTAGATCTTCCAGTGGGTGCATTTCATAATGCTACCAGCACTAACAGATTCCTTAAGACATCAAGCAAAGTGAAATTGTGTTCAGTGCTAGTGACATGTAAAGGAAAAGCATGTCAGTGATGTGTAAGGAGCACCCGTGCTGGTGACATGCAAAATGCTCCCAGTATACTGTGTCAAGTAGCTGGTGTTAGGAAGGGCATCCACTTAGAGAAGTCACGCCAAAACACAAGCTTAGTACAGTTCTCAGGCTTATGAGCTCAGGTCAAACTATCTAACCCATACCATTATAGAAAACAGACATATAATGATGATATGTACATTATTAAAGATTAACAGCTTCACAAGCACATTTTCAAAATCGTTAGCAGAAGTGGCCTTACATTCATCATGAGTATCAAGTTTAAAGACAAATTACATTTCTCTTGAAAGATTCTTAAATAGCTTTGAGCCTTAATATACAAACAATAATTGTTGCTTAAGATAATGAGTAAGTTTTAAACTTAATGGTGTAATGTAGTAGTACATATTAAATTTAACCCTTTCGATATCAACCCACCCGAGAATTAAAATGGCAAATGATACCAAGCCACCCAAATCCAGCCATAATAATCTATTCATATTTAAATGAGGATTTCAGTGCAAATTCTGTTAGTACATTCATGCAAACCTGATTTCACTACATACACAATTGAGTTACAGTATCCAACATTATTTGGTGTGATATCTGACCGCTGAATTTTTGGAGATTTTTTTCCTCACATTTTTTTGGTGTTGCTTTGAAAATATTAAAATACTGACAAATGGGTAACAGATTTATGTTGTCAAGAAGTGAACTGGAATTTGAAAGTTTTCAACCGAAGAAATGGAAAAGTCAAACAAAATATTCAGCAAACACAAAAACCACATGGCTTGTGAAAAGGAATCAGATATTTCCATTTCTGAAAGTGAACGTGATTCAGACAAAAATTCACACAGCAACAAAGGAAATGAATTTGTAAGTAAGTGCAACAAATGTCTAAAAACTTTCTCTTACAAATTTTTCTGAAGAGACTGGACCTAATCACAGTCTTTCCCAAGAGGCAAAACCATTAACCCTTTAGTGTTTAAACCGGCCATATCAGGCCAAAATAGTCTTCCTGTTTTATGCTCAAACCAGCCAGCTCTGACCTCTCACACCTACCCTACAAAGTCAGTCTAAAAATAAACAGGGGCATCATCAAAATCCCAGAGTTACAAGATGCTGTACAATTAATTTAAAACAATGTAATTAAACAGGCTTTACATTTGACAGATTAATCTGAATGCTAAAGGGTTAAACTATTTTTAAAATATTTTTCCTCCTAGTTGGTTTCATGCAATTACTGTGGAAACTAATCAATATGCAGAATGTAAATAATGCAACAAAAGAAACCATTTGTGGCCTCCTACATGCTTAAATGAAATCTGAGCTTTTTTTTGCTATGATAATGGGAATAAGGAAGTTAACCTGAATAACCAACTACTGGAGAAGTGACCAAACCCTTTTGGTATCATGGCAAGGACAAGATTAAAAAAATTGCAGTATTTAAATAGCTGTGCACCAGTATGTAGAGAACCAAAATTTCATCTCATCTAAAATAAGGCTCCTCATCAACTGCATTCAAAACACTTATAAAACATTCTATAACCCAGGGAGATACCTGTCTATCGATGAGGGTATGGGGCGATACAAAAGCAGAATACATCTGACAGTACATGCCTGGAAAACCAACCAAAATAGGTGATCAAGGTGGATTCGGTTTTATACAAGGAAGAAAGGCAATGTAAGCCAGCACAGGTTAAGGTACAATATGGTCTGGAATTAAAAACTCCCATACCATAACCAGGGCTACATTTTTTTTTTTGCATTTTGGTCAAACCTGCAGTAAATTTAGAAGCTGTGGCAACATGTGTTACAAGTAGGAAAGGGATGTCAAAAAAAAATAATCCAACAGCAGAAAGGAAATTTGCATACAGAAACAAGAGACAAATCAATTGGTATATAGTGAACCTGATAATAGTTAACGCATTTATACTATATTAACAAATGAAGGAGGGGCTCGAAGGTGATGTGACTGTCTGCTGTTCCAATCAGATGTAGCAATGCAGTTGAGAGCTGGTTTTTCTTAAAAAAAAAAAAACTGTTAGGAGAAAAACGAAAACCTGCTAGAAAGACATCCCAATGATTTCAGCAAATCACCATAAATTGAGGGTCACAAAAGGTAGTGCCATGAATACCATCATCAAAAAAGAACAGCTCTCAGTAGACAGGCCATTGAAACAAGTTTCCAATGTATACTCTGCAAAATTGCATTATGTGAAGTGGGGTGCTTTACAGGTTACCATGATGTTTGTTTATAGAGGATTTTACCTCTTTATTTTTCATTTACCTGTAATTTTAACTTGCCTATAAAGTGACAAATTTTGATCAATTTGCATAGTAAATAATTATGTTTCTGTACATTTAGGTATATGTATGAATGTATTTCATTTACTTATTTGTATGTGTATTTCAATTTCTTGTTTTCTTCAAAGATAAATTCCAGTATTCCCTATTTTTACACTTATTGCTACACCTATCTGATATGCATTTAATTTCAACTGATAATCTAGTAATGTGCACAATTCTGATTTTAAAATTTTGTTGTATACCCAAACTGAAATAATTTTATATTTACTTTGTTTTTACCTGAGACACTTTGAGACAAAAATTACGCAATATGTTAAAATAAAAAAACTAAAACTTATCAAAACCAGTCCAGATTTATGATTATATTAAAATTTAATTGAAACACACAAGGGTCTTCTTTGGTTAAATACTGCTGCTTTAAAATAACAGCATGCTTTCATTTTTCTAGGAAGTAATCCAAGTAACACATCTACAACATGTTGGAGTATTTTTGAGATATTTAGGATTTAGGGAGTCATAAAATAATTGATTTTAAAACAATGATCCCACTGAATTACTATTAACTCATGCATTCACAGAGGGAACCATAAATTGAAACCTTACATGCTTGATAAAATTTCTTGACCATCAGTAGCTTCAATGTCATCACCACCACACAAGAATTGTTTCATTCCCTGTCTTAAAAAAATCTACACCACCATTATAGTTCACTAAACTGAGGCATTGGAGCACATGAATGTGCTCTCAAATCTCTTAAGCATATGAAATAATCTATCTGCTTTGAAGAACCTATAGATGAATAACCTTTCTACCATAATACAACTGCTATACTGACATTGTTGCAATGTAAACGAAGGTGGGCATAGCCAGGTGAGTTAAGAGTATGTTAATGCAAAGTGTGATTTACAAATACACAAAAGGAAATTTAATTTATCTAGTTTCTTACTGTATTTTTCTGAATAAAATCAAGTAGACGACCTGGAGTTCCAACTAACACATGAACTCCACAAGAAATATTTCTTATCTGGCTTGAAACTGATGTACCACCATAGACAACAGCAGATCGTATGCTTGTCCCATAGGCAAATTTGCGAGTGTCCATGAATATCTGTACAGCAAGTTCACGAGTAGGGGCAACAATCAAAATTTCAGGGTATTGTGGAAGATTTTGTTCACATCTTTTCACACCTCTTTGTAACAACAATGTTAATACTGGCAATAGGAAGGCAGCCTGGAATTACAAGAAAAAATAAAACAAATAGAAAAATTGAGTTACTAGCTATTTGTTTTTTTGCACTTATGTGAAAGAAAGAAAAAATAAAATATAAAAATAAAGAAAATATGTACATTTTTTACTTGGCACTCCCTTGGGTTTCTAAAAGAACAGGTGGTTTCCCATTCAATGTTTGATATACATACATAAACATATCCATATATATACATACATATACACACACATTTTTATATTTTATTTTTTCCTTTTCTCATTTTCAAGGACACACAGTATATGTATGAATGCTTATGAAAACACACACAATAAGTTATGTGTGTGTGTGTGTGTGTGTATATATATATATATATATATATATATATATACATATATTTGTATGTAAGGATATATGTGTGTATACATAGCAACACTCCTACTATTGAAAACAAACCCTTTTTCCTTCTCTCCATTTCTTACAAAGGTCATCTAAAAAATACAAAAGGACCCAAAAGAAAAAAAAACATTTTTAAAACACAGCTCATATTCTCTTTCACTTTCCCTCTCTATGTATCTATCTATCTATATATATGTATATAGACACACACATACATATATATATATACACATACATATACACTAAAATACAAGATTCTTTTTCTTTTAATACGCAAGTATTAACCCTAATTTTTTACTTTCTCCATGCAATTAGCGATCAGAAGTGTTAACAAACGAAGGAGATAACCTCAATTAAAATCTTTGGGAAGTGATGCAAATAGCTTGATTCTAGTGTTATTCCTTCAACTAGAGATAATGAATCCTATAAAAAGAAAATGTAATGAACTACTTACTGTTTTACCAGAGCCAGTCTGGGCACAGGCCATTAGATCACGACCAGCTTGTATAATTGGAATGGCATTTTTCTGGATTGGAGTTGGTTTTTCAAATTTGGCACGATAGATGTTTTCCATTATCTTTTGCTGGAATTGCGCGTCTTCAAAATCAACTAAACCGCTTGGAGCAGCTCGCCCAGAAATCTCGACTGGAATATCATCATACTTAGAAAAATTGATACCCGTTGGAATGGACTGAAAGATTGCACTCTCGTCTTCTGGTGGTGGAGGGGGGATGTATGGAGCTTCACCACCTTGAGCATCTTGAGAAAAATATTCAAAAGCATACAATTATATTACATACTTATTGAACTGCTAATTAATTAAATCTTATAATCAAGCCCAATAATCATCATTTTATTAGTTATTCTATATACGTTCCTGAACCATAAGTTCTTAAACTCAGAGCATCAAACTGAGGGAAATAATTTCTAAGAGGAGGAGGCCTGACAAAGTCGGTTTTATCCATCAGGTATTTATTTAGTCAATCCTAACAAAGTTAATTCTTACCTAGAAAAGTTTTGAACTTATGAAAATCTGTGAATTCATATGTATCAATAACAGTGCCAACCTTAGAAATAGTTGAAAAGTAAAATATTGTGCAGTATACCATTCCAACAGACATCCTTCAAACTTTTGTATTAACACAAGGACGAGGCAAGTTACCTCTCCAGATACCCAGTCACATACCAATTAGCAGAATCATTCAGGGGTAACTGCTCAAACAAATCTACAACACCTTTGTTATAGCTAGAACATTCCAGCATGATTTTTGCTCAGTTAATTGCAAAAATACATTCAATCATGTGATTACAAGGATAGGGAACTTTTCATACACATTGAAGTTCCAAGTGACTCAACACCAAGCCAGATTGCTCAATTTAATATGGCTGCCCACATGAAACAGGTGAGTAAAATTTAAGTTTAAGCAATACAAATATTTATAACAAAATATATGCAATACAACTTCTAATAAATTTATGTATTTGATAAAATAATGAAAATACAAGCATCTCTTACCTCCTAATGTCATATGGTCAGGCACTTTGTCAAATGGATCTATGAAATGAAACAAAGTTTAGATATCCTAATTGATAGCAGAAAGTTTTGGTTGGTTTTAAATGCATTTTAGCTCTTTTAGAACAACTTTTATTCAGTCTGCAGTGATAACAAAACAGTATTGTTCAGTTGGCTGCAAATATAGTCTGCATCTTGAATAACCTAAATTACAACTTATACTCAATATGCCAATGCTCCAACAATTACATACATTTTCATTAGTAAAATAGTGGTAGTAGACCAACTGGGTCATTGTGAAACCAGAGAAATACATTAAGATTCCACAATTAAAAACTAATATGATTAGAGTACACAATATTTATCAAAGCAATAAACATTTAACAGTCTTTCAAAATTTAAAATAGTATGAAAAATCTTTACCTGAACGTTTATATGAACTGACATTAAATCGAGATGCATTCCTTACATTACAACCAGCATCCCCAGACTTGTAGCGAGCACCATTACCTAAATTCGAGTAGAAGAAAAGAATCGATCAGTAATTTGCTGAACATGACTGTGCTGATTAGACGGAAAAGGTAGATATATAGCAAGTGCAACTAGCTGACTTTTTTGAATGGGCAACATCAATTGTAAAAAACACAAAATGTAGATTGTTGAGAAAAAAAACTAGGTGCCAAAAGAATTGGTCTATGTTTAGGAGGACACATCAATACATTAATGCATTTGAAGAGTGAATGTTGAATAAAAAAACCAAGCAGCTCACCAGGGTAGACATTAAATCTAAAAATGAGAGAACTGTTTAACGCTTTCAATACCAAACAGTCCAAAACTGCTAGAGAAAAAGTTTGGTTAATTTTACTAAACTGTCCCAAAACAGCTGTAATAACCTATTCATATTTTAATGAGAATTTCAGCACATTCATGAAAATACGTAGTTTCACTATGGAAACAATTGAGTTAATATATCTACTGATATTATGCAGGAAATGTGAGCACTGCAAATTTTTGGAGATCCCTCACACACACACACCACCACCTTTTTCCACAAAGACTCAAGTGTTTTACTATGGACAAAAAATGGATACCAGTTTCGTGTTGTCAAGCAACAAGTTGGAATTCAAAGTATTTTCAAAAGAAAACAAAAATCTAAGAAAATATATGTGTGTGATAGTGAATCAGATTATATTTCCAAAAGTGAAACAATTCTGACCAGCTATGAAAATGACAGGAAAAGGGAATTTGCATCAAAATAATGCAAGGATTTAAAAACTATTTTCCTTGGTTATTTTTAGGAAGATATTAGGCCTAGTCAAAGTCATGCAAAGGAAACAAAACCATTAGATTATTTTTTCCTTTGAATCAATTACTGCATGAATGATTACACAAGACTAAGAGGAAAAAAAAAATTGAGATTTCCCACATACTTAGTAGAAAGAAATCCAAGTACTTTTAGGAATACTGTGTATGTGCGTGTGTATGTGAGTATGTGTGTATATGTTTGATTTATATTTTTTCATGTACTTGTTTTTATTTACCTGTAAGATGCATGACCAAGTCAGATTAATTTGGATTGTGAATCATTGTGTATTTATGTATACATGTATTTCATAAAGTTTTCACAAAGACAAACCCAATATTTGTTTTACCTTTATGGTACACCTATTTCATTCTGTTTTATCTTTATGGTACACTTGTGTTATGCACTTTAAGTTCAACTGATAAAATAACTAGTAATTTGCACAATTCTATTAAAATTTTGTTGAATATTTGATCGAATATCAGCTAATAACATTTTCTATGCTGATGGTCAAACAATTAGAATAATTATATATTTTGTTGAATATACCTGTATTTACCTGTAATTAGATTTGCTTCGAGACAAAAGTTATAAAAAAGATTTGGTTAAGAATCTTGTTAAATTGTGTTCCAAAAATCACATTATGTTGATAAATAAAAAAAAAGAGTTGCATTATTAAACTAATCAAAATTCACAATTATTTTAGAATTTAATTGAAACACATAAGGGGGTATATTCTGGTTAGAAATACAGTAATGAAATGGTTAAAAGCAAAATGCTTCCACAAACCCAATTAACAATTACAGTTATGAAAACTTGTGGAAGCATAAAAATACTAGGTGATTAAAACCCTTTAGCGTTCAGATTACTCTGTTAAATGTAATACTTTTCCACTCAAATTGTTTTAAATTAATCCTGCATTATCTTATAGCTTTGATGTTTCAATGAGGCGATTGTTTATGTTTAGAATGTCAATGTACGTTAGGTGTGAGAGGCTAGATATCACCCATTTGAATATAAGATATGTAGGATATTTGGGCCAGATTTGGCCGGTTTAACCCTTTCGTTACTATATTTCTGACCAAAATACACCCCTTATGTGTTTCAATTAATTTCTAACGTAATCATAAATTTAGTCTGGCTTCATTAACCCTTTAGTGTTCAGATTAACTTGTCAAATGTAATGCTTATCTGTTCAGATTAATTTGGATTTATTCAGGTTCAAGTGGGGTGTCCACAATATTTACTTGTAACTTTGTTAATTTTCTACATACAGATTTGAAACTTTGTAAATGGGTGCTTAAATGCCAGTGGTTTATAATTACGTAATTTTAGCTGATCTTTCTCACTACATTTGACTTTTATGGGCAGGTAAATTTAATTAACAGGTGTAAAAACAATAACATTATGAATAAACACTAAAATTCATATTCTTAATACATCTTACCTGTTTGATTTGCTGCTAAAATTATCCCAGATGTCAACGGCCAACAATTTTACATTTTTCAAGATGAGGTACATTAATTTGAATGAATTAAAATACAGGTGTAATCAGTACAAGATTTTACTCTTTCTATATTTCATTCAAACGTCATCATTGAAAAGAAAGTACAAAAACTCTTTTACTAGTCAATATACCATTGGCTATGCACTCTTATACAATTTAATGAATTCATTCACGTAACAGAATGCATCTAATAAAAAAATCTCATTAACAGGTGAGACAAAGGTGAATACAGGTGTGTAACATACTGAAAATTAATATGTAGTTCTCACTTTCACATATTATATTATAAAATTAAAAGGAATATGTAAAATTATACATTTATGGCATATTTCTGTCATGAAACTGTCCAAAGCACCCTTTACACAAGGGCACTTGGCAAAACGAACACATGTAGGATGTTTCGATCTGGTACCCTTTCGCAGTTTTTCTTTTTTGCTGCGAACACAGTCTGCACACTTTTTTTCTTCCATCTATTTTTTCCATTTGATGGAAGTCAACATTTTCTCTGTTGACATCCACCTCAGTTAATTTTGCTTTTCTCCCAGCTCTGTGCTTTCTAGAAGAAAAGCCCTCACGTAACTGAGATGCAATGTCAACCCGAAATTTCGAGTGGTCGTAGTCTTTCGGTGGCGGAGGTACTTTGTGGCTTTTTACGTAAACAATGTGGGCATTTACTATAGTTAAATTAACTAAAAACCACAAAATGTACCTCCACCATTTCTTCCCAGGTCGACCAACTGGGTAATATGCCCGATATTGGTCGGATTTGTCTACGCTACCCATATATTTGTTGTAGCAAATATTCACGAGGGGTTTCCCCTCAGCCCCAACACCAGTTTGTTCATTAGAAGACAGAAATAAAATCTGCCTTTTGTCTTTAAATGCAGTAACTAACAAATTTTGTTTTTGCATTTGCAAAATGTCCCCTCTTTTTTTTAAATTTTGCTTTTATTTCATGGGGTAAACCTTTACGATTTCCCATAACAGTGCTGCACATGTAAGTGCTTACACGTGCAAGATTTTCTGCCAAAGCCACTGAAGAAAAAAAACGATCGAAATAGAGGTGTCGGTGCTGATGGTGAAAAGGTTGTGTAAGAGACCATACAACATCATGTCCCAATCCATGTGGTCTTTTCGCATTATATTTCTTACCTGTGTAAACATCGAAGTTTACACAGTATCCTGTCTCCGATTCACAAACTTCCCATACCTTGATCCCCCATTTAGTAGGTTTGGCAGGCATGTACTGCCGAAAATGTACTCTGCCCTTAAATCCTATCATCGCTTCATCTACACTGAGATTTTTTCCAGGTAAATAAATAGTTTTTTAATTATGTACGAGTAAATCAATTACCGGACGTACTTTGTACAGGGGATCGTAGTTTGGGTCGTTTTTGTTGGGGGCATTGGAAGAATCAGTCAAATGCAAATACTGAGATATTTTCGAATACCTCGTCTTCGACATGATGCTCGAAATATATGGATTGCCATACCTTACATCGGGACTCCAATAGTTCCACAGTCGAGGAAGCTGTCTGACTCCAAACATAATGTTGATCGTAAAAAATGCTCTTATTTCCGCAGTATTTGTTGGCAGCCATAGCGGATCGCTCCTTCCACGAACAGAAATTAAATGTTGGGCATATTTGTTCGTTTGCTCCGCAACATTTTCAAAAAAACTTTGAGGCAAAAATAAAAATAGATAATCCAGTGGTTGAGCATCAGGAGGTAAATCATGTTGTGGACCAGTGTTTTCTGTAAAATCAGAAATTGTTACTGGTGTCGTAATTCACACGTGGAAATAACCATGTGGTCGAAACAATTTCACAGTATTTATACTTGAATAAAGGCGGGAAAGGCTTCATCTCGCATTATCTCAAAGCTACGAGAATTTAATAACGTGATTTGTTTATTTTTTTAGCGATTTCGTAGAGTGGTCATTTACGGCCGGATTTAGCCGGTTTGAACAAATAAAGTGGAATTAATTCTGGCCGGATATGGCCGGTTTGAACACTAAAGGGTTAAACAACTATAACTTTTTTATTTATCAATATATTAATCTGATTTTTGGAAGATAATTTAATGAAATATTCTCAACCAATTCTATACTATAATTTTTGTCACAAAATGACTAATTGCAGGTAGATACAGGTAAATTCAACAAGATATAAAATTATTAAAATTTTGTTCAAACATCGCTATAGAAAATGGGTTATACAAGAAAATTTTACGATAGAATTTGTTATTCTGGGCAACTTTCTGATACCCATAATAATATTTATGGCAAAATAGTCTTAATTTCATTTAAGGTTGTGGGAAACCACTAAACTATCTTTTCTTTCGTTTTGTTTACATTAAGCGTAACGGTTCGTTTCTGCCATAATGATTTCAAATAGGCTCATTCGAAAAAGTAAAAAGAAATAGTCTAAGGCTTTACTCTTCTGGGAAAGTCTGTGGCTTGGTCCAGTTTCTTCAGAAAAATCACCGAAAGAAACAGTTTTTAAATTTTCACTCCATTCAGGTGCCAATTCATTTTCTTTATTGCTGTCGGAGCTCTCGGATTCACTGTTTTCACTTTCGGAAAATGAAACATCAGATTCATTATCAAATACCACGTGGTTTTTTTTTTCAGTCATAGAGTTAGATTTATCAAGGTCTTCAGTAGAAAATCCTTCGAATTCTGACTCGCTGCTTGATATAATGAAATTCGTATCCATTTTTTGTCAGAATTACAAATTTTGAAAACACAATAGGAACAAATTTCGGAAAAAAAATCTCCCAAAATTCACAGAATTAAAATTACACTTCGATTATTGTACAAAACTGTAGTTGAACTGTTTACAAAGTATAATACGTGTTTTCACGAATGTACTAAAGAGATTTGCTCTGATATTCTCATTTAAATTCGGGCGGGTTTGGTGACATTAACCAAAATTTTTTTCGGGCGGCTTTGGGCGGTTTGGTAACGAAAGGGTTAAACACTAAAGGGTTAATATCAAAATCCTGAAAAAATAGTCTGATAGGCTTAAAATATCAGAGAATAACAAATGTTTAAAGTGCAAAAACTGACCTGGTCTACTTTGATTACTGTCACCTTGGTCTCTTCTAGAACTAGAATTACAAATTAGACAAGTGTTAGAATTTCATTAAAAATTGACTAATGGAATTAAAATGAATATTTAAAATGAGCTGTACCTGAATTTGGACTCCTTTCGACTATGGTATTCTAGAGAGAAAAAGAAAAACGATTATTTTAGCATCAAACCATGTTCAAAAGAGTAAAGAATTTTTTTCTTAAATCAGTTTAATTTGCAATGAAAACAGCAACTGTTATAAAAGTAATAATGTCATTTAACGATAGTGAAATAGTAAATCATGATTTAATGTCCATTTTTCACACAAGCATGGGTTGGACAGTTTGACAGGATCCAGCAAACTGTAGCTGAGCATAAGAGAGGATATGGCTAGAGGTGGAAGGAGTGGGTGGAATTACAAACATATGAAGAGAGAGGGACAGGTCAGAGATGAAGGAGAGGTGAATGTAGTCAATGAGATAGAGGTATGGCTTGGCAGGGAGAGAAAGAAGCTGCTTGGGGATGAGCAGGGAATAGGAGCATTGGGGAGGAAGATATAGAGGTAGATAAGGGTAGCTGTAGTGAAGGAAGATACGAGGGTATTGAGATTGAAAGCAAATACAAGAGGTGTTAAGATGAAATATGGCAGATGTGAGGAGGATAACAACAGACAGAGAAGGAAAGTGATCAGTGAAAACAGTGAGAGAAAGTAAAAAATGAGAATCAGGAATCGAAGTAGGCGCAGGAGTGGCTGTGTGGTAAGTAGCTTGCTAACCAATCACATGGTTCCGGGTTCAGTCCCACTGCGTGGCATCTTGGGCAAGTATTTTCTGCTATAGCCCTGGGCCGACCAATGTCTTGTGGGTGGATTTGGTAGACGGAAACTGAAAGAAGCCTGTCGTATATATGTATATATATATATATATATATATATATATATATATATATATATATATATATATATATGTATGTATGTATGTGTTTGTGTGTCTGTGTTTGTCCCCCTAGCATTGCTTGACAACCGATGCTGGTGTGTTTACATCCCCGTCACTTAGCAGTTCGGCAAAAGAGACCGATAGAATAAGTACTGGGCTTACAAAAGAATAAGTCCCGGGGTTGATTTGCTCGACTAAAGGCGGTGCTCCAGCATGGCCGCAGTCAAATGACAAACAAGTAAAAGAGTAAAAAAGAGAGTAGTTCTAGCAGTGGGGGTATAACTAACTGGTAGCACAAAGAATGGGGGGCATATATACTGAAAAGGGATTGTAGAGGAGGGAGGGTTTAAGGATAAAATGAGGGCGATACTCCACAAGGCAGGGCCCAGCATGTATAAACAGACAAAATGCTTTTAGGAATTAATTTTTGGTGAAATGGATATGGTACAATACATTACCCTTAAAATTATTGGAAAGAAACCAAGTGGAAATAAAGGCAGCACATGCATAAATGAGTCAAAGGAATTACACTGAACATAAACTTGATGTTATACAATGATTTAATGCAAAACAGCAATATTACAGAAGTGAAGCTTAAAATAGAGCTCTTGATTGTATAGGTTAACAAACAGATGGGTGGTTCAGGCAAAAGTTAAAAGTTTGTATGAAAATTTACATGAAGTAGAAAGTGCAAATTTTCTTGTTAGTAAAGGCCTGTCTGAAATCATGAAGAGGAACCTTAATTTTCACATTAAAATGATCAGTGAAATTATCAGTGCTAAAGGTTACAATTGAAATCAATGACCATGGCTGTTTTATAAATGCTTTTGCCTTGCTGTAGGGGATTGCATTGGGCATGTTTTCAACAAAATACTGCACCTTTTGGATAATGTTCCAAGCAACCCAGACAAATTAAATGATCCTTCTAAACAATGGAATATACAATTTCTTTGTTCCAGCCAACATATCAAGGTGTGATAGCTACCGCCAAGGATTACTTTCAGAAAACAACTTTGAAACAACTCATTAAAGAGAGAAGATTAAACCAACAGTTAGGAACTTACGGAAAAAAAATTCAATATTATGTATGCTGTGGATAACATACTTAATTAAAAGCTTCAGCTATGGTGTTTGGCAAAACACATGACAAAACTGATTTCCAACAGCACAAAGTCAACCATGAAGTTCAAGATACTTTGACAAACATAGGCAAATGATGTAGAGGTTGAAGAAGTCACCTCAAATGAATTGCAAGGGTACCTTAGACAAACTAATCTAAGGGGAACTGATAATGTTATTACAAGAGCAAGAAGTTCCAACTATTCCACTTAATATCTTAAAGGTTGACACTTATAGAAGTCGTTACTGAGACAATCCTGACCATGAACTTAAAGAATTTACAAAGCATTCATAATGTGCTCAGTTCCTACATTCAGTCATGCAAAGAGGTATTCTGAAAGCATTCACCCTTTAGCATTCAAACCAGCTATATCGGGACCAAATATTCTACCAGATTTGTGTTGAAATTGACCAGATTAGAGCTCTTGCAACTACTCTACTATGTCATTCTAAAGGTAAACAAAACATCGCTGAAATCGCAAAGCTACATGATAATGTATGATTAATTCTAAGTGTGAATAAATAAGCATTACATTTGACATGGTAATCTGAATGTTAAATCTTTAACCCTTTCCATACCCATCCGGTTGAAACCACCTCTGGCTCTATAGTACAAATGTCTTGTTAGCATAAGTTCTGAATTAAAATCTTCCAAACCTTAGTCCCAGTTTATGTTCCTAACAATAGCTTAACGATAACTAAATTATTTTACTAAATATTTTATGTTTAAAATTAATTGAAAGAAACACAGAGCATATCAAAAGAAGTACCATAACAAAAGGGTTAAACAAGCTTATGGATGCTAATGTACCACAGGGTACAAGACTGTCACTCTTCCCAGTAACTCCTACCATACCACCAATTAACTAGTAGCAGTCAACATTATTTGTGGTGACATGTGCTCTAAATCAGAGTTAAGTAATAAACAATATGAGTATGAGCCAACGGCAAAATTACTGACAATGTAAAATGGCCTAAAATGTTGTAATAACCCAGACAACAGGAGGGAGGAGAGAGAATATATTCAATATATGGTGTGTCGTTAACTAGATGGCACATCAATCTTAACCCAACTTTTACTCTAGTAGCACTACTTATACTTGTTTCTAATCAATTCAAGAATGAGTCACAACGTCCACTCAGTAAATCATGCACAATAAACCTGAAGCCACTTCACATAAGTAGCCAGAAAAACTTACCAGATCTTCAATCTTAGCCACCTTTTGGCTGTACCATTAGAAGTTCTACCTAAAACCATATCAAATACAAATGATAAAACTTCTGAAAAGTATTTTAGAATAATTACTTACCTTGCTTAACCTGCCATGCTTCAATTCAGTTTACACGTTTTTTCTCCATGCATTCCACAAACATTACACATTTTCCCCAAGGACAATACCTGTACCTAGTCTACACAAATCTAACTGGATTATGTCCTCGGAACATCACTTCACAGCCTCGGCTTCACACTCACAAGAAGAAAATCAATTGGACATCCAGCTCAAAAAATAACCTATGTAGATTATGCTGAGGATTTAGCCTTGCTCTCTGACACAATATTAAAAACTCCAACCAATTCAGTGCCTAGAATTGGTTGCATGTGATGTTGGACTTGTCTATGCAACAGCCTTGGATGCTTACCAAAAAAACTGGAATCCAAGCTGGTTGGAGCTTACATCTTACATATTTTGGGGAACTCACCCCACCAAGAAACAGCTGTATGGAAATCTGCTTGTTTCCAACATTAATAGGGAAAGGCATTTGTGCTTTGCAGGACATTGCAGGTGAGCTAAACAAGAGCTGGCAAGTGACCTACTACTATGGAAGCTAAAGTATGCCCATACTGAAGCTGGTTGTCCAAACATAATGTAGATTAACTTGGAGACACTGGACACCTTGAAATGAAAATCCATGCTAGCATAATCAAAATAGTTTCTATTGATTAAATGTATCCCGACCTCTTTAATGAAGTCTGATGCATAACTACACACTGATACAGTACTTATGTCCTAAGAAACAAAACCTACACCAGTAGAATAAATAAAGGACTTGAATATGCTATTTTAAGCCTCAAAATTTAAAAAGAAAAACGTAATTTTCATCCACTTGTTCATATTATTGTAGCTTTTTGAGACAAATTTTTATTAAGATTGCAAGATCACTTTCTCAAGCAGTATAAGTATTGTAAAGGTGACAAACAAGGACTGACACTGCTAAAACAATCATTTAAAGAATTTTTTTTAGAAAAAAAACTTACTGTTTTCTTGTTCAGCATCAGAGTTCCAATCTTCCTCTGAATTATTGATTGATGGACTAGGTGAGTCTCTCCTCGTCCCAGCATTCAGGTTTCTGAAACCTCTACAACCAGGCTGCTTTCTCTGTTGGTCTGGCCTCCAAAATTTTTTTGGTACTGAATCAGAGTGACTATTCACTGGGACATTATTGTAAAAGGTAGCATTTGATAAAGGGCTGCTGCTGTTATCACAGTTACCATTGGTGACATTGTTATTTACAGAATAGTCATCGTCCCAACACTCGTCATCAAACTGGCCAGAGGAAGGAGGCGGAATTGAATGTTTGGTAACTTTGTCATTTTCATTGAAGTCTAAGAAAGCAAGTCCTCGACCTCTTCCCCTATTCAATAAAATAACAAAATATATATCATACAGAAGTAATTTGAAAAAAAAAATTGAAAATTCTTCATTTTTGAAAGCAAAAATTTTAACAGCTGTTAAATAACTGGACTGCACGTTTTAGAATAAAATTTTATGCTCAAATCATTTGTTTTTCATATCACTAACTGATATGTTACTCATACTCGCTTTAGGTAGTAGCGCTAATTTGCCACAACCTTTGGCTTTTTGGTACCTTTAGAAAGGCTGTGTGTTACAAGAATTTATATTAGATCCATTCACTTTTTCGGGACCTGTTCACCGGTCGGTGAATGGGTAAGATCAGAAGTGATCATATAGGCCCTATCCCTAGTGTATACGAA
>NC_042999.1:162779650-162942150 GCF_006345805.1 Octopus sinensis | reverse complement strand
TTTATGCATGCAAGATCCACTATATATATATATATATATATATATATATATATATACTTGTTTGGGATTAAAATGATATAGCTATTTATTGTTTTACTTGTTTCAGTCATGTGACTGCAGCCACGCTGGGGCAGCACCATTGGCCGAACAAATCGACCACAGGATTCATTCTTTGTAAGCCTAGTACTTATTCTGTCAGTGTCTTTTGCTGAACCATTAAGTTGTGGGAATGTAAACAAAGCAACATCGGTTGTAAATCAATGGTGGGGGTACAAACACAGACGCACACACACAAATATACACATATATACAACAGTCTTCTTTCACAGAAACTGAAAGAAGACTGTTGTATATATGTGTATATTTGTGTGTTTATATAGTAGATATATATATATATATATATATATATACATACATATATATGCATATGTATATATGTATTATATATATATATGTGTGTGTGTATATATATATATATGTGTGTGTGTATATATATATATATATGTGCGTGTACAGAATAAAGGGGCTTTTGTTAGCTTATCTCTCAAAAACAAAAGAAAGCTCCCTATGGTATTGAAAAAAATTAACTCACAGAAGGGAAGTTTCAACATCTTCCTTCAATTTCATTACACCATCTATGTGGCTGTTTCTGGCAAGAAATTTCACTTTCATGTAAAACAACTATATTTTGTAGTCATTATCCATAATCTACTCACTTCAGTAGCACTACTTTGCATTGCTTGCAAACTTATATGATCATTAAAGTGCAACAACCTCCACAATGACCAGCCTTCAATTTGATTTTCTGTTCCTAGGTTAATTGGAAACATAGATTGCTGTATTACTCATAAACCTTCTTGGTAGTTCAATTATTTGGTGAAAAAATACCACCAAAGCAACTTAAACTGTCTAGATGATGGGTGCATTTGTCAGAATGTGTGTGTGTGTATATACATACTCTTTTACTTGTTTCAGTCATTTGACTGCGGCCATGCCTTTAGTCAAGCTAATCAACCCCGGGACTTATTCTTTGTAAGCCCAGTACTTATTCTATCGGTCTCTTTTGCCGAACCACTAAGTGACGGGGACGTAAACACACCAGCATCGGTTGTCAAGCAATGCTAGGGGGACAAACACAGACACACAAACATATATATATATACATATATACGACAGGCTTCTTTCAGTTTCCGTCTACCAAATCCACTCACAAGGCATTGGTCGGCCCGGGGCTATAGCAGAAGACACTTGCCCAAGATGCCAGGCAGTGGGACTGAACCCGGAACCATGTGGTTGTTTAGCAAGCTACTTACCATACAGCCACTCCAGTTTTTCACCCTCTGACAATAGAATTACCCACTCAGCTGCTGTAATTATGAAATCACTTCTATATGTTCTCAGTACTGCTCCTTATTCTCTGGATGCCCTTAATCTTGCCAATGGCAGACCTCCCCTATTATCTGTCTCCCACCATTTCCACTCTCGTGTAATTAACTTCCCTTTAGCACTATGCATCTCTTGCACACCACCCCAACTCTACATCATCTTGCTGTCAACTAAATTTGATTTTCATCACCCCATAAAAACTGAGAACTTCCCAGTTGGTTTAAAAGCAAGATATGAAAGTTTCAAAAACATGTGCATTTCACTAAAATTCTCATTAAAAAAAATGTAACAATTGCATCAAATATAATTTCATAAAGGTAGCATGCAAACAGAACCTATGTTGTACTAAAAGCAGTTTTTTTCCAGAAGAGAAGGAAGGCTTCTGAAATCTCCATGCAGTCTAATGATAAACTGAGATTTTAACTGTATTCAAATGCAATTGTATGAATAGGTTTCAGAAGTACAATTTGTGAGTCTTTGGATGAGCTAAACTTTCTATATCTGTGCTTCATTTCTGAAGATTTCAGCTTTACTACCCTTACCTTCTCCCTATACTTTCTATGCCCATCTCTTAAGCTCCATCACAACATACCTCACACTCTTTTACTCTTTACCATCTCATCTCTTCCTCTCTCTCTCACATCTCCCTTCCTTCTATCAGTTTATCCTGATCACTAGCTAGCACTCCTTATCTTTCTCCATTTGTTTATTGTCTCTCTCCCTCTTTTTCCCCTCTCTTCCTGTTTTTGATTTGACCTTACAAATACATTCCCAAATTTTAAGTCACTTCCAAAAAATCCTCGATCAAATAACACCATTTACAAGAGTCTCAGCTTGGAACGACCAATTATAAACACCAATGGAACTCAACACAAGGTATTGAAGAAGAGTTACTTCATGTTTCACAACAATAGGAAGAGGTATATTCAATGCTTTAAAGATAATGGTAAGGCATAATCTACTAACAAAGTTTTCTTCACAGCTGTAGATGGTGCATTAGCTATTGGTGCACTTGTATTATTGTGTGAAGAAAATGTTTCAAATTTAAAACCATACGACTGCATAATACACCAAGAATCTTTTATAGCTGAAGAAATTATATCTAGATTAATTCAACTTGTGAATTTCACACTCTCAAATGTACTTAACAAGAGAGAATTTCATATATGCAAAGCATATACTTTATACTGAGGTTAGATGGCATGTTTTAGGAAGACTCAATGGTTGTTTACCACAAATAAGAATAGCATTGAATCCTCTGAATGTTTTTAAGTAAAAGTAACATTATCTTACTGATGTCTGGTGGCACGTAAAAAGCACCATCCGTCCGTGGCCGTTTGCCAGCTCCGTCTGGCACCTGTGCGGGTGGCACGTAAAAAGCACCCACTACACTCACGGAGTGGTTGGTGTTAGGAAGAGCATCCAGCCGTAGAAACACTGCCAGATCAGACTGGGCCTGGTGCAGCTTTCTGGCTTCACAGACCCCAGTTGAACTGTCCAACCCATGCTAGCATGGAAAGCGGACGCTAAATGATGATGATGATGATGATGTCACAGTAAAGTTTGAAGAACTAAACAAGAACCTTCAAAAAAACTTTCTCCATTAGTATGTGACATGATTTACCTTATGAATTTAATGAAAAGTAAATTGATGCTATTCAAATCTTAGCTGGAGAAAGGTGGTGTTGCAGACTTTAAAATCTTCTTGTCACTTAAAAATACTAGTGTCACTTAAACAGTTTTGGATGTCAGTGTGAAGGGGAAGATTTCCAATTCAGAAGATTAGCGTATGGGATTAGTAATAAGCAATACATGTATGAGTAAATGGTCACAATGGAGAATAATATATATTCAGAAGAATCTGGACACTTTTACAGGTGAGGCGTATGCTTTCTTGTCCATTCAACAATATCAGTATGAAACAAGGAGGTAGATACAGCCAAAGTAGAGCAACAAATTTGTGGTAACTATCAAAGCCATGCACAAAGAAACACACAACCCAACAAGGGAGCATATGGTAGATCCATCTGTTAGAGATAGGAGCTAAATCTTATCCCGTTTTAAAATGGGACACATTGGCAAACTTAATTTGTTGCCTGGTCCATGGATGTCTTGGCAGAGTTCAGTCAGTGCCAGCATTGGGTCAGGTCCCATTAATTTCCATCCCATCTATCTCAGAAGCTCTGAGAAAAGTCATGAGCACTGCCTTTTGCTCTTTTTGACTAGACCATTAAAAAAGATTTTTTTAAATACACTGAGCTGGATGCATTTCGTTTAATCATAATTCTGCTGGGGTTAAATAATAGAAACATTCTACATTCATAAAAAATATCTTTGGGAAGTACCGGTAGTAAATGCAGGAATACAAAGGAATATTTAGTTATTTCTTGGTGTATTCAGTCCCAGGTTTTGAGGCATTACTACGAGAATGGTTGTATATTTGAAAAGTTTCTAACTAGTCTTTGGTTTGCTACCACTGCCGAGTTCCTTGGGAGTTTTCTCCAAGACTTATGAGATAAGATAAATAGATGAGACAAAATTCCCTTGAATAACATGGTATTCTAACAGATTACTTTCTCAGATAAAAATGGTAACAAGGTACCAATATAGCTAAAGAAGCAAAATATATAAAGTATCACATCCAGAAACAAAAAAAGAGACATCGACATGGTTTTGAACTTGTAAAACATTTCCATATTTAATCTCGAGATAAACATAGACACCCAGGTTTGGTAATACATTGTGAAAGATAGAATTATATATGTCTAAAACTGTTAATTGCAAATAAATGACCCACTAACTCTTAGTGGAGGTTGAATTTTTTTCTATACAATAATGGACAAAAAGCTATATTGCCAGTTTAGGACAATCTAGTTGTGAACATCTCAGTCAAAAATATATTTTCCAATACAGCAGGATATCTGGCTTTCATTTCTAGGTGAATCAACTATATAGAAATTACCTTTAACAGCAAATCGTTCTATCAAACTGTTTCCAGTTTATCAAACATGTTAATCTAATATTTCCCCCTGATCCTCATTCTAAGAGTAGAATCTTGTTAACCATATGGATACGTTAATGGTAATTTGCCTGAGGATGCAATTTTTTTTTTGTGAATTAAGTTTACCTATTTTAGGTCTGATTTCTATCTCTAGGTTTCACCATTGCAATTTGCTTAACCCTTCCATTATTAACCTGGCTGAAAAATTTTTTGGTTCATAATACCAACCCAGCCGAGAGAACCTATTGTTATTTAAATGTAAATTTGAACCCAAATCTCGTTGGTACATTCGTTAAAACATGTGATTTCACTTTGTAAATAGTTGGCTTATAGTATCTGACATTGCTTGACGTGATATCTCAACTCAGTGAATTTTGGGAGATTTTTTTCGGCATCGATTTTTCTTCAACTTTGAAAATGGATAGGAGTTTCATGTTATCAAGCATTCCGAATTTAAAGCTTTTTCAACGGAAAATAGGGAGATATCGAGAAAAAGAATGAATGAGGTTCAAAAGCACGTGGTGTACAATAATGAATAGGATATTTTTTTATCCGGAAATGAAAGCAGGGATTCCAAAGAAACAAAGCAGCATTGGCAACAGCAAAGACAATTTTACATCGGAATGAAAAAACTTTTAAAATGTTTTTATTAGCAATTTTTCTGAGGAGATAGAGTCTATCTATAGTCTTTCTTAGGAAGCGAAACCATTAGACTTTTATTTTTTTCAGTATGCTTGTTTGGAGTGATCACTGTGGAAGCAAACTGTTTCGCAGATTGTAAACAAACTCAAAATGGGGGATCAAAGTTTGGAAAATTTGTGAATCAAATACTGGGTACTGCGTGGATTTAGTTTTTATACAGGGAAAATAATGTTAGTCAGCATGGCCTAGGGAACAAAGTGGTCTGGAATTTATCACTTCCATACCATAACCAGGGCCATATATTCTTTGACCGATTTCTTTAGTTCGGTCAAACTTGCGGTGGATTCTAGTATTTCAGTTTATTCCACCTTTATGGTACACCTGTTGTGAATTAAATTCAACTGATGATCTAGTGATGTGCACAATTCTTCTTGATCAAAATTTTGTTGCATACCCATTTGAATATTAGCTGATGATTCATTTTCTATGGTGATGTTTAAACAAAATTTTAATATTTTTATCTTTTGCTCAATTTACCGGTAATTAAAGTCACTTTGAGACAAAAAAGTTATGCAATAGAATTGATTAAGAACCCTTTCTTTAGTTATGTTCCAAATATCACATTAATATGTCGATAAGTAAAAAAGTTAGTTATTTAATAAAACAAGCCTAAATTCATGATTATTTTAGAATTTAATTGAAACTCATGAGGGGTGTATTTTGGTCAGAAATATAGTAACGAAAGGGTTAAATCCCTAACACTTTTGGAAAAGGAATGAATACATTAACATTCTATATGTCCCTCTCCTAAAATGAGAATTTGTGCCTAGATGGCAGGTTGGATTGCAGACTGAAAGAGAGAAAACTCCAAATAAATTGGTTGTAAATCTTCCTTCACACCATACCATTCACAATATTCTTTTGGGCTCCCTAGGAAAAAAAAAAGAAGTTCTATTTATGGAACACCTCCTGAGCTGCCAAAGTTAAAGATCAGACGTCTTGCTGGCCTAGCTGATTTGGACAAACTTTCCCTATTAATGGCTGACCATTACAGGAAGGTATTAAAAGAATTTGTTACTGCTCCTAATGTTGTTGAAACCAGGTCACCTTTAATCAAATGCATTTGAGTAATGTAATAGAATTTGTAAGATTTGGTTGCTATTTCTAACACTTCAGGTAATCATGCAGAGGCTCAACCTATGTTGAATGTTAGAGAAGCATTATGTTTTTTCAGTTTAAACATCCATAGGTCAATATAATATATGCACACTGTTTAGTGTATCTGTGAAGGGGTCTACAAGTGAAATATAGTCCTGGTTATCCATCCTTTCACAAAACGAAGGGTCGCAACAGTCAAAGTTGAGACATGTGAAACTTGCAAAGATGGTTTTACTGTATTACAACTCAGATAATGCATACATAGTTGAGCCTCTCAAATCAGCCATAACCAAGACTGCATAAACGCACACAAAACAATGACTTGAAGATTCAACTTCTGTTTCTTTTTTTTAGAATCTCAATACTTCTTTCAGCCTATAGACTGTGGCCATGCTGGGGCACATTAAAAATATATTGCTGTACTTTACTTTGGCTTTTAAAACTGTTTCACAAATCTCAAAGATCTTTGGGCTCAGTGCCTTGCTCCAGTTTCCCCAGTTTTAAAACAGATCTATTTCTTTACTACCCACAAGGGGCTAAACAAAGAGGGGACAAACAAGGACAGACAAAGAGATCAAGTCGATTGCATCGACCCCAGTGCGTAACTGGTACTTAATTTATCGACCCCGAAAGGATGAAAGGCAAAGTCGACCTCAGCGGAATTTGAACTCAGAACGTAACGGCAGACGAAATACGGCTACGCATTTCGCCCGGCTGCTAATGTTTCTGCCAGCTCGCCGCCAGTTTTAAAACAGATCAAACTCTCCTTCCCCGAACCAACGATTAGGTATAGACTCATCACAGCTATACAAACTCCCCACCAGAAAGAATGAAACAACTAAACAGCAAATAACTGAGTTAAACATACTCCAAAACTTAAAACTGTGTTTAATAACATTTTATTAAATAAATTTAAATTAAATTTTATTAAAATAAAAATTATTTGTTGCAAATTATTTATTCAAAATTCTATTGTTTTTTTTTCTTCTTCAAAATTAAAATATTACAAATGTTAAGAGATCTTGAATAAAAAAATAAATTAAAATCAAAAAGAAGGCTGTCAGATTCTATAAATCTATAACAAGACAGAAATATACTTGGATTTCTTTCTTTCAGTAAAAAAAAGATAATTTCTTTTGCATTGAATTAGAGGAAGAATAAATGATGAAGGAACCGCAATATGGGGAACATCTTGCACATATATTAATTTATATATGTAAGGTTCAATGGAATGCCCTTAGTCCCATTACACTTAATATTTCTTTGATGATAGTTTAAGGGGAAAAAACCAAAAAAAAACTAAATGTTGCATAGTATGTACTAATGACAATAATTTTGAAACAACAAAGTTTAAAGGAGGAGGAAATAAATTAATCAAAAACAAAACGTTAAAACTGCAAAAAAGAAAAAGTAGTGAAAACTAAAGAGTTGGGAGTATTCATGTAACATGACATTTAATAACTAAAATGCTCGGGAAGTATGATATTGGCAACAATTTAATATTTGAACTTGTTTACACAAATATAAACACATGATTGCTTAGGTAATGAGTAGATACGACAATCACCCCAAATCACACTTCCGTTATGATGACAATTTGAAGGTAGCAATGTTGTTTAAATTGTAATACAGATGAAACACCCACAAATAATACATTTTGTAATCCTTTTTCAATTTCCTCAGACCACTTAAAGAATTTCAATCAGAAGTTGATAGTCTTTATTACAACAGGAACCAAAAGGTGTACTTGAAAAATAAAACTTCCATGTATTTCATATCAAATGGTAAATTATGTAATGTTAGGAATGAGCTCAACTTTTGAATGCTAATAAAACAACAGAATGTAGAATGTGGTACCAAGTGAGAAATGTCAATTTGAATGTTATATTGTTCTGAAGAGACTAGTTTAAACATTATCTGCCAGAGTCGGCATGGATAGAACATCACACAGCTAGCACGTAGTCTGAAGGTAATAAATAAAATTATTTTTTTTTTACAAACTTCTATATAGCTTCAATCTCTCATGCCCACACACATTCCGAAATATAAAGAAATATGAAGCTTATCCATCCACTGCATACATAAGTAGACTAAACCTAAAACTATGAAACATTCTAATAGATTGCTTTAACAAAATTTTCCAATTTTGGAGTAAAAAATTACTGCAATTCTAAGACAGACAAAGTTTCAAAGAATGAAAGTTTATAATTGACCTCTCACTGCAAGACAATGAAATTTATGAGATGAGTAATGAAAGAATTTGGCATTCATAACTTCCTCAAGAGGTATAGTTGAGGTGAATTTACCTCAGCAAAGAATAGAAACCAGCTTATGGACTCAGTTTATTGATCTCTTGCTCTGTGACACTAACCACAAAAAGTTTAAACAAAGATTTCATGGAACAAATTTCAACTTTCAAATTTACAACCCACCACTTTATATTGAGCAATAATGTGATGAAAGAAAGTGTGAGCAGGAGAGTGGTTATGTCTTTGAACATGATTCTCTCTCTCTCTCTCTCTCTAAATACGTAATATATATATATATATATATACATGAGAGAGAGAGAAACTGAAAACTTCCCTTCAAGCAAGTTTTAAATACACAGCTGTAGAGTTTGATTATTTACACTGTATCAACAATGCAACTTAGGTGAAATGGAGATCACAAAGAATCAAATAGGTGTAAACTATCTGTTGAAAGCCCACTTCTTACTTGGCTGCTCATCAGTTTGGAAATAAGTGATAAATTAATATCTTTCTATCCAATTTTACAAGGATGTCTTGATAGAACACTGAATACTGTGTCACTAACCTTAAGAAATCCTCTTGTATAGGTGCTTTGTGTATAAAAGCATACACATTAAAAGATGCAAACATATAATGGCAGCAAGACTTGACTGGCATGCAGTGACCGGTGCTTACCACTGACAAGGTCCAATAAATCAGAATGTGATATGGGAATTCCAGCACCCATGACAGACAAATTTCCTTTGCTATGATCTGTGTGTGTGTGTACTCTTATGCACCAAGCTTCTATATGAGAGAATCTCTCAAAGCTAACAATACAGTATTTGGTGTTCTAATAAGTCACCCATATTAAGTTAGAGGTAAAAATGACCTTTTGGTATCAGTACTGCTTCCATCACCAATAAATTTTTTATATTTTATCTATCATCTTTGCTGTAGTGAAAAATGTCATTACCAAAGACCTACACATCTTTTTTTTTTTTTAATAATGTAGTCTTCCAACATAAATCATTGTTGATAACATCAAACACTAATATACTTGAGCACAAAAATAAGTCACAATTTTACAGACTCAGCAAATGCTATTTTTTGCCACTTAATACAGAAAAAATAATGTCCCCCTATTAATCAGGCCAAAATTCACCAGCTGTGTATTTATCTAAAACTGCTTCAGATAAATATTCACACACACACATTTGTCTATATATACACACATGCATACAATAATCATGATCATCACCATCATAAACAATGAAACATTCCTGAAAACAGTCAGCTATGGAATGACAAAAGTTTTTGAAGCACTACCAATTTGAGTTTTACACTTTCTTTTGAAGCTACTGCCAACAACACAGTGTGGTCGCACACGAGATCTTGTCCGCATAAAAGCAGGATTGAACTTGGCATTGTCGTCTTCAACATCAGAGTCCTCTTCGGTCCCAGAATCATAAACAGTTCTTGCCTGAGATCGGATGTCAAGTAAATGGCAGAGATTACAGCCATCTGGCTGACTACAAGGTGACCCCTGGCGTGCATTGCTATTGTCGGAGCTTCCATTTGGTAGTGAATCCACATGAGAACTTGCAGCAGTGGTAGAACTAGAAGTTGCCGATCTTGTAAAGACAATATAAGATCGACCCTGATAACGGACTGGAGCAGCTGTCATACCACCAACACCACAGTCAGCAGGATCACAGGAACAAGTGGATGGGACATCCATAGGTTTATGTTCCACTGAAAATAAATAAAAATTAAAGAAATTATGATTAAAAAGATATACCAAGAGGGCAATCAAAGAATCAATAATTTACACACACACAAATTTTGCATCTATTTTTCATAAATCTTGGGCGGGAGGAGTTTTGTTGACAAAATTATTTTCATGGCTGAATAGTCTTCCTACTACTAAGCACTCATCCGCAATGCAAGAATAGATTGATTTTTCTGGTTAAGTAAACTGAAGCAAAAAATGAACTAATAACTATACTCACGATCATTGTCTATCACAGAATCTTCCTCGTCCCCCTCATAACCGGATAATACTGATTCATTGAGCAAAGATGGAGATAGCTGGATTTGAGTTGAGTTGTTACCATTGGATGTTGTTGGAACACCAAAGAAATCTTTCTCACTGATTGATCTGAAATACATATTCAAACAATACAGGTAAATAAATTAGTCAATGCAAAACACATTTCAACACAAATTTCTATATAAATATACCACATTTCTATAGCAGACATAATTTAACCAGATGATATCTATTTTGCAAAATAATGCCTTTATCTACTTAACATTTTCAGTTGGTGGTTTAACCCCAGATTAGCCCTCATTAAGCAACCTATGTTCAAAGGTGTTCATCTGCTTCTTGACTACACTGAGTTTTGTATATATACCAGTGGAGGCGCAATGGCCCAGTGGTTAGGGCAGCGGACTCGCGGTTTCGATTCCCAGACCGTGCGTTGTGAGTGTTTATTGAGCGAAAACACCTAAAGCTCCACGAGGCTCCGGCAGGGGATGGTGGTAATCCCTGCTGTACTCTTTCACCACAACTTTCTCTCACTCTTACTTCCTGTTTCTGTTGTACCTGTATTTCAAGGGTCCGGCCTTGTCACTCTCTGTGTCACACTGAATATCCCCGAGAACTACGTTAAGGGTGCACGTGTCTGTGGAGTGCTCAGCCACTTACACGTTAATTTCACGAGCAGGCTGTTCCGTTGATTCGGATCAACCGGAACCCTCATCGTCGTAACCAATGGAGTGCTTCCATATATACCAGTGACTACACTGTCTAATTTCTTGCAGGCTGACAGATTGCATAGTAGCTTACTTTACCATTAAACATTACACTATGCATTTCATGATTGCAGCAATATTTATGAAACTGGTATTCTATAGAAGAATTACTGCATCATTCAGCACACAAGCTTTCAGCATACACCGTAGATTTTTAGTGGGAATAAAATAATTTAAATTCATTTCAAGTTGATGATTCACAACCCTATGAGTTTCTCACCGGGATGCATTTGCTTTGCAAACACATGCACGTGAGAAACTCAGAGTAGTGACAGAGTAAATCAGCTTCAAACAATTAACACTTTATATATTGAATACTTTTTCTCAGGTGTCTTATAAAAATAGGAAAACAGACTTTCTGACATGAAGCAGCATTTAACAAACTCAACATTCTATTAATAACTATTTAATTAGTAGCCCAGCCTATATGTCTGGGATATCTCAACAGTCTACGCTTTACAACTATCATAAAAACCAGAAAATGTTTCCAAACAATAGGTGGAGAATTATAAAATCAGTTTAGTACAATTCCATTGAGTATCAAGAAATAACTGGAAAAATAATAGTAATGGAAAAACATAAAATTTTTAAGCATATTTTCTTTATATAACAAATTCCATTAAAAACAGAACAAAGCTTTGCTGTGAATTCTCTTAGCTTCCAAAACTTCAATATAATTTTACTGTACCTTTTGATAGCTTTTTTCCGAGATGGTGACATTATTAAATCCTTAGTGTTCTTACATTTACGCCGATGATTTGGATCACTGATCTGCTGCTGGCTGGCCATGCCAAGGCGAGAACAAACATCGCCATAGTGTGGTATCTAAGAATAGAGAAAACAGTTTAAGTTACAGAAAAATAAAAACAAGATTGGATCACAAATCAATATAACCCAACTACATTCAAACCCACTTCCAAATAAATTTGCCCTACATTTTGTATTATCTTTATATATAAAAGTGAGGTTGTGTGCTGTCTGTCTCCTACGATTTAGATTCCTAACTACTCCCACATTTTGCGGTGCAGTTTAACCAAAACCGGGTATCTTATAGTCGTGATTCATATCGAGCCCTTCTGGGTATTAGCGCGCGTCTACGATGAGTCTACGATTAAAAAAAAAAATTTACCATCAATTTTTCCCATTTTTAATGCAATTTTGGCATATATAAGGGAAGTAACTCTCTAAAAATTTATTATTAAATCTCAGAACGTAAAAAGCTACAGTAACACCCCCCCCAACACTTGTGGTTAGCCATATTGAGATGGCTATTATACTTTACATCTCTAAAAATGCTTATATAGTTATTTCCCTTACAAACCCGAGCGATACTGCTAGTTGTATATAAAAAAGCCACCACATAATTGACTTCACCTGGTTTAGATCCAGCTACAAAGGAACCTCTTTACTCTAAGTTCTTCATCTACATTAGTGGATGATTCACATTCTCGTAGTCCACTGCAACCTTTTCTTCACCTCCAGCCATATAATAATAGCACCTGGTAATAACACCCTAATTCAAATCACCAGCATTGTTTAACCCCTTCCTTACTAGATTTCTAACCAAAATATACCCCTTGAGTTTCAATGAAATTTTAAAATCATGAATTTAGACTAGTTTCATTAAACTGTAACTTTTTTTTTATTTAACATATTAACGTGATTTTGGGAACATAGCTGAAGAAAGGGTTCTTAATTCTATTGCATAACTTTAGTCTCAAAGTGACTAATTGCAGGTAAATTCAGCAAAATATAAAAATAAATTTTGTTGAAACATCACCACAGAAAATAAGTCAATTGGATATGCAACAAAATTTTAATATAGAAAAATTGTGCACAATACTAGATTATCAGTTTAATCTAATGCACATAACAGGTAAAAGTAAAATAAAATGAAATACTGGAACTTGTTTTTAAAGAAAGCAAAAAAAAAAAAAAAAAGAAAATGAATACACAAGAACATATATAATAAAGATTTACAAAATAGAAATTAAATCAAAACTCGTCACTCACCTTGCAGACAAATAAAAGTTAAAAAGTAAATTCGATTTTGCTTTTCCTTCCAACAGTTATTGTTTTGGAGGAATAACCTGCCTCCAACTGTATTGCTACATCTGTTCAGAACTACAGATGGTCACACTGCTTTTGAGCCCCTTCTGATTTGGTATATACCGTATCTTAACGTGTATAAAGAACCCCCTCATTTTTGAGGCTTAAAATTTGGAAAAGGTTTTGTAAGAGATTCTAATACTATCCATGTATAAGAAACTCCCATACTTTCTGAACCTAACTTTTGACAAAAAAAGGTTCCTTATACACATTAAAATACGGTAATATAAATGCATATACAATGCTCATGTTTACTATATATCAAACCAGGTATCGCTACCATTTATAACCCAGTCTACCAACCAGATAACTCATCATTTGGTTTCACCGATCTACATTGCCCATGTACCTGTTATAATCAAGGTTCATAAACGGGGTGCCATTTTCATCTACACATGTCCATGCACTGGTAGATATAAAATTCATCTGCCCCTTATCTCTGTATGCGGCCGCTAGCAGACTTCCTTTCTGCTGTTGGATTACTTCACCCTTTTTTGGGGGGGCAATTTTGCGTTTTTTATAGCCAACAGAAGCTTTGTCTACTAGCAATTACTGTAGCACACATGAACATATCACGGTTTCTAAACCCACCGCAAGGTCGACCAAACCAAAAAGAAAAGAGAAAAAAAAAAGTC
The DNA here is from genome assembly GCF_006345805.1 of Octopus sinensis. Lineage (NCBI taxonomy): Eukaryota > Metazoa > Mollusca > Cephalopoda > Octopoda > Octopodidae > Octopus > Octopus sinensis. The sequence continues at coordinate 162,928,174 of NC_042999.1, read as the reverse complement.
AAAAAACATTATATGGCCCTGCTTATGGTATGGAGGTGAGAAATTCCAGACCACATCATACCCCAGGCCGACTAACATTATTGTCTCTTTTCCCCAGTATAAAAACTAAACCCACAGCAGTACCCAGTATTTGCTCTGCAAATTTTCCAAACCTTGATCCTCCATTTGGTGGGCTTTCCTGGCATATATTGTCGGAAGCATACCCTTCCTTTATACCTCACCATGCCCTCATCGACGGATAGGTATCTATCAGGGTTGTAGAGTGTTTTATATGCGTTTTGAATGCAGTCGATGATGGTTCAATTCCACAAGTCATGTCCTTGACATAATACTGGAAATGTATTGATCACCAAAAGGTTCCTTATTGTTCCAGTAATTTGTATCAGAGTAACGGTCTGTTTCCACAGTGATGGCTTCAAACAAACCTACTGGAAAAAATACGAAAAAAAGTCTAATTGTTTTGCTTCCTGAGAAAGACTGAGCAGATCCAATCTCCTCAGAAAAATTGCTGATAAAAATATTTTTAACCTCTTACTCCATTCAAGTGTAAAATCGTCCTCACTGTTGCCGCTTTTAGTTTCGGATACAGAATATCAGGTTTGTTTTCATACACTACGTGCTTTTGTAGTTGATTCATACTTTTGCTCGATTTCTCCATATCTTCCGTTAAAAGCCCTTAAACTCGGAATCACTGCTTGATAGCATGAATTCCTATCCATTTTAAAAGTTTTTAAAAAAAAATCGCTGAAGAAAAAATCCCAAAATTCATAGAGTTCAGATATCACGTCAGATACTACAACTCTATTATTTACTAAGTGAAATTACGTGTTTTCACGAATGTACGAACAAGATTTGTGCTGAAATTCACATTTATATAACAATGGCTTTTCTTGGCTGGATTGGTCGTTTGAGCCAAAAACTTTTTGGGTCAGCTGTGGCCAGGCTGGCATCAAAAGGGTTAATGCCCACTTTTCCATGCTTGGATAAAATTAAGGTGGATTTTCTACAGTTGAATGCTGTTTCTGTTGCCAACCCTCCCCTATTTCCAAATAAGGTAATACTCCCCATGACCAGACAGGTTTCTACCTCCAGCCATGTAAGAGCACCTAACTTTATCAAAATTTTCATTACTATATCGTAGTTTGACAGCTTGCAAGACAACATCCCAATGGTCAATAACAACACCCTCAAAAAAACTGAATAGAGAAAAATAAATTGGAATTTGTTTAATATAAATAAAAGCAAATCCTTTCTATAGACAATTTATATCCAACATATCCCTGTCCCAATAGCTCAGAACATTGCCTACACTCTGAATTAGTCTATATTTTTACTGTCAACAAACCCAACTCAAATCATCAGCATTGTTAAATGTCTACTTTTCCATGCTTGCATGGATGGATGAAATTTGTTGAAGTGGATTTTCTACAACTGAATGCTGCTCTTGTTGCCAACCCATGCCTATTTCCAAGTAAGGTAATATTCTCCATGACCAAAATGAAGGACAGTGCTAGCTTGCATGGTGAGATTCCCGTTTATAACTATCGCATGACACCAAAGCAAGGACAGTAACGCACATAACACATACATATATGATAAACTTTCAGTTTCTTTCTACCAAATCCACTAATAAGGCTTTGGCTGGTCCAGAGTTATAGTAGGAGACACTTGCCCAAAATGCAGTGGGATTGGACCAAGATCACGTGACTTGGAAGTAAGCTTCTTACCAGACAACCATACCTGCACAGAGTGTACTGGATGCTTTTCGCATGGTACCAGCACGGGCAGGGTCACCAAGTAACTGTGTAAGACAAAGACCCTCGGCTGGGAAAGGGGGGAGCAGTATTGAGGGAAGAGGCTTAAATACTATTAAAAATTATAAGTGCTGACAAGTGTTAGATTTGGAATTGTACCCTATTCCCTTCATCATCATCATCGTTTAGTGTCCGCTTTCCATGCTAGCATGGGTTGGACGGTTCAACTGGGGTCTGGGAAGCCAGAAGGCTGCATCAGGCCAAGTTTGATCTGGCAATGTTTCTACAGCTGGATGCCCTTCCTAACGCCAACCACTCCAAGAGTGTAGTGGGTGCTTTTACATGCCACCCGCACAGGTGCCAGACGAGTCTGGCAAACGGCCACGATCGGATGGTGCTTTTTATGTGCCACCGGCACGGGGGCCAGGCTAGGCTGGCAATGGCCATGAACGGATGGTGCTTTTTACGTGCCACCGGCACGGGGGCCAGGCGAGGCTGGCAACGGCCACGAACGGATGGTGCTTTTTATGTAAGCAAAAATTCAAAATCTTTAGCCAATATCAGACAATGTATTCATTCACTATTAGAATTCACTCTATATCATAGAGTGCTAAACTATATTTTAGAATTTTTTAACCTTATTGATACAATGCCAGCCTGCCCGAGACAGCCCCTGGTTCTGTGATTACAAACTTCCAGTTATTCAAATCAATAGCTTTACATCAAAATTTTATATTATGTTCCAAACACCATCGTATTTTACTGAATTCATCATTATTTTCAAAAGTAACTGAAACAAAGGCAATGTATTTCAACAGAAATTTGGTAACAAAAGGCTTAAGCTCTCATCAGTGAAAATACAGAAACAAAAAGTCTTTCTGGTAGGAATGCTGGCCAATAGCATATATTAAATAATTTACAGTACAAACATTTAAAGCTTAACAGAAAACCTGTCAACTTACCGTTCTATCACTAACTTTATCAAAATTTTCATTACTATATCGTAGTTTGACAGCTTGCAAGACAACATCCCGATGGTCAATAACAACACCCTCAAAAAAACTGAATAGAGAAAAATAAATTGGAATTTGTTTAATATAAATAAAAGCAAATCTTTTCTATAGACAATTTATATCCAACATATCCCTGTCCCAATAGCTCAAAACATTGACTACACTCTGAATTAGTCTATATTTTTACTGTCAACAAACCATAATTTAAAGCAACACATTAGTAGAAAAGTCAAGGTGCTAGACTAGACATGGTCAATCCTTAAGACAGCACATAATTGTTTGATCTAGTTTGCCCAACAAGCATTAACACTATGGCTGAATAGAATGCTAACAGAAATATCAATGTCTACAAATTAACTATTTACATTCAAATGGGAACTTTCAGGGAAGCTATATGACCACTAGTGCTTTAAGCTATGAAACCCAAACAGTTAAAAGTTCCCGTTGCTTGTAAGATCTATCATAGAAGGAACAGACAAAAAATACATACCACTTTCTATGTATGTGTATAACACAAGCACTAAGATCCCGAAGACAAACTCCAGTAAACAGTACCATTTTTTCTGGCCATAGGAGATCTGCATAAGAAATGTACTTCAAGATACAAAGAGCTTTCAAAAGAGTAATTCAAAATCTTACAAGACACAAACAAGACCAACTCTACAAACATTATACACACAAACAATATTCTTTAAATCTGTATACTTATACATCCAGTTGTTACTCTTTTACTTGTTTCAGTTATTTGATTGTGGCCATGCTGGAGCACCGCCTTTTAGTCGAGCAAATCGACCCCAGGACTTATTCTTTGTAAGCCCAGTACTTATTCTATCGGTCTCTTTTGCCGAACTGCCAAGTTACAGGGACATAAACACACCAGCATCGGTTTTCAAACGATGTTGGGGGGACAAACACAGACACATATATATATATATATATATATATATATATACATATATATGACGGGCTTCTTTCAGTTTCCGTCTACCAAATCCACTCACAAGGCATTGGTCGGCCCGAGGCTATAGTAGAAGACACTTGCCCAAGGTGCCACGCAGTGGGACTGAACCCGGAACCACGTGGTTGGTAAGCAAGCTACTTACCACACAGCCACTCCTACGCCTATACCCTAAAAATATTTAACCCAGGGTACAAAACACTGTTTTACCTATAAAGTGCTAGAGGTAATAAAAAACTGGCCACTCCCCCATTGGCCTAAATCTTTTTCAATCTACACTAATCAATTTTAAGTGTAGGCAAGAGTCACATAAAGTGGCTCTTAGATGTAACACCAGCTTCTTTATCATGGAGAATTTTGGTGAAATCAAAGTTGCTGTTAATTAGCCCAAGGTTGGCCCTGGTCCAGCAGACCAATTCCAAGTCACTATCAGGGCATATGGTCCTCCATACAGTAGCATATTATCAAATGTACCCTTCTGCTTATTTAAAACAAAAGGGTAATAATAGAGATGTAACTGCTATTTCAAGTGACTATGTAGAAGCTATCTTGCTTTTATCAGAAAAATAAAAAATGCGACTATGTATAACATGAGAATTGTTAGCACAGAGGGGGGGGGGGGGCAGTTACAAGCCTTACATAGGTCGCTTATGAGAAAAAGTAAAGGATGCGTACAACTAGAATAGCTAAAGAACAATATACTAAGATAAGTAGAAGCAAGAGGTGACCTACCAGACTTTAATATGATGCGAGACAGAATGAAAGCACTTGCTGCCATCTCTGCAGCTGAGTATTGACCCAACTCTGAATGGAGTAAACAGAGTTCACAGATGTAATTGACCAAATTATGACTGACTGAATCCACCTCATCTAACAAACAAAATATTGCTGCAAAGTCAAGACTTGTTGGTCTCTGAAAGAAAGAAACAGATCTTAATTTGAAAACAGTCACACACTGACAAAAAGTTAAATTTACAAAAGCTTAGATAATGGCTAGAAGAATACTGAGCAAAACCGGACAACCAGTTGATCTAGCAAGTGCACAATGATACAGTTGGGAGGCAGGCCCCGAAACACTGTGCGTTCTTCCCTGATGACCCCATAAACTTTCTACTATCCAGTATGCGGAGCCTAGCACTTGCATCTGCAAGTATGCAAAATATCAAAGAAATGAAACTTTCAAGACCAGAAGCTGTTTGTCACTGCCTCAGCCATAAAGTTGTGACAACCTTAAAATAAACTTTAGCTTTGTTTTTGGTAAATATAAGAAGGGTATTACTTACACTTGGGAGGGGGGGGGGGACAAAAACAAAGGTATTACTTACCCTGATACTGCCTTTTAAGGTGGCTACAATTTCCCCCATCATTTTCACAACATCTTCATATTTGTATGTGTTATCAGTTAACCAAGCTGCTTCACGAATTGTAATTATATCTTTACCTAAATATCTAAAGAAGGAAGAAAGAAAATGTGTGAAGAGTTTTAAAAATATATACAAGTACATAAATAAGAAATGTCTTAGCTTGCTGGCAAAATTAGTAGAGTAGTGGATAGAATACCAAGTGTTATATAACCGTACTCAAGTTAATTTTGCCTTTTATTTGTCTCAGGTTAATAATAAACTAGATATCAACTGTGGACCATGTTGTACTCAAGTTAGAAATTGTTTTTATTAGTCACTGAAACATAAATTGACACGTTTCAAACGAGCTACAACATTCTACTTCATTTGTGTCTCATCCTCTAAACATCTTAATAGGAGATAAATTTGCTACATATAAAACAAATCTTTGCATCATCTCTGTATAAGGAGGTGAAACTAAGAGTAGAAAGTTTATTAATATAGAGATAGGCAACACAAGTGTGTATGCAAAAAAAAAAAACCCATCTTCCCAGAGACATTGAAGAATGCATGTGTTAGGTTCTAGAGCTGTCTTCAGTCATTACACTACAACCATGTTGGTATACCACCATGCAGAATTTTAGTTGAACAAATCAACCCCAGTACTTATTCTATCAGTCTCTTTTACCAAGCTGCTAAGTCACAAGGACATAAACACACCAACATTGGTTGTCAAGTGGTGGTGGTGGTGGACAAGCACACAGAGACACACACACCCGTGAAGGGTTTCTTTAAATTTCTGTCTACCAAATCCACTCATTGCCTGAGCTATAGTAAGACCCTTGGCCTAGGTGCCATGCAGTGGTATAGAACCATGTAGTTGGGAAGCAAAGGTTTCACCACCTGTACCTAGTTCACAGTTTATCATATTTCTGTACATTAACAGTAAATGGCATGCACTACTCAAAATACTGACAAGTGGAAAAGACTCACCTTGAACAAACTAACATTGACACCACACCAAGAAGCTGCAAGATCCCTCTGGAAGTTGGGTGGATTTTTAAATATCGATCCATCAAAGCAATGGAGGCATGCAAAGTCTGACTAGACAATTCTTTCATTTCAGCAACTTCCACAAGCCAATCAACCAAGATGTACCTGGAAGTGAATATTTGAACTGATGACTAAAAAACAGTTATTGTTGCAACAAGTAACATCCTTAATGAAACATCTACAAAGGAAACATTTGTGTTGAATAAATAATAATATCTCACCTTTCTAGATTTAAATAAAGTATCTGACAGGGTGGCTCATGAGAGCTGTCAAGTTCATGTATGAGGGAACTACAAGGTCAGGACTGACCATATGGTGAGCAATTTGAAGTTCATCAAGGCTCTATCCTGAGCCTTCTCATCTTCATCAAATTCAAGAAACCCTAACAGCAGAAATTGTCTGTCCATGGGTGGAGCCCATTTGCAGATGATCTGGATCTTAGAGCAGAATCAAAGATCTGTTAGGGACGTTTAAAATCTGGAAAGACTGTAGATGAACAAAACTAAAACTAATGTTAATAAATAGCTGGAATCACTGCAGCTTCAGTGATAGATAAGCAGTCATTGATTTGGTATGAAAAAGGAGTAGGTAGAAGCACAGTTTAATGAAGATGTGGCAGCTACCCAGAAGTGCATGACTGTTAAAGTAACAGTGAACCAATATGAAAGGAAAAAAAAAAAAAAAAAAAAAAAAGGAAATATAAAAACTGCCTTTTGACATGCAAAAAGAGGTTAGGAGCCTGAAATTACCTCATATTTGGTGTAAGTTCATGATTGCATCGGAATATCTTTTGAATTGAGGAAGATTTTGAGGAGTGCACAAAATCCCGTATGAAAGCAGCAGCTTGGGTTTGATGAAGACCACCAAACTTTGATGAAGCGTAGTAATGGCAAAGGGTGAGTTGAGCATTTAAATTCCCACTACTGGCAATATCACGTAGTTCTCTGATGCTTTCTAGTTCCTCAGAAGGCTCCAAATTTTGCTATTGTTACAAAACAGAACAAAACGTTTTTTATGGTTTAATTTAAAAGGTTCTGAATATTAATTGAAATCAAACTAATATATATGCGTTTACATTTTTTAAGTAGCAGACTGGCATTTTAATCATTTAGGGAAATCTATCTACAGCCAAATGGTTTTATATTTCATTTTACATGTTCTTACTGTTTCTGAAACAGTACAGAACAATATTTCGGCTTTTTTTTTTTATATATCATTACTTTTCTCAGACAGAAATTTATTTTTATCACAATAATAGTGTTTAAAAATTATTTCAGAATTGTGATTAAGTTAGTAATGTGTCCACCTACCAGCTGAGCAGTGTCATGAACAGGACACGACACCTAACTTTTAATGTCCTTGTCTACCTAGTAGAAAAACAAGTTTTGTTAGCATAGTTTTATTATGGATAAGGAATAATCTTTCCTTAATAAAGTTTGCAGTGGCACTTCAATAACCCAGTGAGTTTATGGGACATTAGTCTATCTCATGAATAGCGAGCTTCAAATTTTGTGCTAACCAGAGAATAATAAAATGCCATTTCATATTCACTGCAGATGCTTCAATATAAAAACAAAATCTTGTGATGAGGTGACTAATGTATTGATTAGCAATGTTGTTTAATTCCATGTCAATCTCAATCTAGTAGACATCTGATCATCCTATTGTTTAAACCCTTTTGTAACCAACTCTGGCTCTGAGTACAAATGTCTTTTTTTCATAAGTGTTGAATTAAAATCTTCCACCAAACCTTAGTCACAATTTATGTTCCTAACACTAGCTGAATGATAACTAAGTTATTTTACTAAATTCTTTGTTATATATAAAATAATTGAAACAAACACAGAGCATCTCAAAATAAATACAGTAACAAAAGGGTTAAGGCCACATTATCTCTGTCCTTTATGCTAAGATGTCAAGTGTGATTCTGTTGCTATTTCTACAAGATGGAGCAACCAAGTAAGAGGCTCTCATTTGCAATATCATGTACCAATTTGGTAAAATATTTGATAGTGAAAGTTTTTGGAATAGTAATCAATGTTCGTTGCAGCTAGCAAAGGGGAAAAAACCCTATGAATCAAGCAAAAGACATCAAAGACTTACATTGTTTATATATTTCTTCTCCCATAGCATGAAAGAGGCTGCAGCAGATCCTTGTTCCTTCGCTTCTTCCAGCAATGACATTGTTTCCTGTTGACCTCCTTCTTCTCCCAGCAGCATTATAGTCTTTACAACACAGATCTGTATTTTAGGATCAACCACCTGAAACAACAAATAAGGCTGCCTTGGGTTTTGTGTATATGTATAGACAGCTCCCAGTGAATTCCAGTTGTTGATAAACCAGAGACTCAGTCAGCCACTGTTCCCATACTACCAACCCAATATTTGCAATGTCTAACAATATTCTTCTACCAATGTATAGACAGCTCCCAGTGAATTCCAGTTGTTGATAAACCAGGACTCAGTCAGCCAACTGTTCACCATACTAGCCAACCCAAGTAGTTGATGCAACAATATTCTATACCAAGGCGCAGGAGTGGCTGTGTAGTAAGTAGCTTGCTAACCAACCACATGGTTCTGGGTTCAATCCCACTGCGTGGCATCTTGGGCAAGTGTCTTCTGCTATAGCCCCGGGCCGACCAATGCCCTGTGAGTGGATTTGGTAGACAGAAACTGAAAGAAGCCTGTCATATATATGTATGTGTGTGTGTCTGTGTTTGTCCCCCTAGCATTGCTTGACAACCGATGTTGGTGTGTGTTTACGTCCCCGTCACTTAGCGGTTCGGCAAAAGAGACCGATAGAATAAGTACTGGGGTCGAGTTGCTCGATTAAAGGCGGTGCTCCAGCATGGCCACAGTCAAATGACTGAAACAAGTAAAAGAGTAAAAGAGAGTAAGTTATCGTACAATATCTGCTGCTAACTACACAGCATTCTATCCTAAAAATATACCTAAATTATATTCTGAACAATGCAAACTTACCTTAAATGAAAATACAAGTTAAAAGCCATTCATGTTCCTGTTCGGAGTAGAGACCTATAACTAATAAAGCTAAAACCAGTTTCTATTCTGAACAAAATTTTTTACCTTTTCAATAGTACCCCTTTGTTTCTTGTTATTTTTCAATTCCTTCCATCAAATGTTTACTAAATATTGAAGAGCCCATTTGAACCCTTTTATTAGCCACAAAGAAATATTTTCTATGTCAGTTTTCCTATGCTTGCATTAATTGGACAGCTCTTGTTGCCCTCCATCGTTTGGCACACACACCAACAAAAGAAATAGACCATCCTGGTTGTGTTTGGCATGGCTTTTACAGGTGGAAGTCCTGTCACTGACTACTTTGCAGTTTAGACTAAACAGAGTTAACCTTTTACTTCATCTCTAAAAACAACTGTTAAAGGCAATAGGTACTGTTCTGTCTAAGCAGACTGATTGCTCAAGAAAAAGGGAAAAGATACTAACCTTACGTAAATAGATCCGGAGGTAGGTGAAAACACATTCTTTGCAGCATGCACCATTTAGAGACCATGGAGGGCGAATGAACAGCCAACAGAAGGGATCAGAACCTGAACATAACCTTTCCACTTTACAAAACATCTCAGCAGCAACAAAGCCATTATGTGTTATTTGTTTATTTTCTTTATCACCAGGTACTGCAAAGATTTACGTAAAATTTCATTAGAAAATTATCACAATTTACAAACCAAATACTAATTAAGATTTAATGTTTGATAAAATTTCATCATTGCAATTAACTGTAGTTTTAAATTACACAAGTCAATCAACTGCATAAAATATGTGAATTTGATTGACTTAAGTTAGGGGTTATGTTAAATGCAGTAAGTAAGAGTTTATAAAATAGTTTTAAATTACACAAGTCAATCAACTGCATAAAATATGTGAATTTGATTGACTTAAGTTAGGGGTTATGTTAAATGCAGTAAGTAAGAGTTTATAAAATAGAATAAACTTAAGAGCAGATACATACATCCTTCATTATAAAGATGCGCCAGAGCTAATTTCACCAAAGCTTCAACGTTACACTGACTGGCAGCACTGAAAAGTATGAGAAAGCCTAAGGTTATCTTTTAGGACAAAAATAACTGACTTTTTTTTTTTTTTTTTTTTTTTTTTGCATTGGCACAAAGTTTGCAAATTATATATTAATGTAAAGCAAAGAAATTAAATATAGAAAACTAAAGACCATTGTGTTGTATTCTATGTTTAGTTTCTGCCACACAAATGCCATATACTAGTAACAAAATGAATTCTTACTTAGATATGCTACAAATTTATAAAAGAAACCGAGATTGTGAGATATTTATGCCTTTCTCAAAGAAAATTAGCTTCATACAAATATTTTCTGCTATTTTGTGTCACTTTTTTGATTTTGTGCAATATATAATAGATTCTGCTTTACTTTCACTATGTTAAAAAAAAAAAAAAAGCTTTACACAAAATTTGTTCAAGTCACTCCTCCCACACTCAAAAGTAAATGGTCAATCCATTAATATTTAAAAACCAATTATGAGCAGATAAAAAATGGTAATCTTGTGCAAATGTATTGCCAAGTTTCAATTTCTTCAACATTATCAATTCAATTTCTTCAACATTATTTGTTATTAATGACATGACAGAACTGTATGTAAAATCAAACTAGAACTTGTTTAGAAATAAATTGTCTCTTTATAGGCTGTTTCTATAAATGATATATAGAAGTTCTAAAAAGGAAACTCAGATAAATTTCTTTAAAAAGAGACATTTAATACTAATTATTCTTGAATCACAGACCATTTAAATTTATTCGAAAGAAAAGATTTTCTTAATCAATATCCAAATTAATTTACTAGAGAATTGTACAAAGGTCATTTATGTTATTACTGTGTGTGTGTGTGGGGGGGGGGAGAGATAGAGAGAGAGATGCAGAAAAAAAACAAAAACTGATAACATTCTTGAACTTTTCTACTCACTTCTCAAAATGCTTGATATTATTTGCTGATGGCCAGGAATCTTGGAAATTAACAACAGACCATATAGACAAACTGTTATCAATGAGATTTCGGAAATAAGGATGAACCTGAAAATATAAGTAATATCTTTATATATAAAAGTCAAGTTGTGTGTCTGTCTCCTACGATTTAGATTCCTAACTACTCCCACATTATAGTCGTGATTCATATCGAGCCCTTCCGGGTATTAGCGCGCGTCTACGATGAGTCTATGATTTTAAAAATCATTTACCATTTTAATGCATTTTTTCGCTATTATATAAGGGAAGTAACTCTCTAAAAATGTCTACGATGAGTCAACGATTAAAAAAAAAATTTACCATCATTTTTTCCCCATTTCTAATGCATTTTTTTTGCTATAACTCTCTAAAAATGCTTTATAGTTATTTCCCTTACAAACCCGAGCAACGCCAGGCGATACTGCTAGTTTGTTAATAATTGAAAATGAAGAGTTACACACACCATGTGTGTGGGCTTAGCCGTGTGGTTACTTCGTTAATCTGAACTCTCGTTGAATTCTTCATACCCTGAAAATCACTGGCGCTGTCTCGCACACTTTAAATCAGCGGTGGTGCCCCAGCATGGCCGCGGCCTTCAGGCTAAAACATTTTAAAGGATTTTAAGGATTTATACACACACAACCTTTTCAACCCAACCAGACCAATCTTTACAAGATTTAAACATACATGAAAACTTTTGAGCATTGAAATTGTACTTTGCCTGGAGACATTATGAAACACTCAGTATTTATCACAGCAAGACACATCCATGACAGATGAGAAGCAGGAGGTTAGAATTGCAGGGTAATTTCACAGAATTGTAGCATTTAATCCTCAGGTATTGGCTTTCATGCATATCCTCACCTATGGTCATGAATGTTGGGCAATGACTGAAAGAGTATGATTGTGAAAAATAAGTGGGGTTCCTCCAAAGGATCTCTGGAGTAATGTCTTTCAACAAGGTGCATAACTCAGAGCTCTTCAGGTTGAACCACTATTCTTCTGCAGAGAAAAGTCACAGCTGTGGTACTATGGACATGTGATTAAAATGTTACAGGAGAGAATCACAAGACGGTTTTTTTACAAGCCAAGACAACAAGCAGAAGACCTTGGGGTAGACCAAAGACAAGATGGTTGGACAACATCATGCTTGGGAGTGAACCTTAGAAGGTGCTCGAGGACTTATTCCAACAGGTCCTCCAAAGAATAGTGGAACAGAGAAGATAGTCGGAAACATACACACAGGATGGATAATTTCCAAAGTAAAATAGGCGCAGGAGTGGGTGTGTGGTAAGTAGCTTGCTAACTAACCACATGGTTCTGGGTTCAGTCCCACTGCGTGACATCTTGGGCAAGTGTCTTCTGCTATAGCCCTGGGCCGACCAATGCCTTGTGAGTGGATTTGGTAGACGGAAACTGAAAGAAGCCTGTCATATATATATGTATATATATATGTTTGTGTGTCTGTGTTTGTCCCCCTAGCATTGCTTGACAACCGATGCTGGTGTGTTTATGTCCCCGTCACTTAGCGGTTCGGCAAAACAGACCGATAGAATAAGTGTCGGGGTCGAGTTGCTCGATTAAAGGCGGTGCTCCAGCATGGCCGCAGTCAAATGACTGAAACAAGTAAAAGAGTAAAGAGTAACAGGGCATCATATTGGGCAGGAGAGGAAACAAGTCACTTACAGCTCTCATATTTAATAATTCTTTAATATGAAGTTCTTTCAGCAGTAATATAAGAATTTCTTCAGGAAGATTCCAAATAGTGACCCTGCTTCGGGTCCGAGGTCCTGTTGCTGTCACGTGGATGGGTATAAAAGCACTCTCTGATCCCTTTTGAAGGCTGCTTAAACTTCGTATCACTGCAAAATTCAGAATACCAAAATGAGTCTGTATACAATAGCAATCTGTATCTAAAACGTCGAATAAAAGGAATGGTTAAAAAATGCATAGTAAAACTGATGTTGGATGAGATTGTTTGAAAAATAAGTGCGCGGAAAGAGTATGACCGAAATTTAAATTATCAAAAAAAAGTTGAAAGGGCGAAAGGTGCGTGTGTGTCTGTCTGCATACATAGATACACATACTTCTTTATGTTGGTTTAGATTAGTAAAGCTTTCGTTAAGAAGTGCATCAAAATTTAACCTTAATCATTTATTGAAAAGATAGATGACCATATCCATATTTAGGCAATCGCCCTAATATGGACACAGACTTCATCTCCACTTCAGCAGCAGTCTTCCGTAACCAGTCACTAGAGTATATCCAGTGCCTGACATGCCCGCCTCTCACAGCTTCTAACTACCAACAGCTTGGAGGCAGTTATAAATGTTCAAATGTAAACCAGAGACAGCACACAAACAAGCAGCTGACAGAGATGGGCCCTTATAGTTGTGAGAAAACTATTCTCAATTGAGGAACATTTTGCACCTCTTGATTTTCTACAATTTCTCTGTAGTTTGGGAGAATAAAATATTTGAATACCTAATGAAATCTTATTGATACAAGATCAAGAGCAGCGTTTTTGATCTAAGCACACTATTTCTCTGCTTGCAACTTTTTTTAGTTTTTGGTAATTTCAGAAAATGTTCTTCTACAAACTATCTCGTACGACACTAAACAGGGAGGGGGGGCACCCCTCCTAACAAAATATATGACATCGTAATTACCAATCACAATCAGATGTGAAATGGTCATTTTCAGAAAGCAATGTCCTAAGCTACATTAATCAGAATGGTAAATACCAAATGTATAAAGACAAAATAAATCAAATTACCTAGAAGGGCCAGCTTTTTGTATAGAAATCTAATCATAATTAGGACGGAGTACAAAAAGTAAAACATCACTAATGGTTACAAACAAATCCATGCCATCCAGGATTTGTTATGAAAATATGAGATGAAAACAGGTCTTCAAAAAATTGCAATAGTACAACAGACAGATAAGTACGCACGTATCTATCTATATACAACACACAATGTATATGACGAGTGGCCAGCTGCTGAACAAAAAAATTGTCTTGTGTGTTATCGCCAAGGAAACTTTACATCACAAGACATGTCTAGACAAGAGTTTAGTTCTAATTAACGACGATCATGTCAAATTTGGAACATTCTTCATACAAAAATAGACATGTCAAATACAAGATAGATTGTAATTGTGCAATCAAGATAAAACTATTCAGTTTAAAGGAACAACAACGCGAAAACTTTTTGGTGAGAATCACTTTCAATGAAATTAAATCATAACTTTGGAGATTAAATAAATACAGCAAACGAATTTAGATAATTGCCAGACTGGAATTTCTATTGAAAAAGTAAAACATAGGAGACTTTTATATTTTATGATTGAACACTTGCTAGTCACATCGTGAATAACAGATTAAACATTTTATCCGGACAAACTTCGAAGGAAAAACTGGCGGGCATCATAGGAACCTAAATATATAATGTTCCCCTTTAAGAACGGATTATCTTGAAGATTAATCAGATCGAAATACAACAGGGATACTAAAACACTAAAGAAACAATGAAACGTTTTTTATGAAATTATCTTGGGTAATTTTTTAAAAATTTCTTTTTTATGCATAAAAAAAAAAAGATAACCTCTACATACGGTGGTGCCCCAGCATGGCCGCGGCCTTCGGGCTAAAACATTTTAAAGGATTTTAAGGATTTATATATGAAATATCCAAAGTTGTGATTAAAATAAAACTAGTTCGCAATATTATTTGTCTGTCATGTTCTCCCCAGAAAACACGTGTAGCCAGGTAAAGTTTATATGCAAACTGATCCCAAAACTAGTAAGATGTAGGAATTAAAATAATTTTAAATAAATAAAAAAAAAGTCCAAGCCCTTAAAAATAAAATGATAAAAACAAGTGGCGGCAAGTAAAGGAGGGAAAGTTGGAAGACTGCCTAAAAAAAAAAAAAAAAAAAAAGACGAAGTCGTGGAGGAAGAGGTGGGGGAGTTACAAGTCCGTTAAAAGTTGAGAACAGTTAGGGTTTGAAGAGATCCAACGAAGTATGAACATATAGAAAGTTGTCAGAAAAGAAAAAGACAAAACAAAAACTATAATACAAAGTATTCTGATGCTTCCTTCTCCTCAACTTTCAATTTAATTCAAACACTTCCATTCATTCTCTCAGAGTGAATTCTACTAGCAATTCCATGCATGTGTGTCCAAATATTCAGTTTATAAACTTTATAAACAAAAATACAAGAAATCAATGTTTAAGTTAATGTTGAAATAGAAAGAAAATACTTCCGAAGTATGACTGAAAATAAATAGTTGCTCAAAGAGTTACAGGTTTAATATACAAAGAGATGAGTAAATTATTTGTCTTGTGAATATCAGTTGCAGTGTTGGGGAGGTGGGAGTGTTTGTATGGCATCAACATTATCCAGACAACAGACACGAACACCGAGAAATTTTAGGGCTTAGGAATCGAATAGAATGGGATTTTATTCAGTATTCTAATTGAAAACAAAGCCCCCCATGAAAAAAAGGTTCACGAAAACGACAGAAATTTATCTCGACTGGTACTTAAGTCGGAAGGAATACAGCTAAGCATTTTGTCCGGCGTGCTAACGATTCTGCAAGCTCGCCGCTTTAAAACTATTTTAAATATTGATCTCAAATTTTGGCACAAGGGCAGCAATTTCGGGGCAGGGGGGGGGGTGTAAGTCGATTACATCGACCCCAGTGCTCAACTGGTACTTAATTTATCAACCCCGAAAGGATGAAATGCAAAGTTGACCTCAGCAGAAATTTGAACTCAGGACAAGAAGACGGGTGAAATGCCACTAAGCATTTCGCCCAGCGTACTAAACTACTCTTAATATTAAAGACGTAGAATAAATTCCTGTTGAGTATTTTTATTTTAATGAATTAAGACAGTCATGTGAGAAATTAGTATTCTGCAAAATGAAACAGTAAGTTTTTTTAATACGAAACATCTAGTCTTTTTTTTAAAAAAAAATCGTTATAGCTCCAAATAAAGTGATGTGGATACAAATAAATAAAAGCTTACTCATTTAACTTAATACAGGATCAAGTATCTGCTTTAAATTAGATCTTAATTTTAGAATCAAGTATATTTTGTTTTTAAATATAAAATTTAAATATACGTAGTATCTGTACAAATAGTCGCATCAATGAATTGCGTAAAATTTTAGAATCGACTATATTAACACTACTTTGCAATAAATGTTTTAAAATATTGCAAAGTAGTGTTCAATTCGTTCAAACTTAAGGGAAATTGATAGATTTTTTTTTTCCAACGAAACTATTTAAATTGGTGAAAGTAAAAGAAACATTCAAAAACACAAACAAGTTTAGGGAAAAACAAAATGTTGAAAATGTAACAGAAATTAGATGGAAAAAAATATAAGTAAAACTGTGTATCTTACAAACCTTTCATAGTTTCAAATTTGGAAACTCCCTTAAAAAATAGTTGACACCCGGCCTTAGGCCTTGCGATGTCTCAAGCTCTCCTCACACTTCTCCCTACAAAACCAATTACTTCTCTCCGACCTCTTCTTACACTTTCCACTCCTACTTTACTCAAACCACACACTGCAATAATTTCTTTACTTTCTTTGTCCCCCTCTCTTTATAATCGTTACCAACTCTGTTTTACTTTCTACCTCCCCTTCTCCAATTAACTGCCACTCTCAGCCGTTAAAAGCCCATCTCCGAAGATCTTCTCCCCCCCCCCCTCATTGTCAACATCATCGTCACCGTTATTGACAACCCCCACCTTCGACCGGAGCCTTTTCATTGGTCCGTTTGCTAGATACGGTTACATTCCCAGCATGCTAAGTACCAGTGCACTTGCCAGATTTGTCCAGTCCCGCTTCGAACTCATCTCTCGGCGGTAAACTTAAAAATTCTTTCTCCCGAGCAACTGTTTGAGTGCGAAATAGGGAAAAGTCTCAACTGGAAACATGTCAAGATCGCAAACCGATTTCGATCCCGGCTCGTTGACATTATTTTATGTCCTGAGAGAGATACAAGAATCATCCAATATATTTTAATCACGATAAATATATATATAGAGTGCTTGTGTTTAAATTGAATAAATTTTGCAAATATTTAATTATACGGTAATCGGTCTCTTTTTTGTAAATATTGGGAAAGGATGGTTAATTCACTTGATTCTGATGTTTTCCTTGGGCCGGAAAATATGAAGACTATATTAAGGCTAAAACGTAGTGAGTCAAAACATTTCTTGGATCTTTTCGGTTTGAACGGCAGTTTTTAACATAGTTTCTAGGTAACTAAAAAATGTTAAACTTCGTATACTGGTAGAATGTGTTTATAAAACATCTTTTTCTCTTGGCTTTATTGAGAAAATTCTATAGTTTGTAAGATATTTTTTTTTCTGCAATTTCAACCAATCAGTGACGTCTATTGAGGTAAAAAAACATTCTGTGTCGTATGAATATGTCCCTCGTTTAAGAAACAGATTGGGTTTATTTACATTTGTGAAGAAAAAAAGATACCCTTCCCCCCACTCCTAAAACAGATTGAAATGTAATAGATCGATACCAGGGTCATAATTATGGGTGACAATTTCATATGACACCGCTAGAAAAAACTGCCGTCCAAACCGAAAAGATCCCATTTCTTTTGATCAGAATTACATCGGCAATGAAAAGAAAATTCATTAGCGTTAATAATGATTTGTGTTCATCATCAGGAAAACAACTCTGAAATTCAAATTGATTAAGAATTGAATAAGTGGGTTGGGGGCATGCAACAGAAAGTGAGTTTTATCTTTGGTAAGTACTGTGACAACTCCAGACTAGCAGAGCATTCTCTTATATCTTCCGGACCTTAGAATGATTGCAGGAGTATATAAGATTTTAATGGATAACGTGGGAAAATTTCTTAGGTTTGAAGATCATATAGTTAAGTTGGGATAACAATGTAGTAAGCCAAGACACTCTTTTAATTAATTAGAAAATAGGAAACACAATCACCGTGGCATGATATGCAAAAATGTTAGTTGAATTAGGGTTAGGGTTAATAGGAGCAGGAGTGGCTGTGTGGTAAGTAGCTTGCTAACCAACCAATTGGTTCCGGGTTCAGTCCCACTGCGTGGCATCTTGGGCAAGTGTCTTCTGCTATAGTCCCGGGCCGACCAATGCCTTGTGAGTGGATTTGGTAGACGGAAACTGAAAGAAGCCTGTCGTATATATATGTATGTATGTGTGTGTGTGCCTGTGTTTGTCCCCTTAGCATTGCTTGACAACCGATGCTGGTGTGTTTACGTCCCCGTCACTTAGCGGTTCGGCAAAAAGAGACCGATAGAATAAGTACTGGGGTCGAGTTGCTTGATTAAAGGCGGTGCTCCAGCATGGCTGCCGTCAAATGACTGAAACAAGTAAAAGAGTAAAAGAGTAATTGACCCTGGAATAATAACATGTAAAGTTTGCTGCTGGGAATCAAAGTCCGAATGTTGAAAGACAAAACTAACTATATTAGGTTTTTATTTAACACTATCGGATTTTTCATATAATAGATTCTTTTGATTTGACAGAAAATAAAGTTATTGTGTATTGTGTTTATCTTTCCTAAAGGAATTAGCTGCTTATGTAGAATCAACCATTATTACATCTCAAACATATACAGCTATTATAGCTGAAAGACCTGTCTTAAATTGGTAGTTCCTTCTATATATCATTAACTTGCTTAAGAATGTTTGAAAAATTATCTCACATCTTTAACCTGAAATATCAATAGACTATCAGTTGAAATAACTTGCTCTAATTTAAAACCAGATTTAAACCTAGATTCCTTCAGCCAACATATATGAATGTTGGCTGAAAAAGGCAAAAACTTTAGACCACTTGGCAATGTTCTTGGCGTGCCTACTTTATACTTTATTTGGACTGCAACTGGCTTTATTGAACCTATGAAGAGAAAACATTCTCCTTAACCCTTTCATGACCACATTTGTAATGAAATACACTGTCTATGAGTTCCAATTAATTCTGAAGAATATTTGGAGGAACTTAGTGAAATAATTAACTTTTATCTATTACTAGCAGTATCGCCCGGCGTTGCTCGGGTTTGTAAGGGAAATAACTATATAAGCATTTTTAGAGATGTAAAGTATAATAGCCATCTCAATATGGCTAACCACAAAGGGGGGGGGTGTTACTGTAGCTTTTTACGTTCTGAGATTTAATAATAAATTTTTAGAGAGTTACTTCCCTTATATATGCCAAAAATGCATTAAAAATGGGAAAAATTGATGGTAATTTTTTTTTTAAATCGTAGACTCATCGTAGACGCGTGCTAATACCCAGAAGGGCTCGATATGAATCACGACTATAAGATACCCGGTTTTGGTTAAACTGCACCGCAAAATGTGGGAGTAGTTAGGAATTTAAATCGTAGGAGACAGACAGCACACAACCTCACTTTTATATATAAAGATAATTGTATTTAGAACAAAAACTAAAAGTTATAACTTGAAATCACATCCATTCACTGTTTTTTCAGCAGATAGTTTGCAACAGCCTATTAAAATAAGTTTCAAACCTACTGACGGGACATGCCACCTCCTTAAATATATGTCAATAAAATGCTAAAGAAAAGTTTCATAACTTTGGGTGTCAAAGAAGACACAAACTGTTCAAAGAAGCTTCGACTTGTTCCACCTGAACTCAATAAATCATTTTAAAACCTTCTGTTGGAATCCATAGCATAATCCTGTTGACGTAATAAAGGCCCAAACTGAAAGCAATTTATTGCCAAATCACACTAAAAAAAAAAAAAATAACAAAATTCAATGCGAATCCACTCACATTGTTTCTAATTAAAACTTCAAGGTTGGACCAACATGTTGCCATCGTTTGTTTTCTGTTATTATATGCTTACATCCATACTCAGTCAACAGAGAACCATTGTCTACATCATTGAACATCCTTCTTTAGCATTATCACATCTAACATTCTGAAGTAAAAATATTGAATTTTCTTTCTGACTTTTCAACTTCTACTCAGTCACTTTACCTACTATGGATAGTTGCAAATTTCCTTAAATCATGACTTATCTCAAGTAGGAACATGTTAGACAATATCATCCAAGGTACACAATGCCTGTAAACAAGATGGGATAGTCACTGCTGGAATACCTTTCATTGTAGGTCATCTCAATCAAAGTTAACCTTGAGCTAAATAACTTCAACCTCACAACCAATTCAACTAAAATTTTGATCCTTAATCTGTTTCTTTACTACCCACAAGGGGCCAAACATAGAGGGAACAAACAAAGACAGACAAACGGATTAAGTTGATTACATCGACCCAGTGAGTAACTGGTACTTAATTTATCAACCCCAAAAGGATGAAAGGCAAAGTCGACCTCAGTGGAATTTGAACTCAGAATGTAACGGCAGACGAAATACGGCTACGCATTTCGCCCAGCGTGCTAACGGTTCTGCCAGTTCGCTGCCTTAATCCTTAATCTGTTGTATCTACCAGCTCACCGATTAATCCTTAATCTGTTGTGTCTGGGAGAGTCATTCTCTTTTGGTGCCTTATAATTTAACACATGTACTGGAAAAATTTCCACTTATTTCTTTTTTATTTTTCTAAAATTTTTGTAGCGTCTTGCAACCTTAAGGCACTAAAAGAGAATGACTCACCCCAGACACAACAGAATATGCTTCAACATACAAACTCACATAAAGAATCTTGCAAACCAAATCCAAAAACGACATTTAATCCTTAAGTTTTAATGTTAAGCATCAGAGAACTTCAAAAGGATTTTCCTTGCTTTTTTTCACTCCAGCACTTTTTCTGGCAAGCACTTCATCTTATCTGCTGGCTCTACACTAGTTATTCTTTATTGCTTAGGCCATGTTACATTTGAAGATAGAGTTAACAAGGTAAAGTTACCATGATTGTAGTTCAGTTTGGAAAGGAAATATTAGATAAGTGGACAGTAAAGAGGTTGGGGAAGACATTTTGGAAAATATGTTTATTGTGAGGTATAATTGTGCAAGATAAAGAATCAGTCTTGAGGGGAGGAGAAATTAACACATCAAGTGGCTTTAGCTATGAGGCAGATATGTACACAGCTGGTTCAGGAGAGCAGAGGCCACTGTAGTTACTGTAGAAGAGGTAAAGGAGAACACAGTCTAATAGTGAGTCAATCAGTGAAGAGTGCTACTGATTAATTGGTATCCTTTTCTTTTTTATTGTTTCTTTTTAAAAGTATTCAGCTTTTTGTTATTAATTAAATAACAAACACAAGCCTGGATTCTAATTCTTAGAAATCCTGGGAGGAAGTAAATGCAAAGTTGACCTCAAAGGGATTCGAACTCAATGCAAAGGGTTGTAACTAAATACCACAAGGTATTTAATGTGGCCCTCTTCTCCTTAGCCATTAACCATCTTAAAAATGGTACAAGGCTAAGAGTTCAAGGTTATGGGCTTAGTCAATAACAATTGATTGACACTTTGTTTTAATGACACCCTGAGGGATGACAGACAAAGCTGACCTCAGCAGGATTTGAACTGAGAATGTAAAGGTCCAGAACAAATACTGCAATACATTTTTTCTGATACTCTAATGATTCTGCCAGTTTGCCATCTTAATAAAAAAACAGAAACATAGACACAAAACTGTACATTCTAAAGGAACTAGTACTATCAATAAAACTAAGTTCAGTGCTTGACTGTTTATAAGAAACCTTAAAAACTGACGATGGTCTCAATACAAATGTAGAATCTAAATGCAGGTTGACTGACATTTATTCTAGCTACCAATTTTTTCCTTTTATTAACTGATAAACTTTGAAATCATAATCACCCTAGTATATTTATTTTATCAACACTATAAGGATTAAAAGCAAAATTAAAGGCAATAATTTGAAAGGACATGATCAAAGATTACAATAGCAACCAAATATAGGCACAGGAGTGGCTGTGTGGTAAGTAGCTTGCTAACCAACCACATGGTTCTGGGTTTAGTCCCACTGCATGGCATCTTCGGCAAGTGTCTTCTGCTATAGCCCCGGGCCGACCAATGCCTTGTGAGTTGATTTGGTAGACGGAAACTGAAAGAAGCCTGTCATATATATGTATATATATATATATGTATGTGTGTGTATGTGTTTGTGTGTCTGTGTTTGTCCCCCTAGCATTGCTTGACAACCGATGCTGGTGTATTTACGTCCCCGTCACTTAGCGGTTTGGCAAAAGAGACCGATAGAATAAGTACTGGGCTTACAAAGAATAAGTCCCGGTGTCGATTTGCTCGACTAAAGACAGTGCTCCAGCATGGCCACAGTCAAATGACTGAAACAAGTAAAAGAGTAAAAGAGTAAATATCCCTCTACAATCTTAAAAAAAGGAAGGACATCTAAAATAATATAGTCATGGAAAAGCTTTGTCTGAAGAGAAACAATAGGATAGTTACGCTTGGAATTACTTTAATAATAGGTCTGCATGATCAACAATAATTACAAAGTATCAAATCTGCAACTTACTGGGACAATTTACAAAAAAGGCTCCAGAGAGATGACTATTGTTTAAAACCAATTAAGGAACTACAAAAATCTAGAATTACTTTGATGACCAAAGGTAAGCGCCCTCTCCAAACTGTTATTTTGCAATCTATAGATTCATTCTAAGAGTAGGCCCATTCATTCAAACCATTCTTGTTACTTTCATCTACATGTCAACAAATTTACTGGAGAGCAGCACCTCTCTCTCCACTCTGATTTTCCTCCTCAAGAGGAAGCTGAAAAAGTTGATGAGGGCTTGGTTGAGAGGTAAATATCTGTCCTCAGTCCAATCACTTGCATCCAACATACAACCTTTTTTTTTTTGCTATAGCTTACTTGACAGAGGAAAACTTCCAGCCCTTTTCAGGTAAAGAAGAACAGTGTTGCAAACTTCAATATGTACTTGGTCAAGAGCTGGATAGATCTGTCCTGCATACAAAATCGTTTTGGTAAAACTGTACATGTCAATAATGCTTGGACACTGAATCAGTGCATGTGGAATGCTTTCACAACTCTGCGTGCATTTCAGATAGACACAATGATGGCATTTCTATGTCTGTTGAGTTTATCTCAAACTAACAGTAACTCCAATAGCACTGCTTGGGCAGGGATTTCTGGAAATTATCCATGCTTCTGAGCTGAAACTTCTGCAGAACAGGCCAGCCATTTGATTCTTGTTGTTGCCCAGTGTTTCTCTGAGAGCAGTGTTATAGTTTCTTATCATTAGTCCTCTATAGAATAAGTCCCATGGGTTATATGCTTGATTGAAAGAGAGCTATAAGTGCTTCACAACATTCCAGGTGCCAAGTATCCAGTCTTTGTCTAAGACTGCTGCTCCATCAAAGTTATGAACTGTGCAAAAACAGTGAATGAAAGGTGAGCACATCTACTCACCATCCTGAAGAGAAATTGCAAGTGTTGAAAGTTTCTGATTATTTCTAAACAAGACGTGTTTATTTGTAGGATATTTTTCTTCAGTAAATATAGGAAAAAAAATTAAAGCAAGAAGATTGGGATAACAAAGACATTTCAAAGGGCCTGAAAGAGTCAATCAGTTCTAATGGGGAAAAGTAAATGAAATCCTATTAACAAGGGAGCAGCTATGTGGTCCCTCAACATGCTTAGAAATAACAGCAAATTCCCTCAAATCACATATTAGCCAGTGTACAAGGGGGTGCTGAAAAGTTCCTGGCTTTGGGTGAGAGAAAATACCGGAGGATCAGTTAATTAGGATTTTATGCAGCATATTCCCCTCTCAGATTCACACACTTATTGCAGCAGTCCTTCAATTTTCTAAGCCCTGTAAAAGAACTCAGAAGGTTGGGTCTCCAATCAGGCCTTTCACAACACCTTTAAAGCCAGGAAATTTTCAGCACCTCCTCATAGTTTTAGGTATACAAAAAGACAGAATAGCCATGTCTAGAAAGCCTTTGATGATTCTAGGTCTTATTGAGCCATGGCTAACTGAGATCAAACAACAACAGCATACAAAAATAGGAACACAAAGCATTGAGCATTTCAGCCATCAGCACTAGAAATCTTTATATATAAAAGAGAGGTTGTGTGCTGTCTGTCTCCTACGATTTAGATTCCTAACTACTCCCACATTTTGCGGTGTAGTTTAACCAAAACCGGGTATCTTATAGTCGTGATTCATATCGAGCCCTTCTGGGTATTAGCGCGCGTCTACGATGAGTCTACGATTTAAAAAAAAATTTACCATCATTTTTTCCATTTTAATGCATTTTTTCGCTATTATATAAGGGAAGTAACTTTCTAAAATTGTCTACGATGAGTCAACGATTTTAAAAAAAAATTACCATAATTTTTTTTCCATTTTTAATGCATTTTTTTTGCTATTTTTGGGCTATAACTCTCTAAAAATGCTTATATAGTTATTTCCCTTACAAACCCGAACAACGCCGGGCAATACTAAAATGGATTTTTTAGTGGCTCCAAGACTAGAGAGGAATGAAAACTATGAAGTAAAACCCCAGGGCCAACAAGAGAATGACCTACTAGAGATAACAGCCAAATTACCTTCAAGTCATATTCTATTTTCTTATTTGAAATCATTATTGATATCATTAAGGCAGCAAACTATAAAAAATTGTTAATGAGTTGGACAAAATGCTCAGTGGCATTTCTTTTGAGTCTTTACAATCTGAATTCAAATTTCACAAAAGTTGGTTTTTGCGTTTCATCCTTTTTATGGATGACATGAAACTATATGTTAAGAATGACCAGGTAAATCAATTTAGCAATGATATAGGAATGGATCAAATGTAAAAATCAACTTGGTGCCTGGTACAAGTAAGACCACAAAGAACTACAATATGAAAGGGGTTCCAGAAAACAACCATACTGCATTATCACAGGTTAACAAGGGATGCAATTGTGATATAAGTAGACTGGTCCATCTGAAACTGGAGCATGTGCTTCTCCGCTTTCTTTTCTGCTCTAGGCACAAGGCCCAAAATTTTGGGGAGGGGGCCAGTCGATTAGATTGACCCCAGTACACAAGTGGTACTTAATTCATCAACCCCAAAAGGATGAAATGCAAAGTTGATCCCAGCAAAATTTGAAATCAGAACATAAAGACAGAGAAAATACCACTAAGTGGTTTATCCAGCGTGCTAACGTCTCTGCCAGATTGCCACTGTGGAGAAGGTGTGTTCCACTTGTCAGGAACTCCATTTGCTGTCAATACCCACTGAACGGAGGGTTGGGCATGCTGTGTCTGCTGATGCACAGACATCTGCTGAAGCTGAGACACCTCCAGTGCTTCCTAGATGGTGAGCAAGTGTGGTTGCCATTTGTCAGACATGATTTCCCACATCTTGTCTCTTTGTCTGGATCAAGTGTAGACCAAGACAGAGTGCCTGGCATCCAGAGTGTTGTCAGGTGATCACAGTCCTTTGTCAGTCAGTGGAAGTTCCACTCAAGCATTCTATAGAGGGTTAGTGGCAGGCAAGTGTAACAACATTCTTGGGGTGACTGTGGGTGTCGACAAGAATGAGTTGGCTGGTTTGTTCTGGAGGACTTTTGAGCCGATACCCATGGATAACTTCCAGAAATCCCTGGCCTGACAGTACAGCTGGTGGGGCATTGCCAGTTTGGGATAAACTCAACAGGTATGGAAGTGCCATCAGCTGGGCTTGCCTGAGGTACATGCAGAGTGAGGAAACTGTTCTGCATGCTCTTGTCCAGTGCCTGAATATTTCTGACTTGTGGGTTTATGTTGAACACCTGCTATCATATGTTGGATGGATCTAGCTATTGGCTGAGTCCATTATGAAGATCCCACTGTCCTTTTTTGGCTGGGAAGGGTAGGCTGTTTTTCTTTGCCTGGTAGCCTTAGGGAAAGAGGTTGTGTGGTGGACTAGATGAAAAGGAAAATGAAAGTGGAGAGGGAAGTGCTGCCGTCCAGCAATTTTGTTAAAAGGTGGGGGAATGTAGTGTGGATGGCTCGGCTGAATGGGTCTACTCTAAGCATGCACCTTTTGTGAAGAGGGTACTTACCCTGGTGTCAGGACTGTCATGAATTTGTGGGGTTTCCTCGAGCAGTCCTAAGAGGTCTCCCTCTTTTGGAGAATTTTGTTGTTATATTTTATTGTTTTTCCTTGTTTACATGACTTTTATGTAATCCCACGTTCTGTTTGTCCTGTGCTGTCCACAATGTTTTTCTTAATGTAAACCCTTTGTGGTTAATAAAGAAATCATTATTATTATCTAAGATGCCACATAGTACCCATTATTGTGATGTTGTTGATTGAAGATATTATGTCTACCCGGGATTTGTACTCTCTGTCACGTCACAACAAGGACCTCAGACAGTACTTTACACAATATGTGTGCTGTTCTAAGTAATGCTGATTTTTGCAATATACCTAGATTGTAGGGTATTTTTAAAGTTTCCAGGTGTTTCTTCAGGTTGGGTGGAATTGATCTGATGACAACATCTTGGTGATCACAATTCTCAGGTCTCCATATTTATCAATCTTTTCTCTTTCTTTCATGATAATATGTTGATCTCCTGGCACTACTATACTACATCAACTATTAGGCACTGTTGTTTGTCCTTCTTAAGGGTTACTATATCTGGCCTTCGGTGCTCTAACACCTTGTCTGTTTGGAAGTCAAAGTTCCGGAGGATTTTTGCCTCCCCCTTTTTGTCCATGACCTTTTCTGGTGTATGTTGGTACCAAGCACCCATTAACTTGTATCCATCTTCTGTGAAGGTTTTGGGCTACCTTGTCGTGTCTACACTTGTACTCTTTCTGCACAAGACTTTCACAAGCACTAACAATATGAATCACACTTTTGACCCTCTTCCCACACATTCTGCAGAGGTTTGTTGCACTTGTGTGGTATATATCTCTTTTCACTGAGTTGGTATTCAGTGCCTGATCCTAGGCAGCAACGATTAGGTCTTCAGACTTCTTTTTTAGGTCACCCTTGCTGAGCCACCTCCATGATGCTTCCTGGCCTTTTAAGTTGTTAGTTTCATGGTGGAATTGATCATGTAATTCCATGTGAAGTGGAGTTTTTTCTCTCTTATTGGCTATTTGTGATCGGAATTCAATAGCATTCTCAAGTCCATTTTTGGTAAATCCTTCTGCATTAGCAGCATACTGTAGCAGGTCTTGTTTGTTGTCTACCAAATATTCTGCCTTGTTTCTTCTTTCACTGTTGATGCACTCCATTATTATTATTATTATTATTATTATACAATCAGATGTGGTGTGCAAGAGAGATAATTGTGCTGGTCATGTGATGCATATGGATGAGGACAGCTGTGTAAAGAAGTGCCGATCTCTAACTGTGGAGGAAACCTGTGGTAGAGGTAGACCCAGGAAGACATGGGATGATGTGGTGAAGTGTGATCTTTGAACTTTGAGCCTCACAGAAGCAATGACTGGTGACTGAGACTGATGTGCTGTGCTTGAGAGGACTCGTCAAGCCAAGTGCATCTTTTGAATATTGGCCCTGACAGAGGCAAAGTGGCTGAGTTCCTTTTGAGCGTTGGGTCTCACAGAGGCAATGACCAAGACCTTTGGCATTATGTTAACCTTGGGAAGAAACCCCATCAAGTCAAGCAAAATCACAGTCATGGCAGATAGCTGTGTCATGCAAATTGGTATCCATGTCGGTGGTATGTAAACACACCCTGGTGTCACACAAATGGCACCCATGCCAGTGGAATGTAACAGCACCCAAAACACTCTCAGAGTGGTTGGCATTACGAAGGGCATCCAGCCATAGAAAACCATGTCAAATCAGACTGGAGTCTGGTGCAGCCTTCCAGTGTGCTAGCCCAGTCAAACTGTCCAACCCATGCCAGTATGGACAATGGATGTTAAATGATGATGATGATAATGATGATGATGATGATGATGATAATGATGATGATGATTATGATGATGATGATGATGAAGATGATAATGATGATGATGATTATGAAGCAGAGCATGATAGAATTTGAAGTAATTAGAGACTGACTCTATTTATTGAACTGAATAATTTTTCAAAAGTCTGTCTGTCTTTCTCAGGTTCAAAATGAAAAATGAAAAATATGCAGAAGTACAAGAATTCAAAATTTGAACTGAATATCCTGCATTCCTTTTTAGACAAAATATCATCAATTTTTGCTTTTTCAAAACTGGAAACAAGGAAAAGAAAACTAGATGAAAGAAGAGAAAAAGAATGCAGGAAAGTGAATGTTTAGTCAAAATATTTTGAGTAAATGTGAGAGAATTCTGTCATTTTGTTCATTCTTTCAAGGCATGATGCTAGTAATCTATATATGTAAAACAAAGGATGTCTGTGTGTGTGTAATATGTATGCTTTTCTACAGTTTTCAACCGATTTTCACCAAACTTTACCCACACATTACTTATATGCCATGGATGGTCATGCAATATAACATTTTGCCCAGAGCTCCCACGTCATGCAAGAAACCGACCTTGAAAAAAAGTTTTTCACATGGGTTTTTCTCTAAAAACTGCAGTTTTCAACTGATTCTCTCCCTTTGACTTCTGCAGTTTTCAAGCGATAATCTCCCTTTTCTCTCTCTCTTATATTTATCACTTCTCTTTCTTTTTCTCACTTTCACATTTTTAGGTATCTGTTTCTTTTACTCACTCTCTCACACACACATACTCTCTCACTCTCTCTCTGAAAAATTGATTTCAGTGTATTTCAATTTTGTCATGCGTAAATATTTTTGGGATCTTTTCGGTTTGAACGGCAGTTTTTTTCTAGCGGTGTCATATGAAATTGTCACCCATAATTATGACCCTAGTATCGATCCTTTGCATTTCAGTCTGTTTTAGGGTTAGGGTTAGTTAGGGTTAGGGGTGGGAGAAGGGTATCTTTTTTTCTTCACAAATGTAAATAAACCCAATCTGTTTCTTAAACGAGGGACATATTCATACGGCACAGAATGTTTTTTTTACCTCAATACATGTCAGTGATTGGTTGAAATTGCAGAAATTGAAGAAAAAAAAGCAACAAATATCTTACAAACTATAGAATTTTCTCAATAAAGCCAAGAGAAAAAGATGTTTTATAAACACATTCTACCAGTATACAAAGTTTAAAATTTTTTAGTTACATAGAAATTATGTTAAAAACTGCCGTTCAAACCGAAAAGATCCAAATACACTAATTACACTTCTCCCGCTACCAAAAACCGTGTGTAATATTGTTTCACTTTTATTCTTTCATTTTGTGTGTGTGTTTGCACATTCAATATGTATGGGATAGTAAAGGACATTTCAAACCACGATGATGACGACATCACATATATGAGTGTGTATGTGTTTTTGAGTGTATATGTGTGGGTGTATGAGTGTGTATGTTTCTCTGACTGTGTGTTTGTTTCTGTGTTAGGTACATTATTAAACATACACATACATCTACATATACACATGTGACTACTGACATGTGTGAATGTATGTCTGTATGTGTCTCCCTTACTGTATGTATGTGAGAGTGTATGTGTGCATATCATCACATTTTGTATATGAATGTGTATGTGTCTGTGAGTATGTGTGTGTTTGCATGCCCATTACGCATGTTATTGAACACACGCATACATCTACACAAACTCTTGACAAAAAGCATTTATGTGGAACGTCCAAGTTATATAAAAATGAACATCTACCATTCAATTAACAGTTCATAATTATCACAGCAGTTGCAAGGTATTTCCAATTTGCTTATATTTGGTTAATTTACACTGCATACAAAAATATAGATACATACAACTGCTTACAAAAATAGAGGTTAATGTATATTTTTTTTTTTTCCATGTACATAATTTTTTGTTTAAAATATAGAAAAAAGATATGCAACCAAAGGAAAATCATAATCGCTCCGGAAACACCTATAAAACAAGGAGGAATGCAGGAAACCGAAGGTGAGAGTCTCAAGAGATTAGGGACATGAGATTTTCTCAACATCAACAATGGTATGTTGCAGCACGTCAGATGGATTCTCAATAGAGAAGGGACATGAGATTTTCTCAACATCAGCAATGGTATGTTGCAGCACGTCAGATGGATTCTCAATAGAGAAGGGACATGACACTTTCCAAAGGTCACCAAACGCATGTTGCAGCATGTCAAATACTGTCTCAAGACAGAAGGGAGATGAGACTTTCTCAAGATTAGCAAAGGCTTGTTGCAGCACATCAGATGGAGTCCCAAGAGAGAAGGGAGATGAGACTTTCTCAAGATCAGCAAAGGCTTGTTGCAGCACATCAGATGGAGTCCCAAGAGAGAAAGGAGATGAGACTTTCTCAAGATCAGCAAAGGCTTGTTGCAGCACATCAGATGGAGTCCCAAGAGAGAAAGGAGATGAGACTTTCTCAAGATCAGCAAAGGCTTGTTGCAGCACATCAGATGGAGTCCCAAGAGAGAAGGGAGATGAGGCTTTCTCAAGATCAGCAAAGGCTTGTTGCAGCACATCAGATGGAGTCCCAAGAGAGAAGGGAGATGAGACTTTCTCAAGATCAGCAAAGGCTTGTTGCAGCACATCAGATGGAGTCCCAAGAGAGAAAGGAGATGAGACTTTCTCAAGATCAGCGAAGGCTTGTTGCAGCACATCAGATGGAGTCCCAAGAGAGAAGGGAGATGAGACTTTCTCAAGATCAGCAAAGGCTTGTTGCAGCACATCAGATGGAGTCCCAAGAGAGAAAGGAGATGAGACTTTCTCAAGATCAGCAAAGGCTTGTTGCAGCACATCAGATGGAGTCCCAAGGGAGAAGGGAGATGAGACTTTCTCAAGATCAGCAAAGGCTTGTTGCAGCACATCAGATGGAGTCCCAAGAGAGAAGGGAGATGAGACTTTCTTAAGATCAGCAAAGGCTTGTTGCAGCACATCAGATGGAGTCCCAAGAGAGAAAGGAGATGAGACTTTCTCAAGATCAGCAAAGGCTTGTTGCAGCACATCAGATGGAGTCCCAAGAGAGAAAGGAGATGAGACTTTCTCAAGATCAGCAAAGGCTTGTTGCAGCACATCAGATGGAGTCCCAAGAGAGAAGGGAGATGAGACTTTCTCAAGATCAGCAAAGGCTTGTTGCAGCACATCAGATGGAGTCCCAAGAGAGAAGGGAGATGAGACTTTCTCAAGATCAGCAAAGGCTTGTTGCAGCACATCAGATGGAGTCCCAAGAGAGAAGGGAGATGAGACTTTCTCAAGATCAGCAAAGGCTTGTTGCAGCACATCAGATGGAGTCACAAGAGGGAAAGGAGATGAGACTTTCTCAAGATCAGCAAAGGCTTGTTGCAGCACATCAGATGGAGTCCCAAGAGAGAAGGGAGATGAGACTTTCTCAAGATCAGCAAAGGCTTGTTGCAGCACATCAGATGGAGTCCCAAGAGAGAAGGGAGATGAGACTTTCTCAAGATCAGCAAAGGCTTGTTGCAGCACATCAGATGGAGTCCCAAGAGAGAAGGGAGATGAGACTTTCTCAAGATCAGCAAAGGCTTGTTGCAGCACATCAGATGGAGTCCCAAGAGAGAAGGGAGATGAGACTTTCTCAAGATCAGCAAAGGCTTGTTGCAGCACATCAGATGGAGTCCCAAGAGAAAAGGGAGATGAGACTTTCTCAAGATCAGCAAAGGCTTGTTGCAGCACATCAGATGGAGTCCCAAGAGAGAAGGGAGATGAGACTTTCTCAAGATCAGCAAAGGCTTGTTGCAGCACATCAGATGGAGTCCCAAGAGAGAAGGGAGATGAGACTTTCTCAAGATCAGCAAAGGCTTGTTGCAGCACATCAGATGGAGTCCCAAGAGAGAAGCGAGATGAGACTTTCTCAAGATCAGCAAAGGCTTGTTGCAGCACATCAGATGGAGTCCCAAGAGAGAAGGGAGATGAGACTTTCTCAAGATCAGCAAAGGCTTGTTGCAGCACATCAGATGGAGTCCCAAGAGAGAAAGGAGATGAGACTTTCTCAAGATCAGCAAAGGCTTGTTGCAGCACATCAGATGGAGTCCCAAGAGAGAAGGGAGATGAGACTTTCTCAAGATCAGCAAAGGCTTGTTGCAGCACATCAGATGGAGTCCCAAGAGGGAAAGGAGATGAGACTTTCTCAAGATCAGCAAAGGCTTGTTGCAGCACATCAGATGGAGTCCCAAGAGAGAAAGGAGATGAGACTTTCTCAAGATCAGCAAAGGCTTGTTGCAGCACATCAGATGGAGTCCCAAGAGAGAAAGGAGATGAGACTTTCTCAAGATCAGCAAAGGCTTGTTGCAGCACATCAGATGGAGTCCCAAGAGAGAAGGGAGATGAGACTTTCTCAAGATCAGCAAAGGCTTGTTGCAGCACATCAGATGGAGTCCCAAGACGGAAAGGAGATGAGACTTTCTCAAGATCAGCAAAGGCTTGTTGCAGCACATCAGATGGAGTCCCAAGAGAGAAAGGAGATGAGACTTTCTCAAGATCAGCAAAGGCTTGTTGCAGCACATCAGATGGAGTCCCAAGAGAGAAGGGAGATGAGACTTTCTCAAGATCAGCAAAGGCTTGTTGCAGCACATCAGATGGAGTCCCAAGAGGGAAAGGAGATGAGACTTTCTCAAGATCAGCAAAGGCTTGTTGCAGCACATCAGATGGAGTCCCAAGAGAGAAAGGAGATGAGACTTTCTCAAGATCAGCAAAGGCTTGTTGCAGCACATCAGATGGAGTCCCAAGAGAGAAAGGAGATGAGACTTTCTCAAGATCAGCAAAGGCTTGTTGCAGCACATCAGATGGAGTCCCAAGAGAGAAGGGAGATGAGACTTTCTCAAGATCAGCAAAGGCTTGTTGCAGCACATCAGATGGAGTCCCAAGAGAGAAGGAGATGAGACTTTCTCAAGATCAGCAAAGGCTTGTTGCAGCACATCAGATGGAGTCCCAAGAGAGAAGGGAGATGAGACTTTCTCAAGATCAGCAAAGGCTTGTTGCAGCACATCAGATGGAGTCCCAAGAGAGAAAGGAGATGAGACTTTCTCAAGATCAGCAAAGGCTTGTTGCAGCACATCAGATGGAGTCCCAAGAGAGAAGGGAGATGAGACTTTCTCAAGATCAGCAAAGGCTTGTTGCAGCACATCAGATGGAGTCCCAAGAGGGAAAGGAGATGAGACTTTCTCAAGATCAGCAAAGGCTTGTTGCAGCACATCAGATGGAGTCCCAAGAGAGAAAGGAGATGAGACTTTCTCAAGATCAGCAAAGGCTTGTTGCAGCACATCAGATGGAGTCCCAAGAGAGAAAGGAGATGAGACTTTCTCAAGATCAGCAAAGGCTTGTTGCAGCACATCAGATGGAGTCCCAAGAGAGAAGGAGATGAGACTTTCTCAAGATCAGCAAAGGCTTGTTGCAGCACATCAGATGGAGTCCCAAGAGGAAAGGAGATGAGACTTTCTCAAGATCAGCAAAGGCTTGTTGCAGCACATCAGATGGAGTCCCAAGAGAGAAAGGAGATGAGACTTTCTCAAGATCAGCAAAGGCTTGTTGCAGCACATCAGATGGAGTCCCAAGAGAGAAGGGAGATGAGACTTTCTCAAGATCAGCAAAGGCTTGTTGCAGCACATCAGATGGAGTCCCAAGAGAGAAAGGAGATGAGACTTTCTCAAGATCAGCAAAGGCTTGTTGCAGCACATCAGATGGAGTCCCAAGAGAGAAAGGAGATGAGACTTTCTCAAGATCAGCAAAGGCTTGTTGCAGCACATCAGATGGAGTCCCAAGAGAGAAAGGAGATGAGACTTTCTCAAGATCAGCAAAGGCTTGTTGCAGCACATCAGATGGAGTCCCAAGAGAGAAAGGAGATGAGACTTTCTCAAGATCAGCAAAGGCTTGTTGCAGCACATCAGATGGAGTCCCAAGAGAGAAAGGAGATGAGACTTTCTCAAGATCAGCAAAGGCTTGTTGCAGCACATCAGATGGAGTCCCAAGAGAGAAGGGAGATGAGACTTTCTCAAGATCAGCAAAGGCTTGTTGCAGCACATCAGATGGAGTCCCAAGAGAGAAAGGAGATGAGACTTTCTCAAGATCAGCAAAGGCTTGTTGCAGCACATCAGATGGAGTCCCAAGAGAGAAGGGAGATGAGACTTTCTCAAGATCAGCAAAGGCTTGTTGCAGCACATCAGATGGAGTCCCAAGAGAGAAGGGAGATGAGACTTTCTCAAGATCAGCAAAGGCTTGTTGCAGCACATCAGATGGAGTCCCAAGAGAGAAAGGAGATGAGACTTTCTCAAGATCAGCAAAGGCTTGTTGCAGCACATCAGATGGAGTCCCAAGAGAGAAGGGAGATGAGACTTTCTCAAGATCAGCAAAGGCTTGTTGCAGCACATCAGATGGAGTCCCAAGAGAGAAAGGAGATGAGACTTTCTCAAGATCAGCAAAGGCTTGTTGCAGCACATCAGATGGAGTCCCAAGAGAGAAGGGAGATGAGACTTTCTCAAGATCAGCAAAGGCTTGTTGCAGCACATCAGATGGAGTCCCAAGAGAGAAAGGAGATGAGACTTTCTCAAGATCAGCAAAGGCTTGTTGCAGCACATCAGATGGAGTCCCAAGAGAGAAGGGAGATGAGACTTTCTCAAGATCAGCAAAGGCTTGTTGCAGCACATCAGATGGAGTCCCAAGAGAGAAAGGAGATGAGACTTTCTCAAGATCAGCAAAGGCTTGTTGCAGCACATCAGATGGAGTCCCAAGAGAGAAGGGAGATGAGACTTTCTCAAGATCAGCAAAGGCTTGTTGCAGCACATCAGATGGAGTCCCAAGAGAGAAAGGAGATGAGACTTTCTCAAGATCAGCAAAGGCTTGTTGCAGCACATCAGATGGAGTCCCAAGAGAGAAGGGAGATGAGACTTTCTCAAGATCAGCAAAGGCTTGTTGCAGCACATCAGATGGAGTCCCAAGAGAGAAAGGAGATGAGACTTTCTCAAGATCAGCAAAGGCTTGTTGCAGCACATCAGATGGAGTCCCAAGAGAGAAGGGAGATGAGACTTTCTCAAGATCAGCAAAGGCTTGTTGCAGCACATCAGATGGAGTCCCAAGAGAGAAAGGAGATGAGACTTTCTCAAGATCAGCAAAGGCTTGTTGCAGCACATCAGATGGAGTCCCAAGAGAGAAGGGAGATGAGACTTTCTCAAGATCAGCAAAGGCTTGTTGCAGCACATCAGATGGAGTCCCAAGAGAGAAAGGAGATGAGACTTTCTCAAGATCAGCAAAGGCTTGTTGCAGCACATCAGATGGAGTCCCAAGAGAGAAAGGAGATGAGACTTTCTCAAGATCAGCAAAGGCTTGTTGCAGCACATCAGATGGAGTCCCAAGAGAGAAAGGAGATGAGACTTTCTCAAGATCAGCAAAGGCTTGTTGCAGCACATCAGATGGAGTCCCAAGAGAGAAGGGAGATGAGACTTTCTCAAGATCAGCAAAGGCTTGTTGCAGCACATCAGATGGAGTCCCAAGAGAGAAGGGAGATGAGACTTTCTCAAGATCAGCAAAGGCTTGTTGCAGCACATCAGATGGAGTCCCAAGAGAGAAAGGAGATGAGACTTTCTCAAGATCAGCAAAGGCTTGTTGCAGCACATCAGATGGAGTCCCAAGAGAGAAGGGAGATGAGACTTTCTCAAGATCAGCAAAGGCTTGTTGCAGCACATCAGATGGAGTCCCAAGAGAGAAAGGAGATGAGACTTTCTCAAGATCAGCAAAGGCTTGTTGCAGCACATCAGATGGAGTCCCAAGAGAGAAAGGAGATGAGACTTTCTCAAGATCAGCAAAGGCTTGTTGCAGCACATCAGATGGAGTCCCAAGAGAGAAAGGAGATGAGACTTTCTCAAGATCAGCAAAGGCTTGTTGCAGCACATCAGATGGAGTCCCAAGAGAGAAAGGAGATGAGACTTTCTCAAGATCAGCAAAGGCTTGTTGCAGCACATCAGATGGAGTCCCAAGAGAGAAAGGAGATGAGACTTTCTCAAGATCAGCAAAGGCTTGTTGCAGCACATCAGATGGAGTCCCAAGAGAGAAGGGAGATGAGACTTTCTCAAGATCAGCAAAGGCTTGTTGCAGCACATCAGATGGAGTCCCAAGAGAGAAAGGAGATGAGACTTTCTCAAGATCAGCAAAGGCTTGTTGCAGCACATCAGATGGAGTCCCAAGAGAGAAGGGAGATGAGACTTTCTCAAGATCAGCAAAGGCTTGTTGCAGCACATCAGATGGAGTCCCAAGAGAGAAGGGAGATGAGACTTTCTCAAGATCAGCAAAGGCTTGTTGCAGCACATCAGATGGAGTCCCAAGAGAGAAAGGAGATGAGACTTTCTCAAGATCAGCAAAGGCTTGTTGCAGCACATCAGATGGAGTCCCAAGAGAGAAGGGAGATGAGACTTTCTCAAGATCAGCAAAGGCTTGTTGCAGCACATCAGATGGAGTCCCAAGAGAGAAAGGAGATGAGACTTTCTCAAGATCAGCAAAGGCTTGTTGCAGCACATCAGATGGAGTCCCAAGAGAGAAGGGAGATGAGACTTTCTCAAGATCAGCAAAGGCTTGTTGCAGCACATCAGATGGAGTCCCAAGAGAGAAAGGAGATGAGACTTTCTCAAGATCAGCAAAGGCTTGTTGCAGCACATCAGATGGAGTCCCAAGAGAGAAGGGAGATGAGACTTTCTCAAGATCAGCAAAGGCTTGT
The DNA here is from genome assembly GCF_006345805.1 of Octopus sinensis. Lineage (NCBI taxonomy): Eukaryota > Metazoa > Mollusca > Cephalopoda > Octopoda > Octopodidae > Octopus > Octopus sinensis. The sequence continues at coordinate 162,891,344 of NC_042999.1, read as the reverse complement.
TGCAGCACATCAGATGGAGTCCCAAGAGAGAAAGGAGATGAGACTTTCTCAAGATCAGCAAAGGCTTGTTGCAGCACATCAGATGGAGTCCCAAGAGAGAAGGGAGATGAGACTTTCTCAAGATCAGCAAAGGCTTGTTGCAGCACATCAGATGGAGTCCCAAGAGAGAAAGGAGATGAGACTTTCTCAAGATCAGCAAAGGCTTGTTGCAGCACATCAGATGGAGTCCCAAGAGAGAAGGGAGATGAGACTTTCTCAAGATCAGCAAAGGCTTGTTGCAGCACATCAGATGGAGTCCCAAGAGAGAAAGGAGATGAGACTTTCTCAAGATCAGCAAAGGCTTGTTGCAGCACATCAGATGGAGTCCCAAGAGAGAAGGGAGATGAGACTTTCTCAAGATCAGCAAAGGCTTGTTGCAGCACATCAGATGGAGTCCCAAGAGAGAAAGGAGATGAGACTTTCTCAAGATCAGCAAAGGCTTGTTGCAGCACATCAGATGGAGTCCCAAGAGAGAAGGAGATGAGACTTTCTCAAGATCAGCAAAGGCTTGTTGCAGCACATCAGATGGAGTCCCAAGAGAGAAAGGAGATGAGACTTTCTCAAGATCAGCAAAGGCTTGTTGCAGCACATCAGATGGAGTCCCAAGAGAGAAAGGAGATGAGACTTTCTCAAGATCAGCAAAGGCTTGTTGCAGCACATCAGATGGAGTCCCAAGAGAGAAAGGAGATGAGACTTTCTCAAGATCAGCAAAGGCTTGTTGCAGCACATCAGATGGAGTCCCAAGAGAGAAGGGAGATGAGACTTTCTCAAGATCAGCAAAGGCTTGTTGCAGCACATCAGATGGAGTCCCAAGAGAGAAGGGAGATGAGACTTTCTCAAGATCAGCAAAGGCTTGTTGCAGCACATCAGATGGAGTCCCAAGAGAGAAAGGAGATGAGACTTTCTCAAGATCAGCAAAGGCTTGTTGCAGCACATCAGATGGAGTCCCAAGAGAGAAGGGAGATGAGACTTTCTCAAGATCAGCAAAGGCTTGTTGCAGCACATCAGATGGAGTCCCAAGAGAGAAGGGAGATGAGACTTTCTCAAGATCAGCAAAGGCTTGTTGCAGCACATCAGATGGAGTCCCAAGAGAGAAGGGAGATGAGACTTTCTCAAGATCAGCAAAGGCTTGTTGCAGCACATCAGATGGAGTCCCAAGAGAGAAAGGAGATGAGACTTTCTCAAGATCAGCAAAGGCTTGTTGCAGCACATCAGATGGAGTCCCAAGAGAGAAAGGAGATGAGACTTTCTCAAGATCAGCAAAGGCTTGTTGCAGCACATCAGATGGAGTCCCAAGAGAGAAGGGAGATGAGACTTTCTCAAGATCAGCAAAGGCTTGTTGCAGCACATCAGATGGAGTCCCAAGAGAGAAGGAGATGAGACTTTCTCAAGATCAGCAAAGGCTTGTTGCAGCACATCAGATGGAGTCCCAAGAGAGAAGGGAGATGAGACTTTCTCAAGATCAGCAAAGGCTTGTTGCAGCACATCAGATGGAGTCCCAAGAGAGAAGGGAGATGAGACTTTCTCAAGATCAGCAAAGGCTTGTTGCAGCACATCAGATGGAGTCCCAAGAGAGAAAGGAGATGAGACTTTCTCAAGATCAGCAAAGGCTTGTTGCAGCACATCAGATGGAGTCCCAAGAGAGAAGGGAGATGAGACTTTCTCAAGATCAGCAAAGGCTTGTTGCAGCACATCAGATGGAGTCCCAAGAGAGAAAGGAGATGAGACTTTCTCAAGATCAGCAAAGGCTTGTTGCAGCACATCAGATGGAGTCCCAAGAGAGAAGGAGATGAGACTTTCTCAAGATCAGCAAAGGCTTGTTGCAGCACATCAGATGGAGTCCCAAGAGAGAAAGGAGATGAGACTTTCTCAAGATCAGCAAAGGCTTGTTGCAGCACATCAGATGGAGTCCCAAGAGAGAAGGGAGATGAGACTTTCTCAAGATCAGCAAAGGCTTGTTGCAGCACATCAGATGGAGTCCCAAGAGAGAAGGGAGATGAGACTTTCTCAAGATCAGCAAAGGCTTGTTGCAGCACATCAGATGGAGTCCCAAGAGAGAAAGGGAGATGAGACTTTCTCAAGATCAGCAAAGGCTTGTTGCAGCACATCAGATGGAGTCCCAAGAGAGAAGGGAGATGAGACTTTCTCAAGATCAGCAAAGGCTTGTTGCAGCACATCAGATGGAGTCCCAAGAGAGAAGGGAGATGAGACTTTCTCAAGATCAGCAAAGGCTTGTTGCAGCACATCAGATGGAGTCCCAAGAGAGAAGGGAGATGAGACTTTCTCAAGATCAGCAAAGGCTTGTTGCAGCACATCAGATGGAGTCCCAAGAGAGAAAGGAGATGAGACTTTCTCAAGATCAGCAAAGGCTTGTTGCAGCACATCAGATGGAGTCCCAAGAGAGAAGGAGATGAGACTTTCTCAAGATCAGCAAAGGCTTGTTGCAGCACATCAGATGGAGTCCCAAGAGAGAAAGGAGATGAGACTTTCTCAAGATCAGCAAAGGCTTGTTGCAGCACATCAGATGGAGTCCCAAGAGAGAAAGGAGATGAGACTTTCTCAAGATCAGCAAAGGCTTGTTGCAGCACATCAGATGGAGTCCCAAGAGAGAAGGAGATGAGACTTTCTCAAGATCAGCAAAGGCTTGTTGCAGCACATCAGATGGAGTCCCAAGAGAGAAAGGAGATGAGACTTTCTCAAGATCAGCAAAGGCTTGTTGCAGCACATCAGATGGAGTCCCAAGAGAGAAGGAGATGAGACTTTCTCAAGATCAGCAAAGGCTTGTTGCAGCACATCAGATGGAGTCCCAAGAGAGAAGGGAGATGAGACTTTCTCAAGATCAGCAAAGGCTTGTTGCAGCACATCAGATGGAGTCCCAAGAGAGAAGGGAGATGAGACTTTCTCAAGATCAGCAAAGGCTTGTTGCAGCACATCAGATGGAGTCCCAAGAGAGAAGGGAGATGAGACTTTCTCAAGATCAGCAAAGGCTTGTTGCAGCACATCAGATGGAGTCCCAAGAGAGAAGGGAGATGAGACTTTCTCAAGATCAGCAAAGGCTTGTTGCAGCACATCAGATGGAGTCCCAAGAGAGAAAGGAGATGAGACTTTCTCAAGATCAGCAAAGGCTTGTTGCAGCACATCAGATGGAGTCCCAAGAGAGAAGGGAGATGAGACTTTCTCAAGATCAGCAAAGGCTTGTTGCAGCACATCAGATGGAGTCCCAAGAGAGAAAGGAGATGAGACTTTCTCAAGATCAGCAAAGGCTTGTTGCAGCACATCAGATGGAGTCCCAAGAGAGAAGGGAGATGAGACTTTCTCAAGATCAGCAAAGGCTTGTTGCAGCACATCAGATGGAGTCCCAAGAGAGAAAGGAGATGAGACTTTCTCAAGATCAGCAAAGGCTTGTTGCAGCACATCAGATGGAGTCCCAAGAGAGAAGGGAGATGAGACTTTCTCAAGATCAGCAAAGGCTTGTTGCAGCACATCAGATGGAGTCCCAAGAGAGAAAGGAGATGAGACTTTCTCAAGATCAGCAAAGGCTTGTTGCAGCACATCAGATGGAGTCCCAAGAGAGAAGGGAGATGAGACTTTCTCAAGATCAGCAAAGGCTTGTTGCAGCACATCAGATGGAGTCCCAAGAGAGAAAGGAGATGAGACTTTCTCAAGATCAGCAAAGGCTTGTTGCAGCACATCAGATGGAGTCCCAAGAGAGAAGGGAGATGAGACTTTCTCAAGATCAGCAAAGGCTTGTTGCAGCACATCAGATGGAGTCCCAAGAGAGAAAGGAGATGAGACTTTCTCAAGATCAGCAAAGGCTTGTTGCAGCACATCAGATGGAGTCCCAAGAGAGAAGGGAGATGAGACTTTCTCAAGATCAGCAAAGGCTTGTTGCAGCACATCAGATGGAGTCCCAAGAGAGAAGGGAGATGAGACTTTCTCAAGATCAGCAAAGGCTTGTTGCAGCACATCAGATGGAGTCCCAAGAGAGAAGGGAGATGAGACTTTCTCAAGATCAGCAAAGGCTTGTTGCAGCACATCAGATGGAGTCCCAAGAGAGAAAGGAGATGAGACTTTCTCAAGATCAGCAAAGGCTTGTTGCAGCACATCAGATGGAGTCCCAAGAGAGAAGGAGATGAGACTTTCTCAAGATCAGCAAAGGCTTGTTGCAGCACATCAGATGGAGTCCCAAGAGAGAAAGGAGATGAGACTTTCTCAAGATCAGCAAAGGCTTGTTGCAGCACATCAGATGGAGTCCCAAGAGAGAAAGGAGATGAGACTTTCTCAAGATCAGCAAAGGCTTGTTGCAGCACATCAGATGGAGTCCCAAGAGAGAAAGGAGATGAGACTTTCTCAAGATCAGCAAAGGCTTGTTGCAGCACATCAGATGGAGTCCCAAGAGAGAAAGGAGATGAGACTTTCTCAAGATCAGCAAAGGCTTGTTGCAGCACATCAGATGGAGTCCCAAGAGAGAAAGGAGATGAGACTTTCTCAAGATCAGCAAAGGCTTGTTGCAGCACATCAGATGGAGTCCCAAGAGAGAAAGGAGATGAGACTTTCTCAAGATCAGCAAAGGCTTGTTGCAGCACATCAGATGGAGTCCCAAGAGAGAAGGAGATGAGACTTTCTCAAGATCAGCAAAGGCTTGTTGCAGCACATCAGATGGAGTCCCAAGAGAGAAAGGAGATGAGACTTTCTCAAGATCAGCAAAGGCTTGTTGCAGCACATCAGATGGAGTCCCAAGAGAGAAAGGAGATGAGACTTTCTCAAGATCAGCAAAGGCTTGTTGCAGCACATCAGATGGAGTCCCAAGAGAGAAGGAGATGAGACTTTCTCAAGATCAGCAAAGGCTTGTTGCAGCACATCAGATGGAGTCCCAAGAGAGAAGGAGATGAGACTTTCTCAAGATCAGCAAAGGCTTGTTGCAGCACATCAGATGGAGTCCCAAGAGAGAAAGGAGATGAGACTTTCTCAAGATCAGCAAAGGCTTGTTGCAGCACATCAGATGGAGTCCCAAGAGAGAAGGGAGATGAGACTTTCTCAAGATCAGCAAAGGCTTGTTGCAGCACATCAGATGGAGTCCCAAGAGAGAAGGAGATGAGACTTTCTCAAGATCAGCAAAGGCTTGTTGCAGCACATCAGATGGAGTCCCAAGAGAGAAGGAGATGAGACTTTCTCAAGATCAGCAAAGGCTTGTTGCAGCACATCAGATGGAGTCCCAAGAGAGAAAGGAGATGAGACTTTCTCAAGATCAGCAAAGGCTTGTTGCAGCACATCAGATGGAGTCCCAAGAGAGAAGGGAGATGAGACTTTCTCAAGATCAGCAAAGGCTTGTTGCAGCACATCAGATGGAGTCCCAAGAGAGAAAGGAGATGAGACTTTCTCAAGATCAGCAAAGGCTTGTTGCAGCACATCAGATGGAGTCCCAAGAGAGAAGGGAGATGAGACTTTCTCAAGATCAGCAAAGGCTTGTTGCAGCACATCAGATGGAGTCCCAAGAGAGAAAGGAGATGAGACTTTCTCAAGATCAGCAAAGGCTTGTTGCAGCACATCAGATGGAGTCCCAAGAGAGAAGGAGATGAGACTTTCTCAAGATCAGCAAAGGCTTGTTGCAGCACATCAGATGGAGTCCCAAGAGAGAAAGGAGATGAGACTTTCTCAAGATCAGCAAAGGCTTGTTGCAGCACATCAGATGGAGTCCCAAGAGAGAAGGAGATGAGACTTTCTCAAGATCAGCAAAGGCTTGTTGCAGCACATCAGATGGAGTCCCAAGAGAGAAAGGAGATGAGACTTTCTCAAGATCAGCAAAGGCTTGTTGCAGCACATCAGATGGAGTCCCAAGAGAGAAGGGAGATGAGACTTTCTCAAGATCAGCAAAGGCTTGTTGCAGCACATCAGATGGAGTCCCAAGAGAGAAAGGAGATGAGACTTTCTCAAGATCAGCAAAGGCTTGTTGCAGCACATCAGATGGAGTCCCAAGAGAGAAAGGAGATGAGACTTTCTCAAGATCAGCAAAGGCTTGTTGCAGCACATCAGATGGAGTCCCAAGAGAGAAAGGAGATGAGACTTTCTCAAGATCAGCAAAGGCTTGTTGCAGCACATCAGATGGAGTCCCAAGAGAGAAGGAGATGAGACTTTCTCAAGATCAGCAAAGGCTTGTTGCAGCACATCAGATGGAGTCCCAAGAGAGAAGGGAGATGAGACTTTCTCAAGATCAGCAAAGGCTTGTTGCAGCACATCAGATGGAGTCCCAAGAGAGAAGGAGATGAGACTTTCTCAAGATCAGCAAAGGCTTGTTGCAGCACATCAGATGGAGTCCCAAGAGAGAAGGGAGATGAGACTTTCTCAAGATCAGCAAAGGCTTGTTGCAGCACATCAGATGGAGTCCCAAGAGAGAAGGGAGATGAGACTTTCTCAAGATCAGCAAAGGCTTGTTGCAGCACATCAGATGGAGTCCCAAGAGAGAAGGGAGATGAGACTTTCTCAAGATCAGCAAAGGCTTGTTGCAGCACATCAGATGGAGTCCCAAGAGAGAAAGGAGATGAGACTTTCTCAAGATCAGCAAAGGCTTGTTGCAGCACATCAGATGGAGTCCCAAGAGAGAAAGGAGATGAGACTTTCTCAAGATCAGCAAAGGCTTGTTGCAGCACATCAGATGGAGTCCCAAGAGAGAAGGGAGATGAGACTTTCTCAAGATCAGCAAAGGCTTGTTGCAGCACATCAGATGGAGTCCCAAGAGAGAAAGGAGATGAGACTTTCTCAAGATCAGCAAAGGCTTGTTGCAGCACATCAGATGGAGTCCCAAGAGAGAAGGAGATGAGACTTTCTCAAGATCAGCAAAGGCTTGTTGCAGCACATCAGATGGAGTCCCAAGAGAGAAGGGAGATGAGACTTTCTCAAGATCAGCAAAGGCTTGTTGCAGCACATCAGATGGAGTCCCAAGAGAGAAAGGAGATGAGACTTTCTCAAGATCAGCAAAGGCTTGTTGCAGCACATCAGATGGAGTCCCAAGAGAGAAGGAGATGAGACTTTCTCAAGATCAGCAAAGGCTTGTTGCAGCACATCAGATGGAGTCCCAAGAGAGAAAGGAGATGAGACTTTCTCAAGATCAGCAAAGGCTTGTTGCAGCACATCAGATGGAGTCCCAAGAGAGAAGGAGATGAGACTTTCTCAAGATCAGCAAAGGCTTGTTGCAGCACATCAGATGGAGTCCCAAGAGAGAAAGGAGATGAGACTTTCTCAAGATCAGCAAAGGCTTGTTGCAGCACATCAGATGGAGTCCCAAGAGAGAAGGAGATGAGACTTTCTCAAGATCAGCAAAGGCTTGTTGCAGCACATCAGATGGAGTCCCAAGAGAGAAGGAGATGAGACTTTCTCAAGATCAGCAAAGGCTTGTTGCAGCACATCAGATGGAGTCCCAAGAGAGAAAGGAGATGAGACTTTCTCAAGATCAGCAAAGGCTTGTTGCAGCACATCAGATGGAGTCCCAAGAGAGAAAGGAGATGAGACTTTCTCAAGATCAGCAAAGGCTTGTTGCAGCACATCAGATGGAGTCCCAAGAGAGAAGGAGATGAGACTTTCTCAAGATCAGCAAAGGCTTGTTGCAGCACATCAGATGGAGTCCCAAGAGAGAAAGGAGATGAGACTTTCTCAAGATCAGCAAAGGCTTGTTGCAGCACATCAGATGGAGTCCCAAGAGAGAAAGGAGATGAGACTTTCTCAAGATCAGCAAAGGCTTGTTGCAGCACATCAGATGGAGTCCCAAGAGAGAAAGGAGATGAGACTTTCTCAAGATCAGCAAAGGCTTGTTGCAGCACATCAGATGGAGTCCCAAGAGAGAAAGGAGATGAGACTTTCTCAAGATCAGCAAAGGCTTGTTGCAGCACATCAGATGGAGTCCCAAGAGAGAAAGGAGATGAGACTTTCTCAAGATCAGCAAAGGCTTGTTGCAGCACATCAGATGGAGTCCCAAGAGAGAAAGGAGATGAGACTTTCTCAAGATCAGCAAAGGCTTGTTGCAGCACATCAGATGGAGTCCCAAGAGAGAAAGGAGATGAGACTTTCTCAAGATCAGCAAAGGCTTGTTGCAGCACATCAGATGGAGTCCCAAGAGAGAAAGGAGATGAGACTTTCTCAAGATCAGCAAAGGCTTGTTGCAGCACATCAGATGGAGTCCCAAGAGAGAAAGGAGATGAGACTTTCTCAAGATCAGCAAAGGCTTGTTGCAGCACATCAGATGGAGTCCCAAGAGAGAAAGGAGATGAGACTTTCTCAAGATCAGCAAAGGCTTGTTGCAGCACATCAGATGGAGTCCCAAGAGAGAAAGGAGATGAGACTTTCTCAAGATCAGCAAAGGCTTGTTGCAGCACATCAGATGGAGTCCCAAGAGAGAAAGGAGATGAGACTTTCTCAAGATCAGCAAAGGCTTGTTGCAGCACATCAGATGGAGTCCCAAGAGAGAAAGGAGATGAGACTTTCTCAAGATCAGCAAAGGCTTGTTGCAGCACATCAGATGGAGTCCCAAGAGAGAAAGGAGATGAGACTTTCTCAAGATCAGCAAAGGCTTGTTGCAGCACATCAGATGGAGTCCCAAGAGAGAAAGGAGATGAGACTTTCTCAAGATCAGCAAAGGCTTGTTGCAGCACATCAGATGGAGTCCCAAGAGAGAAAGGAGATGAGACTTTCTCAAGATCAGCAAAGGCTTGTTGCAGCACATCAGATGGAGTCCCAAGAGAGAAGGAGATGAGACTTTCTCAAGATCAGCAAAGGCTTGTTGCAGCACATCAGATGGAGTCCCAAGAGAGAAAGGAGATGAGACTTTCTCAAGATCAGCAAAGGCTTGTTGCAGCACATCAGATGGAGTCCCAAGAGAGAAGGGAGATGAGACTTTCTCAAGATCAGCAAAGGCTTGTTGCAGCACATCAGATGGAGTCCCAAGAGAGAAAGGAGATGAGACTTTCTCAAGATCAGCAAAGGCTTGTTGCAGCACATCAGATGGAGTCCCAAGAGAGAAGGAGATGAGACTTTCTCAAGATCAGCAAAGGCTTGTTGCAGCACATCAGATGGAGTCCCAAGAGAGAAAGGAGATGAGACTTTCTCAAGATCAGCAAAGGCTTGTTGCAGCACATCAGATGGAGTCCCAAGAGAGAAGGGAGATGAGACTTTCTCAAGATCAGCAAAGGCTTGTTGCAGCACATCAGATGGAGTCCCAAGAGAGAAGGAGATGAGACTTTCTCAAGATCAGCAAAGGCTTGTTGCAGCACATCAGATGGAGTCCCAAGAGAGAAAGGAGATGAGACTTTCTCAAGATCAGCAAAGGCTTGTTGCAGCACATCAGATGGAGTCCCAAGAGAGAAGGAGATGAGACTTTCTCAAGATCAGCAAAGGCTTGTTGCAGCACATCAGATGGAGTCCCAAGAGAGAAGGAGATGAGACTTTCTCAAGATCAGCAAAGGCTTGTTGCAGCACATCAGATGGAGTCCCAAGAGAGAAAGGAGATGAGACTTTCTCAAGATCAGCAAAGGCTTGTTGCAGCACATCAGATGGAGTCCCAAGAGAGAAAGGAGATGAGACTTTCTCAAGATCAGCAAAGGCTTGTTGCAGCACATCAGATGGAGTCCCAAGAGAGAAAGGAGATGAGACTTTCTCAAGATCAGCAAAGGCTTGTTGCAGCACATCAGATGGAGTCCCAAGAGAGAAAGGAGATGAGACTTTCTCAAGATCAGCAAAGGCTTGTTGCAGCACATCAGATGGAGTCCCAAGAGAGAAGGAGATGAGACTTTCTCAAGATCAGCAAAGGCTTGTTGCAGCACATCAGATGGAGTCCCAAGAGAGAAAGGAGATGAGACTTTCTCAAGATCAGCAAAGGCTTGTTGCAGCACATCAGATGGAGTCCCAAGAGAGAAGGAGATGAGACTTTCTCAAGATCAGCAAAGGCTTGTTGCAGCACATCAGATGGAGTCCCAAGAGAGAAGGGAGATGAGACTTTCTCAAGATCAGCAAAGGCTTGTTGCAGCACATCAGATGGAGTCCCAAGAGAGAAGGGAGATGAGACTTTCTCAAGATCAGCAAAGGCTTGTTGCAGCACATCAGATGGAGTCCCAAGAGAGAAGGGAGATGAGACTTTCTCAAGATCAGCAAAGGCTTGTTGCAGCACATCAGATGGAGTCCCAAGAGAGAAAGGAGATGAGACTTTCTCAAGATCAGCAAAGGCTTGTTGCAGCACATCAGATGGAGTCCCAAGAGAGAAAGGAGATGAGACTTTCTCAAGATCAGCAAAGGCTTGTTGCAGCACATCAGATGGAGTCCCAAGAGAGAAAGGAGATGAGACTTTCTCAAGATCAGCAAAGGCTTGTTGCAGCACATCAGATGGAGTCCCAAGAGAGAAGGAGATGAGACTTTCTCAAGATCAGCAAAGGCTTGTTGCAGCACATCAGATGGAGTCCCAAGAGAGAAAGGAGATGAGACTTTCTCAAGATCAGCAAAGGCTTGTTGCAGCACATCAGATGGAGTCCCAAGAGAGAAAGGAGATGAGACTTTCTCAAGATCAGCAAAGGCTTGTTGCAGCACATCAGATGGAGTCCCAAGAGAGAAGGGAGATGAGACTTTCTCAAGATCAGCAAAGGCTTGTTGCAGCACATCAGATGGAGTCCCAAGAGAGAAAGGAGATGAGACTTTCTCAAGATCAGCAAAGGCTTGTTGCAGCACATCAGATGGAGTCCCAAGAGAGAAGGAGATGAGACTTTCTCAAGATCAGCAAAGGCTTGTTGCAGCACATCAGATGGAGTCCCAAGAGAGAAGGAGATGAGACTTTCTCAAGATCAGCAAAGGCTTGTTGCAGCACATCAGATGGAGTCCCAAGAGAGAAGGAGATGAGACTTTCTCAAGATCAGCAAAGGCTTGTTGCAGCACATCAGATGGAGTCCCAAGAGAGAAGGAGATGAGACTTTCTCAAGATCAGCAAAGGCTTGTTGCAGCACATCAGATGGAGTCCCAAGAGAGAAAGGAGATGAGACTTTCTCAAGATCAGCAAAGGCTTGTTGCAGCACATCAGATGGAGTCCCAAGAGAGAAGGAGATGAGACTTTCTCAAGATCAGCAAAGGCTTGTTGCAGCACATCAGATGGAGTCCCAAGAGAGAAAGGAGATGAGACTTTCTCAAGATCAGCAAAGGCTTGTTGCAGCACATCAGATGGAGTCCCAAGAGAGAAAGGAGATGAGACTTTCTCAAGATCAGCAAAGGCTTGTTGCAGCACATCAGATGGAGTCCCAAGAGAGAAGGAGATGAGACTTTCTCAAGATCAGCAAAGGCTTGTTGCAGCACATCAGATGGAGTCCCAAGAGAGAAGGAGATGAGACTTTCTCAAGATCAGCAAAGGCTTGTTGCAGCACATCAGATGGAGTCCCAAGAGAGAAAGGAGATGAGACTTTCTCAAGATCAGCAAAGGCTTGTTGCAGCACATCAGATGGAGTCCCAAGAGAGAAAGGAGATGAGACTTTCTCAAGATCAGCAAAGGCTTGTTGCAGCACATCAGATGGAGTCCCAAGAGAGAAAGGAGATGAGACTTTCTCAAGATCAGCAAAGGCTTGTTGCAGCACATCAGATGGAGTCCCAAGAGAGAAAGGAGATGAGACTTTCTCAAGATCAGCAAAGGCTTGTTGCAGCACATCAGATGGAGTCCCAAGAGAGAAAGGAGATGAGACTTTCTCAAGATCAGCAAAGGCTTGTTGCAGCACATCAGATGGAGTCCCAAGAGAGAAAGGAGATGAGACTTTCTCAAGATCAGCAAAGGCTTGTTGCAGCACATCAGATGGAGTCCCAAGAGAGAAAGGAGATGAGACTTTCTCAAGATCAGCAAAGGCTTGTTGCAGCACATCAGATGGAGTCCCAAGAGAGAAAGGAGATGAGACTTTCTCAAGATCAGCAAAGGCTTGTTGCAGCACATCAGATGGAGTCCCAAGAGAGAAGGAGATGAGACTTTCTCAAGATCAGCAAAGGCTTGTTGCAGCACATCAGATGGAGTCCCAAGAGAGAAAGGAGATGAGACTTTCTCAAGATCAGCAAAGGCTTGTTGCAGCACATCAGATGGAGTCCCAAGAGAGAAAGGAGATGAGACTTTCTCAAGATCAGCAAAGGCTTGTTGCAGCACATCAGATGGAGTCCCAAGAGAGAAAGGAGATGAGACTTTCTCAAGATCAGCAAAGGCTTGTTGCAGCACATCAGATGGAGTCCCAAGAGAGAAAGGAGATGAGACTTTCTCAAGATCAGCAAAGGCTTGTTGCAGCACATCAGATGGAGTCCCAAGAGAGAAAGGAGATGAGACTTTCTCAAGATCAGCAAAGGCTTGTTGCAGCACATCAGATGGAGTCCCAAGAGAGAAGGAGATGAGACTTTCTCAAGATCAGCAAAGGCTTGTTGCAGCACATCAGATGGAGTCCCAAGAGAGAAAGGAGATGAGACTTTCTCAAGATCAGCAAAGGCTTGTTGCAGCACATCAGATGGAGTCCCAAGAGAGAAGGGAGATGAGACTTTCTCAAGATCAGCAAAGGCTTGTTGCAGCACATCAGATGGAGTCCCAAGAGAGAAGGAGATGAGACTTTCTCAAGATCAGCAAAGGCTTGTTGCAGCACATCAGATGGAGTCCCAAGAGAGAAAGGAGATGAGACTTTCTCAAGATCAGCAAAGGCTTGTTGCAGCACATCAGATGGAGTCCCAAGAGAGAAAGGAGATGAGACTTTCTCAAGATCAGCAAAGGCTTGTTGCAGCACATCAGATGGAGTCCCAAGAGAGAAGGAGATGAGACTTTCTCAAGATCAGCAAAGGCTTGTTGCAGCACATCAGATGGAGTCCCAAGAGAGAAGGAGATGAGACTTTCTCAAGATCAGCAAAGGCTTGTTGCAGCACATCAGATGGAGTCCCAAGAGAGAAGGAGATGAGACTTTCTCAAGATCAGCAAAGGCTTGTTGCAGCACATCAGATGGAGTCCCAAGAGAGAAGGAGATGAGACTTTCTCAAGATCAGCAAAGGCTTGTTGCAGCACATCAGATGGAGTCCCAAGAGAGAAGGAGATGAGACTTTCTCAAGATCAGCAAAGGCTTGTTGCAGCACATCAGATGGAGTCCCAAGAGAGAAGGAGATGAGACTTTCTCAAGATCAGCAAAGGCTTGTTGCAGCACATCAGATGGAGTCCCAAGAGAGAAAGGAGATGAGACTTTCTCAAGATCAGCAAAGGCTTGTTGCAGCACATCAGATGGAGTCCCAAGAGAGAAAGGAGATGAGACTTTCTCAAGATCAGCAAAGGCTTGTTGCAGCACATCAGATGGAGTCCCAAGAGAGAAAGGAGATGAGACTTTCTCAAGATCAGCAAAGGCTTGTTGCAGCACATCAGATGGAGTCCCAAGAGAGAAAGGAGATGAGACTTTCTCAAGATCAGCAAAGGCTTGTTGCAGCACATCAGATGGAGTCCCAAGAGAGAAAGGAGATGAGACTTTCTCAAGATCAGCAAAGGCTTGTTGCAGCACATCAGATGGAGTCCCAAGAGAGAAAGGAGATGAGACTTTCTCAAGATCAGCAAAGGCTTGTTGCAGCACATCAGATGGAGTCCCAAGAGAGAAAGGAGATGAGACTTTCTCAAGATCAGCAAAGGCTTGTTGCAGCACATCAGATGGAGTCCCAAGAGAGAAAGGAGATGAGACTTTCTCAAGATCAGCAAAGGCTTGTTGCAGCACATCAGATGGAGTCCCAAGAGAGAAGGAGATGAGACTTTCTCAAGATCAGCAAAGGCTTGTTGCAGCACATCAGATGGAGTCCCAAGAGAGAAAGGAGATGAGACTTTCTCAAGATCAGCAAAGGCTTGTTGCAGCACATCAGATGGAGTCCCAAGAGAGAAAGGAGATGAGACTTTCTCAAGATCAGCAAAGGCTTGTTGCAGCACATCAGATGGAGTCCCAAGAGAGAAAGGAGATGAGACTTTCTCAAGATCAGCAAAGGCTTGTTGCAGCACATCAGATGGAGTCCCAAGAGAGAAAGGAGATGAGACTTTCTCAAGATCAGCAAAGGCTTGTTGCAGCACATCAGATGGAGTCCCAAGAGAGAAAGGAGATGAGACTTTCTCAAGATCAGCAAAGGCTTGTTGCAGCACATCAGATGGAGTCCCAAGAGAGAAGGAGATGAGACTTTCTCAAGATCAGCAAAGGCTTGTTGCAGCACATCAGATGGAGTCCCAAGAGAGAAGGAGATGAGACTTTCTCAAGATCAGCAAAGGCTTGTTGCAGCACATCAGATGGAGTCCCAAGAGAGAAAGGAGATGAGACTTTCTCAAGATCAGCAAAGGCTTGTTGCAGCACATCAGATGGAGTCCCAAGAGAGAAAGGAGATGAGACTTTCTCAAGATCAGCAAAGGCTTGTTGCAGCACATCAGATGGAGTCCCAAGAGAGAAAGGAGATGAGACTTTCTCAAGATCAGCAAAGGCTTGTTGCAGCACATCAGATGGAGTCCCAAGAGAGAAGGAGATGAGACTTTCTCAAGATCAGCAAAGGCTTGTTGCAGCACATCAGATGGAGTCCCAAGAGAGAAAGGAGATGAGACTTTCTCAAGATCAGCAAAGGCTTGTTGCAGCACATCAGATGGAGTCCCAAGAGAGAAAGGAGATGAGACTTTCTCAAGATCAGCAAAGGCTTGTTGCAGCACATCAGATGGAGTCCCAAGAGAGAAAGGAGATGAGACTTTCTCAAGATCAGCAAAGGCTTGTTGCAGCACATCAGATGGAGTCCCAAGAGAGAAGGGAGATGAGACTTTCTCAAGATCAGCAAAGGCTTGTTGCAGCACATCAGATGGAGTCCCAAGAGAGAAAGGAGATGAGACTTTCTCAAGATCAGCAAAGGCTTGTTGCAGCACATCAGATGGAGTCCCAAGAGAGAAAGGAGATGAGACTTTCTCAAGATCAGCAAAGGCTTGTTGCAGCACATCAGATGGAGTCCCAAGAGAGAAAGGAGATGAGACTTTCTCAAGATCAGCAAAGGCTTGTTGCAGCACATCAGATGGAGTCCCAAGAGAGAAAGGAGATGAGACTTTCTCAAGATCAGCAAAGGCTTGTTGCAGCACATCAGATGGAGTCCCAAGAGAGAAAGGAGATGAGACTTTCTCAAGATCAGCAAAGGCTTGTTGCAGCACATCAGATGGAGTCCCAAGAGAGAAAGGAGATGAGACTTTCTCAAGATCAGCAAAGGCTTGTTGCAGCACATCAGATGGAGTCCCAAGAGAGAAGGAGATGAGACTTTCTCAAGATCAGCAAAGGCTTGTTGCAGCACATCAGATGGAGTCCCAAGAGAGAAAGGAGATGAGACTTTCTCAAGATCAGCAAAGGCTTGTTGCAGCACATCAGATGGAGTCCCAAGAGAGAAAGGAGATGAGACTTTCTCAAGATCAGCAAAGGCTTGTTGCAGCACATCAGATGGAGTCCCAAGAGAGAAAGGAGATGAGACTTTCTCAAGATCAGCAAAGGCTTGTTGCAGCACATCAGATGGAGTCCCAAGAGAGAAAGGAGATGAGACTTTCTCAAGATCAGCAAAGGCTTGTTGCAGCACATCAGATGGAGTCCCAAGAGAGAAGGGAGATGAGACTTTCTCAAGATCAGCAAAGGCTTGTTGCAGCACATCAGATGGAGTCCCAAGAGAGAAAGGAGATGAGACTTTCTCAAGATCAGCAAAGGCTTGTTGCAGCACATCAGATGGAGTCCCAAGAGAGAAGGGAGATGAGACTTTCTCAAGATCAGCAAAGGCTTGTTGCAGCACATCAGATGGAGTCCCAAGAGAGAAGGGAGATGAGACTTTCTCAAGATCAGCAAAGGCTTGTTGCAGCACATCAGATGGAGTCCCAAGAGAGAAGGAGATGAGACTTTCTCAAGATCAGCAAAGGCTTGTTGCAGCACATCAGATGGAGTCCCAAGAGAGAAAGGAGATGAGACTTTCTCAAGATCAGCAAAGGCTTGTTGCAGCACATCAGATGGAGTCCCAAGAGAGAAAGGAGATGAGACTTTCTCAAGATCAGCAAAGGCTTGTTGCAGCACATCAGATGGAGTCCCAAGAGAGAAGGAGATGAGACTTTCTCAAGATCAGCAAAGGCTTGTTGCAGCACATCAGATGGAGTCCCAAGAGAGAAGGAGATGAGACTTTCTCAAGATCAGCAAAGGCTTGTTGCAGCACATCAGATGGAGTCCCAAGAGAGAAGGGAGATGAGACTTTCTCAAGATCAGCAAAGGCTTGTTGCAGCACATCAGATGGAGTCCCAAGAGAGAAGGAGATGAGACTTTCTCAAGATCAGCAAAGGCTTGTTGCAGCACATCAGATGGAGTCCCAAGAGAGAAAGGAGATGAGACTTTCTCAAGATCAGCAAAGGCTTGTTGCAGCACATCAGATGGAGTCCCAAGAGAGAAGGAGATGAGACTTTCTCAAGATCAGCAAAGGCTTGTTGCAGCACATCAGATGGAGTCCCAAGAGAGAAGGGAGATGAGACTTTCTCAAGATCAGCAAAGGCTTGTTGCAGCACATCAGATGGAGTCCCAAGAGAGAAAGGAGATGAGACTTTCTCAAGATCAGCAAAGGCTTGTTGCAGCACATCAGATGGAGTCCCAAGAGAGAAAGGAGATGAGACTTTCTCAAGATCAGCAAAGGCTTGTTGCAGCACATCAGATGGAGTCCCAAGAGAGAAGGAGATGAGACTTTCTCAAGATCAGCAAAGGCTTGTTGCAGCACATCAGATGGAGTCCCAAGAGAGAAAGGAGATGAGACTTTCTCAAGATCAGCAAAGGCTTGTTGCAGCACATCAGATGGAGTCCCAAGAGAGAAGGAGATGAGACTTTCTCAAGATCAGCAAAGGCTTGTTGCAGCACATCAGATGGAGTCCCAAGAGAGAAGGGAGATGAGACTTTCTCAAGATCAGCAAAGGCTTGTTGCAGCACATCAGATGGAGTCCCAAGAGAGAAAGGAGATGAGACTTTCTCAAGATCAGCAAAGGCTTGTTGCAGCACATCAGATGGAGTCCCAAGAGAGAAAGGAGATGAGACTTTCTCAAGATCAGCAAAGGCTTGTTGCAGCACATCAGATGGAGTCCCAAGAGAGAAAGGAGATGAGACTTTCTCAAGATCAGCAAAGGCTTGTTGCAGCACATCAGATGGAGTCCCAAGAGAGAAAGGAGATGAGACTTTCTCAAGATCAGCAAAGGCTTGTTGCAGCACATCAGATGGAGTCCCAAGAGAGAAAGGAGATGAGACTTTCTCAAGATCAGCAAAGGCTTGTTGCAGCACATCAGATGGAGTCCCAAGAGAGAAAGGAGATGAGACTTTCTCAAGATCAGCAAAGGCTTGTTGCAGCACATCAGATGGAGTCCCAAGAGAGAAAGGAGATGAGACTTTCTCAAGATCAGCAAAGGCTTGTTGCAGCACATCAGATGGAGTCCCAAGAGAGAAAGGAGATGAGACTTTCTCAAGATCAGCAAAGGCTTGTTGCAGCACATCAGATGGAGTCCCAAGAGAGAAGGAGATGAGACTTTCTCAAGATCAGCAAAGGCTTGTTGCAGCACATCAGATGGAGTCCCAAGAGAGAAAGGAGATGAGACTTTCTCAAGATCAGCAAAGGCTTGTTGCAGCACATCAGATGGAGTCCCAAGAGAGAAAGGAGATGAGACTTTCTCAAGATCAGCAAAGGCTTGTTGCAGCACATCAGATGGAGTCCCAAGAGAGAAAGGAGATGAGACTTTCTCAAGATCAGCAAAGGCTTGTTGCAGCACATCAGATGGAGTCCCAAGAGAGAAAGGAGATGAGACTTTCTCAAGATCAGCAAAGGCTTGTTGCAGCACATCAGATGGAGTCCCAAGAGAGAAGGGAGATGAGACTTTCTCAAGATCAGCAAAGGCTTGTTGCAGCACATCAGATGGAGTCCCAAGAGAGAAGGGAGATGAGACTTTCTCAAGATCAGCAAAGGCTTGTTGCAGCACATCAGATGGAGTCCCAAGAGAGAAGGAGATGAGACTTTCTCAAGATCAGCAAAGGCTTGTTGCAGCACATCAGATGGAGTCCCAAGAGAGAAAGGAGATGAGACTTTCTCAAGATCAGCAAAGGCTTGTTGCAGCACATCAGATGGAGTCCCAAGAGAGAAAGGAGATGAGACTTTCTCAAGATCAGCAAAGGCTTGTTGCAGCACATCAGATGGAGTCCCAAGAGAGAAGGGAGATGAGACTTTCTCAAGATCAGCAAAGGCTTGTTGCAGCACATCAGATGGAGTCCCAAGAGAGAAGGAGATGAGACTTTCTCAAGATCAGCAAAGGCTTGTTGCAGCACATCAGATGGAGTCCCAAGAGAGAAAGGAGATGAGACTTTCTCAAGATCAGCAAAGGCTTGTTGCAGCACATCAGATGGAGTCCCAAGAGAGAAAGGAGATGAGACTTTCTCAAGATCAGCAAAGGCTTGTTGCAGCACATCAGATGGAGTCCCAAGAGAGAAAGGAGATGAGACTTTCTCAAGATCAGCAAAGGCTTGTTGCAGCACATCAGATGGAGTCCCAAGAGAGAAAGGAGATGAGACTTTCTCAAGATCAGCAAAGGCTTGTTGCAGCACATCAGATGGAGTCCCAAGAGAGAAAGGAGATGAGACTTTCTCAAGATCAGCAAAGGCTTGTTGCAGCACATCAGATGGAGTCCCAAGAGAGAAGGAGATGAGACTTTCTCAAGATCAGCAAAGGCTTGTTGCAGCACATCAGATGGAGTCCCAAGAGAGAAAGGAGATGAGACTTTCTCAAGATCAGCAAAGGCTTGTTGCAGCACATCAGATGGAGTCCCAAGAGAGAAAGGAGATGAGACTTTCTCAAGATCAGCAAAGGCTTGTTGCAGCACATCAGATGGAGTCCCAAGAGAGAAAGGAGATGAGACTTTCTCAAGATCAGCAAAGGCTTGTTGCAGCACATCAGATGGAGTCCCAAGAGAGAAAGGAGATGAGACTTTCTCAAGATCAGCAAAGGCTTGTTGCAGCACATCAGATGGAGTCCCAAGAGAGAAGGAGATGAGACTTTCTCAAGATCAGCAAAGGCTTGTTGCAGCACATCAGATGGAGTCCCAAGAGAGAAAGGAGATGAGACTTTCTCAAGATCAGCAAAGGCTTGTTGCAGCACATCAGATGGAGTCCCAAGAGAGAAGGGAGATGAGACTTTCTCAAGATCAGCAAAGGCTTGTTGCAGCACATCAGATGGAGTCCCAAGAGAGAAGGAGATGAGACTTTCTCAAGATCAGCAAAGGCTTGTTGCAGCACATCAGATGGAGTCCCAAGAGAGAAAGGAGATGAGACTTTCTCAAGATCAGCAAAGGCTTGTTGCAGCACATCAGATGGAGTCCCAAGAGAGAAAGGAGATGAGACTTTCTCAAGATCAGCAAAGGCTTGTTGCAGCACATCAGATGGAGTCCCAAGAGAGAAAGGAGATGAGACTTTCTCAAGATCAGCAAAGGCTTGTTGCAGCACATCAGATGGAGTCCCAAGAGAGAAAGGAGATGAGACTTTCTCAAGATCAGCAAAGGCTTGTTGCAGCACATCAGATGGAGTCCCAAGAGAGAAGGAGATGAGACTTTCTCAAGATCAGCAAAGGCTTGTTGCAGCACATCAGATGGAGTCCCAAGAGAGAAGGGAGATGAGACTTTCTCAAGATCAGCAAAGGCTTGTTGCAGCACATCAGATGGAGTCCCAAGAGAGAAGGAGATGAGACTTTCTCAAGATCAGCAAAGGCTTGTTGCAGCACATCAGATGGAGTCCCAAGAGAGAAAGGAGATGAGACTTTCTCAAGATCAGCAAAGGCTTGTTGCAGCACATCAGATGGAGTCCCAAGAGAGAAAGGAGATGAGACTTTCTCAAGATCAGCAAAGGCTTGTTGCAGCACATCAGATGGAGTCCCAAGAGAGAAGGGAGATGAGACTTTCTCAAGATCAGCAAAGGCTTGTTGCAGCACATCAGATGGAGTCCCAAGAGAGAAGGAGATGAGACTTTCTCAAGATCAGCAAAGGCTTGTTGCAGCACATCAGATGGAGTCCCAAGAGAGAAAGGAGATGAGACTTTCTCAAGATCAGCAAAGGCTTGTTGCAGCACATCAGATGGAGTCCCAAGAGAGAAAGGAGATGAGACTTTCTCAAGATCAGCAAAGGCTTGTTGCAGCACATCAGATGGAGTCCCAAGAGAGAAAGGAGATGAGACTTTCTCAAGATCAGCAAAGGCTTGTTGCAGCACATCAGATGGAGTCCCAAGAGAGAAGGGAGATGAGACTTTCTCAAGATCAGCAAAGGCTTGTTGCAGCACATCAGATGGAGTCCCAAGAGAGAAGGGAGATGAGACTTTCTCAAGATCAGCAAAGGCTTGTTGCAGCACATCAGATGGAGTCCCAAGAGAGAAAGGAGATGAGACTTTCTCAAGATCAGCAAAGGCTTGTTGCAGCACATCAGATGGAGTCCCAAGAGAGAAAGGAGATGAGACTTTCTCAAGATCAGCAAAGGCTTGTTGCAGCACATCAGATGGAGTCCCAAGAGAGAAAGGAGATGAGACTTTCTCAAGATCAGCAAAGGCTTGTTGCAGCACATCAGATGGAGTCCCAAGAGAGAAAGGAGATGAGACTTTCTCAAGATCAGCAAAGGCTTGTTGCAGCACATCAGATGGAGTCCCAAGAGAGAAAGGAGATGAGACTTTCTCAAGATCAGCAAAGGCTTGTTGCAGCACATCAGATGGAGTCCCAAGAGAGAAAGGAGATGAGACTTTCTCAAGATCAGCAAAGGCTTGTTGCAGCACATCAGATGGAGTCCCAAGAGAGAAGGAGATGAGACTTTCTCAAGATCAGCAAAGGCTTGTTGCAGCACATCAGATGGAGTCCCAAGAGAGAAAGGAGATGAGACTTTCTCAAGATCAGCAAAGGCTTGTTGCAGCACATCAGATGGAGTCCCAAGAGAGAAAGGAGATGAGACTTTCTCAAGATCAGCAAAGGCTTGTTGCAGCACATCAGATGGAGTCCCAAGAGAGAAAGGAGATGAGACTTTCTCAAGATCAGCAAAGGCTTGTTGCAGCACATCAGATGGAGTCCCAAGAGAGAAAGGAGATGAGACTTTCTCAAGATCAGCAAAGGCTTGTTGCAGCACATCAGATGGAGTCCCAAGAGAGAAAGGAGATGAGACTTTCTCAAGATCAGCAAAGGCTTGTTGCAGCACATCAGATGGAGTCCCAAGAGAGAAGGAGATGAGACTTTCTCAAGATCAGCAAAGGCTTGTTGCAGCACATCAGATGGAGTCCCAAGAGAGAAGGGAGATGAGACTTTCTCAAGATCAGCAAAGGCTTGTTGCAGCACATCAGATGGAGTCCCAAGAGAGAAGGGAGATGAGACTTTCTCAAGATCAGCAAAGGCTTGTTGCAGCACATCAGATGGAGTCCCAAGAGAGAAGGAGATGAGACTTTCTCAAGATCAGCAAAGGCTTGTTGCAGCACATCAGATGGAGTCCCAAGAGAGAAAGGAGATGAGACTTTCTCAAGATCAGCAAAGGCTTGTTGCAGCACATCAGATGGAGTCCCAAGAGAGAAGGGAGATGAGACTTTCTCAAGATCAGCAAAGGCTTGTTGCAGCACATCAGATGGAGTCCCAAGAGAGAAGGGAGATGAGACTTTCTCAAGATCAGCAAAGGCTTGTTGCAGCACATCAGATGGAGTCCCAAGAGAGAAAGGAGATGAGACTTTCTCAAGATCAGCAAAGGCTTGTTGCAGCACATCAGATGGAGTCCCAAGAGAGAAAGGAGATGAGACTTTCTCAAGATCAGCAAAGGCTTGTTGCAGCACATCAGATGGAGTCCCAAGAGAGAAGGAGATGAGACTTTCTCAAGATCAGCAAAGGCTTGTTGCAGCACATCAGATGGAGTCCCAAGAGAGAAAGGAGATGAGACTTTCTCAAGATCAGCAAAGGCTTGTTGCAGCACATCAGATGGAGTCCCAAGAGAGAAAGGAGATGAGACTTTCTCAAGATCAGCAAAGGCTTGTTGCAGCACATCAGATGGAGTCCCAAGAGAGAAAGGAGATGAGACTTTCTCAAGATCAGCAAAGGCTTGTTGCAGCACATCAGATGGAGTCCCAAGAGAGAAAGGAGATGAGACTTTCTCAAGATCAGCAAAGGCTTGTTGCAGCACATCAGATGGAGTCCCAAGAGAGAAAGGAGATGAGACTTTCTCAAGATCAGCAAAGGCTTGTTGCAGCACATCAGATGGAGTCCCAAGAGAGAAAGGAGATGAGACTTTCTCAAGATCAGCAAAGGCTTGTTGCAGCACATCAGATGGAGTCCCAAGAGAGAAAGGAGATGAGACTTTCTCAAGATCAGCAAAGGCTTGTTGCAGCACATCAGATGGAGTCCCAAGAGAGAAGGAGATGAGACTTTCTCAAGATCAGCAAAGGCTTGTTGCAGCACATCAGATGGAGTCCCAAGAGAGAAGGAGATGAGACTTTCTCAAGATCAGCAAAGGCTTGTTGCAGCACATCAGATGGAGTCCCAAGAGAGAAGGAGATGAGACTTTCTCAAGATCAGCAAAGGCTTGTTGCAGCACATCAGATGGAGTCCCAAGAGAGAAAGGAGATGAGACTTTCTCAAGATCAGCAAAGGCTTGTTGCAGCACATCAGATGGAGTCCCAAGAGAGAAAGGAGATGAGACTTTCTCAAGATCAGCAAAGGCTTGTTGCAGCACATCAGATGGAGTCCCAAGAGAGAAAGGAGATGAGACTTTCTCAAGATCAGCAAAGGCTTGTTGCAGCACATCAGATGGAGTCCCAAGAGAGAAGGGAGATGAGACTTTCTCAAGATCAGCAAAGGCTTGTTGCAGCACATCAGATGGAGTCCCAAGAGAGAAGGGAGATGAGACTTTCTCAAGATCAGCAAAGGCTTGTTGCAGCACATCAGATGGAGTCCCAAGAGAGAAAGGAGATGAGACTTTCTCAAGATCAGCAAAGGCTTGTTGCAGCACATCAGATGGAGTCCCAAGAGAGAAAGGAGATGAGACTTTCTCAAGATCAGCAAAGGCTTGTTGCAGCACATCAGATGGAGTCCCAAGAGAGAAAGGAGATGAGACTTTCTCAAGATCAGCAAAGGCTTGTTGCAGCACATCAGATGGAGTCCCAAGAGAGAAAGGAGATGAGACTTTCTCAAGATCAGCAAAGGCTTGTTGCAGCACATCAGATGGAGTCCCAAGAGAGAAAGGAGATGAGACTTTCTCAAGATCAGCAAAGGCTTGTTGCAGCACATCAGATGGAGTCCCAAGAGAGAAGGGAGATGAGACTTTCTCAAGATCAGCAAAGGCTTGTTGCAGCACATCAGATGGAGTCCCAAGAGAGAAAGGAGATGAGACTTTCTCAAGATCAGCAAAGGCTTGTTGCAGCACATCAGATGGAGTCCCAAGAGAGAAAGGAGATGAGACTTTCTCAAGATCAGCAAAGGCTTGTTGCAGCACATCAGATGGAGTCCCAAGAGAGAAAGGAGATGAGACTTTCTCAAGATCAGCAAAGGCTTGTTGCAGCACATCAGATGGAGTCCCAAGAGAGAAAGGAGATGAGACTTTCTCAAGATCAGCAAAGGCTTGTTGCAGCACATCAGATGGAGTCCCAAGAGAGAAGGGAGATGAGACTTTCTCAAGATCAGCAAAGGCTTGTTGCAGCACATCAGATGGAGTCCCAAGAGAGAAGGGAGATGAGACTTTCTCAAGATCAGCAAAGGCTTGTTGCAGCACATCAGATGGAGTCCCAAGAGAGAAGGGAGATGAGACTTTCTCAAGATCAGCAAAGGCTTGTTGCAGCACATCAGATGGAGTCCCAAGAGAGAAGGAGATGAGACTTTCTCAAGATCAGCAAAGGCTTGTTGCAGCACATCAGATGGAGTCCCAAGAGAGAAAGGAGATGAGACTTTCTCAAGATCAGCAAAGGCTTGTTGCAGCACATCAGATGGAGTCCCAAGAGAGAAGGGATGAGACTTTCTCAAGATCAGCAAAGGCTTGTTGCAGCACATCAGATGGAGTCCCAAGAGAGAAAGGAGATGAGACTTTCTCAAGATCAGCAAAGGCTTGTTGCAGCACATCAGATGGAGTCCCAAGAGAGAAAGGAGATGAGACTTTCTCAAGATCAGCAAAGGCTTGTTGCAGCACATCAGATGGAGTCCCAAGAGAGAAGGAGATGAGACTTTCTCAAGATCAGCAAAGGCTTGTTGCAGCACATCAGATGGAGTCCCAAGAGAGAAAGGAGATGAGACTTTCTCAAGATCAGCAAAGGCTTGTTGCAGCACATCAGATGGAGTCCCAAGAGAGAAAGGAGATGAGACTTTCTCAAGATCAGCAAAGGCTTGTTGCAGCACATCAGATGGAGTCCCAAGAGAGAAAGGAGATGAGACTTTCTCAAGATCAGCAAAGGCTTGTTGCAGCACATCAGATGGAGTCCCAAGAGAGAAGGGAGATGAGACTTTCTCAAGATCAGCAAAGGCTTGTTGCAGCACATCAGATGGAGTCCCAAGAGAGAAAGGAGATGAGACTTTCTCAAGATCAGCAAAGGCTTGTTGCAGCACATCAGATGGAGTCCCAAGAGAGAAAGGAGATGAGACTTTCTCAAGATCAGCAAAGGCTTGTTGCAGCACATCAGATGGAGTCCCAAGAGAGAAAGGAGATGAGACTTTCTCAAGATCAGCAAAGGCTTGTTGCAGCACATCAGATGGAGTCCCAAGAGAGAAAGGAGATGAGACTTTCTCAAGATCAGCAAAGGCTTGTTGCAGCACATCAGATGGAGTCCCAAGAGAGAAAGGAGATGAGACTTTCTCAAGATCAGCAAAGGCTTGTTGCAGCACATCAGATGGAGTCCCAAGAGAGAAAGGAGATGAGACTTTCTCAAGATCAGCAAAGGCTTGTTGCAGCACATCAGATGGAGTCCCAAGAGAGAAAGGAGATGAGACTTTCTCAAGATCAGCAAAGGCTTGTTGCAGCACATCAGATGGAGTCCCAAGAGAGAAAGGAGATGAGACTTTCTCAAGATCAGCAAAGGCTTGTTGCAGCACATCAGATGGAGTCCCAAGAGAGAAAGGAGATGAGACTTTCTCAAGATCAGCAAAGGCTTGTTGCAGCACATCAGATGGAGTCCCAAGAGAGAAAGGAGATGAGACTTTCTCAAGATCAGCAAAGGCTTGTTGCAGCACATCAGATGGAGTCCCAAGAGAGAAAGGAGATGAGACTTTCTCAAGATCAGCAAAGGCTTGTTGCAGCACATCAGATGGAGTCCCAAGAGAGAAAGGAGATGAGACTTTCTCAAGATCAGCAAAGGCTTGTTGCAGCACATCAGATGGAGTCCCAAGAGAGAAGGAGATGAGACTTTCTCAAGATCAGCAAAGGCTTGTTGCAGCACATCAGATGGAGTCCCAAGAGAGAAGGGAGATGAGACTTTCTCAAGATCAGCAAAGGCTTGTTGCAGCACATCAGATGGAGTCCCAAGAGAGAAGGGAGATGAGACTTTCTCAAGATCAGCAAAGGCTTGTTGCAGCACATCAGATGGAGTCCCAAGAGAGAAGGGAGATGAGACTTTCTCAAGATCAGCAAAGGCTTGTTGCAGCACATCAGATGGAGTCCCAAGAGAGAAAGGAGATGAGACTTTCTCAAGATCAGCAAAGGCTTGTTGCAGCACATCAGATGGAGTCCCAAGAGAGAAGGGAGATGAGACTTTCTCAAGATCAGCAAAGGCTTGTTGCAGCACATCAGATGGAGTCCCAAGAGAGAAGGAGATGAGACTTTCTCAAGATCAGCAAAGGCTTGTTGCAGCACATCAGATGGAGTCCCAAGAGAGAAAGGAGATGAGACTTTCTCAAGATCAGCAAAGGCTTGTTGCAGCACATCAGATGGAGTCCCAAGAGAGAAAGGAGATGAGACTTTCTCAAGATCAGCAAAGGCTTGTTGCAGCACATCAGATGGAGTCCCAAGAGAGAAAGGAGATGAGACTTTCTCAAGATCAGCAAAGGCTTGTTGCAGCACATCAGATGGAGTCCCAAGAGAGAAAGGAGATGAGACTTTCTCAAGATCAGCAAAGGCTTGTTGCAGCACATCAGATGGAGTCCCAAGAGAGAAAGGAGATGAGACTTTCTCAAGATCAGCAAAGGCTTGTTGCAGCACATCAGATGGAGTCCCAAGAGAGAAAGGAGATGAGACTTTCTCAAGATCAGCAAAGGCTTGTTGCAGCACATCAGATGGAGTCCCAAGAGAGAAAGGAGATGAGACTTTCTCAAGATCAGCAAAGGCTTGTTGCAGCACATCAGATGGAGTCCCAAGAGAGAAGGGAGATGAGACTTTCTCAAGATCAGCAAAGGCTTGTTGCAGCACATCAGATGGAGTCCCAAGAGAGAAAGGAGATGAGACTTTCTCAAGATCAGCAAAGGCTTGTTGCAGCACATCAGATGGAGTCCCAAGAGAGAAAGGAGATGAGACTTTCTCAAGATCAGCAAAGGCTTGTTGCAGCACATCAGATGGAGTCCCAAGAGAGAAAGGAGATGAGACTTTCTCAAGATCAGCAAAGGCTTGTTGCAGCACATCAGATGGAGTCCCAAGAGAGAAAGGAGATGAGACTTTCTCAAGATCAGCAAAGGCTTGTTGCAGCACATCAGATGGAGTCCCAAGAGAGAAGGGAGATGAGACTTTCTCAAGATCAGCAAAGGCTTGTTGCAGCACATCAGATGGAGTCCCAAGAGAGAAGGGAGATGAGACTTTCTCAAGATCAGCAAAGGCTTGTTGCAGCACATCAGATGGAGTCCCAAGAGAGAAGGGAGATGAGACTTTCTCAAGATCAGCAAAGGCTTGTTGCAGCACATCAGATGGAGTCCCAAGAGAGAAGGGAGATGAGACTTTCTCAAGATCAGCAAAGGCTTGTTGCAGCACATCAGATGGAGTCCCAAGAGAGAAAGGAGATGAGACTTTCTCAAGATCAGCAAAGGCTTGTTGCAGCACATCAGATGGAGTCCCAAGAGAGAAGGGAGATGAGACTTTCTCAAGATCAGCAAAGGCTTGTTGCAGCACATCAGATGGAGTCCCAAGAGAGAAGGGAGATGAGACTTTCTCAAGATCAGCAAAGGCTTGTTGCAGCACATCAGATGGAGTCCCAAGAGAGAAGGAGATGAGACTTTCTCAAGATCAGCAAAGGCTTGTTGCAGCACATCAGATGGAGTCCCAAGAGAGAAGGGATGAGACTTTCTCAAGATCAGCAAAGGCTTGTTGCAGCACATCAGATGGAGTCCCAAGAGAGAAAGGAGATGAGACTTTCTCAAGATCAGCAAAGGCTTGTTGCAGCACATCAGATGGAGTCCCAAGAGAGAAAGGAGATGAGACTTTCTCAAGATCAGCAAAGGCTTGTTGCAGCACATCAGATGGAGTCCCAAGAGAGAAGGAGATGAGACTTTCTCAAGATCAGCAAAGGCTTGTTGCAGCACATCAGATGGAGTCCCAAGAGAGAAAGGAGATGAGACTTTCTCAAGATCAGCAAAGGCTTGTTGCAGCACATCAGATGGAGTCCCAAGAGAGAAAGGAGATGAGACTTTCTCAAGATCAGCAAAGGCTTGTTGCAGCACATCAGATGGAGTCCCAAGAGAGAAGGGAGATGAGACTTTCTCAAGATCAGCAAAGGCTTGTTGCAGCACATCAGATGGAGTCCCAAGAGAGAAAGGAGATGAGACTTTCTCAAGATCAGCAAAGGCTTGTTGCAGCACATCAGATGGAGTCCCAAGAGAGAAAGGAGATGAGACTTTCTCAAGATCAGCAAAGGCTTGTTGCAGCACATCAGATGGAGTCCCAAGAGAGAAAGGAGATGAGACTTTCTCAAGATCAGCAAAGGCTTGTTGCAGCACATCAGATGGAGTCCCAAGAGAGAAAGGAGATGAGACTTTCTCAAGATCAGCAAAGGCTTGTTGCAGCACATCAGATGGAGTCCCAAGAGAGAAAGGAGATGAGACTTTCTCAAGATCAGCAAAGGCTTGTTGCAGCACATCAGATGGAGTCCCAAGAGAGAAAGGAGATGAGACTTTCTCAAGATCAGCAAAGGCTTGTTGCAGCACATCAGATGGAGTCCCAAGAGAGAAAGGAGATGAGACTTTCTCAAGATCAGCAAAGGCTTGTTGCAGCACATCAGATGGAGTCCCAAGAGAGAAAGGAGATGAGACTTTCTCAAGATCAGCAAAGGCTTGTTGCAGCACATCAGATGGAGTCCCAAGAGAGAAAGGAGATGAGACTTTCTCAAGATCAGCAAAGGCTTGTTGCAGCACATCAGATGGAGTCCCAAGAGAGAAAGGAGATGAGACTTTCTCAAGATCAGCAAAGGCTTGTTGCAGCACATCAGATGGAGTCCCAAGAGGGAAAGGAGATGAGACTTTCTCAAGATCAGCAAAGGCTTGTTGCAGCACATCAGATGGAGTCCCAAGAGAGAAAGGAGATGAGACTTTCTCAAGATCAGCAAAGGCTTGTTGCAGCACATCAGATGGAGTCCCAAGAGAGAAAGGAGATGAGACTTTCTCAAGATCAGCAAAGGCTTGTTGCAGCACATCAGATGGAGTCCCAAGAGAGAAGGGAGATGAGACTTTCTCAAGATCAGCAAAGGCTTGTTGCAGCACATCAGATGGAGTCCCAAGAGAGAAGGGAGATGAGACTTTCTCAAGATCAGCAAAGGCTTGTTGCAGCACATCAGATGGAGTCCCAAGAGAGAAGGGAGATGAGACTTTCTCAAGATCAGCAAAGGCTTGTTGCAGCACATCAGATGGAGTCCCAAGAGAGAAAGGAGATGAGACTTTCTCAAGATCAGCAAAGGCTTGTTGCAGCACATCAGATGGAGTCCCAAGAGAGAAGGGAGATGAGACTTTCTCAAGATCAGCAAAGGCTTGTTGCAGCACATCAGATGGAGTCCCAAGAGAGAAGGGAGATGAGACTTTCTCAAGATCAGCAAAGGCTTGTTGCAGCACATCAGATGGAGTCCAAGAGAGAAGGAGATGAGACTTTCTCAAGATCAGCAAAGGCTTGTTGCAGCACATCAGATGGAGTCCCAAGAGAGAAGGGAGATGAGACTTTCTCAAGATCAGCAAAGGCTTGTTGCAGCACATCAGATGGAGTCCCAAGAGAGAAGGGAGATGAGACTTTCTCAAGATCAGCAAAGGCTTGTTGCAGCACATCAGATGGAGTCCCAAGAGAGAAAGGAGATGAGACTTTCTCAAGATCAGCAAAGGCTTGTTGCAGCACATCAGATGGAGTCCCAAGAGAGAAAGGAGATGAGACTTTCTCAAGATCAGCAAAGGCTTGTTGCAGCACATCAGATGGAGTCCCAAGAGACAAAGGAGATGAGACTTTCTCAAGATCAGCAAAGGCTTGTTGCAGCACTTAATGCTGACCAATTAAAATGATGTTTAGCATGTCACATTACACAGAGGTCCAATAGAATAGCTCTCAGAAACCGATCATGTACAAATTCGTTCTTCACAACACCTGGAGCTGCTTTCAGATATGATCCATCACATTCTTATAAAAATGATAATTCTGTCTAATTTGGTGTGCTAAATTCAAATTGTCATTCATGCAAAGCTTTAACATTTACTCCACAAATGTTTTGTTGTCAATGCTGCACTTTCCTGTATAACCTGTTTCAACATGAATGTAATATATATATACAAAATATGCCATTTTAATTCCGAACAATGCCAAGTATCTCTGCTAGTTCACAAATATATTTATCCTCATATATTTTGAGAACTGAGAGTGCAGTGGAGTCAGAATGTTCTCTAAGAATGTGTTCTTTCAGATATTCCTCAAGTTTACTGCTGTTTGATGTAAAATGTTTAGCGAGTTCCATCAAACTCCTGTTATTGTACCTAACATTATACCTATGCTCTTTGAATCTTTTATTCAATTTCTCTGTTGTGTAACCAACATAAACCAAGTTGTGTTTTGTGCATTCCACAGTGTACTCCAAATGGGAACCTTTACAGATCCTACCTTCCATATAAATCATAACATTTCTGTTATAATTTGTGATAGAGTTGACTTCACTCACGTTGTTGCATATTGATCAGGGCCTACCTCTCTTGTAGCTTTTTTCAGTGTACAATGGAATTGTTTTATTTTTTATTGATTAATAATTGTCTTATATTTTTATTGTGTCTAAAGGCTATAATAGGTGAATGAGGAAATATTTGCTTGAAGCAGGGATATTTTTCTGAAACATGTTGATAACTTTCTTGCAACACTTTTGAAATGCCAGAAAAATTTTGGTACTAGTTAATCACTAAAAGAATTCAGTCATGAGTTTTATTTTGGCTGCTAAAATTAGGCATGAAAGTTTGACTTTCCTTTCTGATTTGACTTTCCTTTCTGTCATTTGCAATTTCCTTTAATTGTGATTCATTATAAGTGTGTTTGACACAATGGTGCACAAAAGCATTTGCCTGCTTCCCTTTTATCAGTACAAATCCATTTTATCCTCAAAAACTACGACTTTGGATTTGACTTAATTGTATGGTGTTGATGATTGGAACAGCAATGAAGATAAATGTTGGATATGGGTTTGCAAAATAACTCTATTCATGCTTCTGAAAACTTGACTTTTGTGTTCAAAAATTTGATGCTGGTTTTTGAGACACTTGATGAGAATTTTATATTGGACTTAAAGCCATAGTTGATTTGTGAAGCAATCACAGAAATGCAAGAAGTTAACTAAACTATCCTGTGATCCTTTCCAGGCAAAAAAGATATCATCAATGTAACCAAAGTGTAGCAAGACAAGACTCAAAAACAAGTAATCAAATTATGAAGTTTTAGTCATGACTAGCAGTATCGCCCGGCGTTGCTCAGGTTTGTAAGGGAAATAACTATAAAGCATTTTTAGAGAGTTATAGCCAAAAAATAGCAAAAAAATGGAAAAAAATGATGGTAAATTTTTTTTTTAGTTAAAAAAGGTAGAGTTGCGTCCCCTAGACAGTTTGCTGTTTGTGTTTCTAATTGTCGACCCCATGTCGAATTTATCAATTCTTTTCAGAACTGGGGGAACTTTTCAAAATTTTCGCTGCGTTAGTTTTGAATTATGACATTGGGCTATGTGTGTGTCAAGTTTCATCAGAATCAGTTGAAAGCCGTGGTCAGGGTGAGGGTACAAGCAAACAGACACACAGAAACACACACAGACAAACTGCCGTTTATATAGAGAGAGATATAACACAATCTTGTTCAAATGAGAGATCGAGTTATTGGCTAATCAGTAGCCAGACTTCACATGACAGGTTGATCTAGATCCTCTACAAGGGTTATATAAAGGCTTGTTTTTAGTGCCAACCAGCAGAGTGTGGTAACGTGTGATCTTCTTCCACATGCTCTCCTGCCATTTATAATAGTCATTTTAACGACTTTCCACTCAACTTGGATTTGTTGATATTTTCTCCTGTACTGAGGTTTTGTAATCTACTATTTATGAACACTATTGAGTTATTCCTTCAATAGTGTTGACCTGTTGTGGAACTTTATAATTCATGACCAACCTCAATATTACTTGTGTGGTGATATAAAGTTACTATTAAATGTTAGCTTGGTGTTGTTATATCACTCAAATGAAGCCTCACATGCATACAATCTAAGCAACAAGAGTATTAGTTCCTGACCACAACCAAGACTATTAGTTTATGATATTTGAATATCTCCATTAACTGTGTCTCAAATTTTGTCATAAAGATGTTAGTGTAATTAACTGGCATGGGGGTACCCATGGTGCATCCCTTTGTCCAGAGATAAAATTTTTATCCACATTGAAACTCCGACGTCTGGCAGCTGACTTGGCAGACACCTATAAAATTATCAACCATTGTACAAACAATAACTCTGAGCACCTTTTCAAACTCCACCCATCTAACACCCGTGGACATATTTACAAAGTAAGAAAACAGCACAGCTCCCATGACTTCAGGAAACATTTTTTCACGCTGAGAGTTGCTGAAGCATGGAACAAACTGCCGGCATCAGTTGTTAGTTGTCGGAGCACTGCATCCTTCAAAACTTCCATGCTTCCTGAGATTCGCCAACACTACACTTGATTTTCTCCCCTCCATAAACACACAAGCATGTATCTGACTCATACATTGTTCGCTTTCCAGACATTTCTACATTACTGCATGTACTTTATATGCACTTTCTGACAAGTTGTGGTGCACCTGAGCACTATACAATAATTTCATTATTATTATTATATATTTCACTGTGTTACTTTCTAACTTAAATTTCAATAATTTACAGACAAAATTAAATGGAATACTTTTGTTTGGCTATTTTTCAAAGGTATTCATGCATGTTTCTACCCTTTCATCATGGTCAGTGTTGGGGTATAGTGAAGAAACATCTATGGTTACCAAAAAGCAGTTTTCAATACAACTTTGGTGCATAGAAAAATTGTTAATTTTAGACACAAAATCAAAAGTATTCCAGAATAAAGAAACTCAATCTTTTTGCTACAAGGAATAGAATGTTATCCAGCCACTCTGAAATTTTGGCTGTGCAACATTCATACCCGCTTCAAACTGGACACAATGGAGGAAATTTTTTGAAATTTTTTGTGTATTTTTAGAAAGCCACAAAATACTGGTGTTCTTTGTTCTGACCACAAAATCCTAGATTCATTGTTATTTATGAAATTGCTTTCCTCTATTTCCAAATATTTGTATATTTACCTTTGTGAAGAGTTATAAGGATATTCATAAATTACACAGATCTGCAAAATAGTTTTTGAAAATTGTTTTGATAGTTGTGTGTTACTTTATATATGTAGTGACCCTATAACGGTGCACGCGCGCGCACCGTCCATTTTCTAAATTCGCGCGTGTTGGTGCCTTCACCAAGGCACAGACAGGAAGGGCCCTCTCGCGCATGCGCGAAGCACCGGAAGAAGAACCCTATTGCCTACGTAGGAGTTAGCGAGGCAAGGGGCCGTAGAACGTTTGACCGCTGGCAGCAGCAGCGGGGACTTGGGACAGCAGCGATTGAAGGCGGCGGTCAGGGGCCGTAGAACGTTTGACCGCTGGCAGCAGCAGCGGGGACTTGGGACAGCAGCGATTGAAGGAGACGGTCACGCATATTTTCTCTCCGTACGAACTTGCTTCTAGCAGTCCTTACCAAAAGGCCTTTGACCTGGATTGTTGCAGACATCATCTTCTTCCTCCGGACGCCATTTTGACCCTTTCTGTTTTGGCGGCTGAACATTGTAAATATTACAATCGATTAACTTTCAGCCTTGCGCGCCCAGAACCAAGGACATCAGATAACACACTTATTGTTACTGTTACCAAGAAAGAGAATAAAGTAGTATATATATATTTTACGTCTGCGTCTTGTTGTTTTCTGACGGGCAGAAATTCTGGATTATTAAAGCAACGGCTAGTGAGTGATTGCTTTCTTGTACCCCGAAAGTACAAGACAAGATATTCACTTCACTCACATCAAGCTCGTTACAGTGGTGACCCCCTGACGTGATTCTGGTCTAAAACCAGAGATCACTTATCAACAAAAAAAAAATCCAGTTTTTCTGCGAAGTCGGAACACGATTTAACTCTACGCATCATCTTTCGACGATTTGTTTCCGGCCACTACAAACAGTTGTAGAAGGAGCCTCTTTCTTCTTCTACAGCCATGATGACGGACGCCATCATATATTCGATGCTTTTTCTCCACCTTCGTCATCGCCATCGTCGTTTTTCTACTTCACGTCGTCGCTATCTTCGTCGCCATCATCACTAAGAACGATGTTGTCTCAAGTCCACTACAGTCGCCTTCCTCCACTACCGTCGCCTTTCAACACCGTCGACCTCCACAAGATGTACATAGCAACTCACGGAACTTTAGCGTGCACGCTGTTTTGTGCATATGCACACCAAGGATAAACAGCACCGTCTATCTATGAGATTCTTCTGTTCCAGTTAACCTGTCACAGCATTGAAGCCACAACCGCTACACGATATGTGTTCAACCGGCATCTGCATTTGTGATCTCAACATTCTGTTACAGAACGAACTGCTATTGTGCATCAGGCTATTAGAGACTGGTAAATTAACTCTTGTCTGGAATAGCACTTGAGAGACATTTTTCTATGCGCTGTTTTTATATTTTGCTCGCATTCACCTTGTATGTATTTTGTCGCACACACGTACACACACATAAATGCTATCTCTCACATACATACGTCACACATGCTTTTTCTCGCTTGTTTGTTCCATGCTAAATTTGCCTTTTGTGGACACCCCTCATTTCTATAGACCCTAGGTCGGTCACGTATACATAGAGAGGGTTGTTTGTCCATTATAACGCGCCAGCATGTCATACTTTTGTTCCTGTACGAACGAGGCATATAATCGCTCAACCACTGGCATATTCTTGCTGTTTTTCGGTCTGGCAAGCACTATTGCATTTCATGCGCCTTGCTTCGCACGTGTATTGCCTTGTTTTTTGCAACACGTTTGCAGTAGCTTAGTTTTTCCTGACTCATAGGACGTCGGATGTTCACATGCGCTGCGCCATGTTTAGGCGTAATTATTTTTCCCTGTTAGATCACTGTTGGTCACGTAATTAACAGAAAATTATCTGTGTCGCGCATCACACCAGCATGTTTGCACTTTTGCCTTTTGTGTTACTAGCGAGCTTCTGTCAATTCCATTTCCTCTCCTGCAGCAATTGATTTAACTGCTATTTTGCAGGATCAACCACCTTTAGAGAAGTTGGATTTAATTTCGCCTAGGTTCATTGACTGTGAGTTTTGCTTTCCCTCCGCTTCCTACAGCGGAAGGCTCTATACTTTGTGACGTATACACTTTCATGCATGCACTCTTGATTTTTGCTCATTGAGTATTTTTTCTCTTTTTCCTTTAGTAAATTTCTTGTGTATGTTATAAATTTTGCCATTATATTATTGTGTGCTATTTGGTTATCTGGTGTCCACCTTGAGTTTTGCAGTCACTACAATAAGTTTCCTTTCGTGCGTACGCACTGGAGGGGAGCCTTGTAGTGACCCTATAACGGTGCGCGCGCGCGCACCGTCCATTTTCTAAATTCGCGCGTGTTGGTGTCTTCACCAAGGCACAGAAAGGAAGGG
Source organism: Octopus sinensis (assembly GCF_006345805.1). NCBI lineage: Eukaryota > Metazoa > Mollusca > Cephalopoda > Octopoda > Octopodidae > Octopus > Octopus sinensis. The sequence continues at coordinate 162,856,152 of NC_042999.1, read as the reverse complement.
CCCTCTCGCGCATGCGCGAAGCACCGGAAGAAGAACCCTATTGCCTACGTAGGAGTTAGCGAGGCAAGGGGCCGTAGAACATTTGACCGCTGGCAGCAGCAGCGGGGACTTGGGACAGCAGTGATTGAAGGCGGCGGTCAGGGGCCGTAGAACGTTTGACCGCTGGCAGCAGCAGCGGGGACTTGGGACAGCAGCGATTGAAGGAGACGGTCACGCATATTTTCTCTCCGTACGAACTTGCTTCTAGCAGTCCTTACCAAAAGGCCTTTAACCTGGATTGTTGCAGACATCATCTTCTTCCTCCGGACGCCATTTTGACCCTTTCTGTTTTGGCGGCTGAACATTGTAAATATTACAATCGATTAACTTTCAGCCTTGCGCGCCCAGAACCAAGGACATCAGATAACACACTTATTGTTACTGTTACCAAGAAAGAGAATAAAGTAGTATATATATATTTTACATCTGCGTCTTGTTGTTTTCTGACGGGCAGAAATTCTGGATTATTAAAGCAACGGCTAGTGAGTGATTGCTTTCTTGTACCCCGAAAGTACAAGACAAGATATTCACTCACACGAAGTTCGTTTCATATATTTTTGTGGTATTAATTCAAAATATCAAAAAAGCTCTTTTCCATTACCTAAGGTTTTCTCACAATTTAATCACAAAATATACCATCATTTGTAAGTAAATTCACATATTGTAGAACAAAATGAAACTAATAAAAATGAACCTGGTACTTTATTTAGCAAAATAAAATGACACAAATGCAATTTTAAAGATGAAAAAATAGATTTTTTACAAGAGTTTCATTCATTTTTTAGGTTCAGTACCTCAAAATCTCTTCTTTTTCACTTGGTAGCTATGCATGGAAATCTTTCATTTGTGAGCATTCACAATGCAACATCCAGCAGTAGTTGGCCATTGTACTGACATTCCATCTTCCTTGATATCTTCTTTCTATCTCCTTTATGTATATCTTTTAGAGGAAACTTATCCCCTGCTCAGTGGTTGCTTGTGTGTATAGGCACTACGGAACTGCAGCACCCCCTATTTCCACTCGATATTATCGATAACATTCAATATAATGTGTCCTTTTTTTCTTTAATTTAATTACTTGTACATTAACCTTAATGTCAGTAGCCATCCCCTAGTTTATGAAAAAAATGCAAAAATCCTTATATAGAACTGTGCGCTTCACAGTTTCAGTGATATGGTGTTTGGCATACCCACATATGGCATACCCACATATCCCAGATAGGAAGCTTCACACTAGGGAGAGAGAGCATTGTCATCCACACAGTGCCAGTGAAAGGTAATGTTTCTTTTTGACTCTATGTGTGTTGTGCTTAAAAACGTTTTTATATTCTTGAATGTGATAAAGTGTAGAATTAGATTATTATCCTACTTCCAGCTTCAGTGTTGCTACCAGAATTTGAAAAAAAAGGGCAGATTTTCCCTCCTTATTTTGTGATTTAGGGGGATTTTTGAAAAACAAGGGGGAATTTGTGTCACTGTTCAGTGAACAAATTAAACACACTACCCAGCAGTGGCTAAAATGCAAACCGATCAAGTTTATGTCTTTAAATCCTTAAAAATGTTTTATGTTTGTTTCCTTTTACACAATATCAAAACAATGGCTACAACTTTTCTGAAGCAGCACCCACACTAATTTTATCTACGAGCCACCACAGTCCTTGCTTTTCACCCACGCATCCTAGATTTTCTGGAAACAAATCCAAATGGATATCTAGAAAATAAAGTTTAATGCTCATTTTACATTCCAAGACCTTGAATTTTTCCAGCATTCTTTCTACTACGTCTTTGTAGTTTGAATCCTTGTGATGACCATGCATCTTTTTCAAAATCACTAAGAGAGTTTTCAAAATTTTCATCCTCGACAAGTTTCCTTATGTCTGGTCCTATGAATACCTGCTCTTCAACCTTGGCATCTGATAGAGCAGGAAACTTGTTATGAAAATACCTGAAGCCCTCTCCATCCTGTGGCAAAGCTTTTACGAATTGCTTCATGAGTTCAAGTTTTATATGTAGAGGAAGCAAAAGAACCATTTTCAGATCACCCAACCTTTCTTGGAGGACATTCTTTGTTCCTGGTGTAAATGTATCTCTACTTGGTCATTCTTTTTTAAACCAATGGAGGTTCTCGCTCTACTGTCTCACTCACACAAGAAAGCAGGAAACTTTGTGTAGCTTGACTGTTGTCCAAGTAACATGCAATTTATTTTTAAATTTCTGCAAATCATCCAGTTGTGATCTTCAAATTTACTCTTGTGAGAGAGTGACAACAAATTTTTGTATGTTTCCTTCATGATCACTGAATGTCCAATAGGGATGGAAGCATATTTATTATCATTATGCAGTAGAACAGATTTAAGTCTTCTCTTTGAAGAGTCGATAAAGAATCTCCAATCTTAAGAGTTGTAATTTAAGTCAAATGTTTCTGTTAACCCTGATGTATCAGTACCATAAACCAAATCAGTTTCTTGAGCGAAATATGGAAGAGATTTGTTTTCATGATTACAATACCAAAAGAATGATGTGCAAGGAGCTAAAAGACTTTTGGAATCTATAAGCTCTGCTGACTCCTTTGTGAGCCCTAATTCCCTCACTAGATCATTTAATTCTCACTAGTTGAATAGTTGAGGCTCTTCACCTTCACTTCTATTGAAGTCTTCTTCATTATTGCTATTTCTACCTTCTGACTCAGTACTCAGCCCAAATTGCACAGGCCTTATGAGGAGTTGACTCTTGGTCTCTTAATTTCGCACCAAAATAGGCAGAGTAAGGTTTTTTGAAGAATTCCATAATACTATTCTATATTTTTGAGATTAGGAATTATGTACGTTATTTACAATGGATGGATAGGTATCCTCACCTTGTTTGTTGTAATCACAACGTTTTGGCTGATGTTCTTTCCAGCCTTCAGCAGGTGTTCTGGTGGAATTGTGAACCCAACCTTTTATTTGACTAATGAGGTACACTGATCTCAATCCTACAATCCGAGGGTTAGTAGCCTGTGCTTTTATCCACTAGCCCTCGGATTCTAAATTCAATCCCAGGCAGGGACTTGAAAAATAACCTCAACAGAAAAATAACAACAGCAACATACCTTCGGAATGAGAACAGTGTACCCCATTAGTCAAATAAAGGGTTGGGTTCAAATTTCCACCAGAATACCTGATGAAGGCTTGAGAGTAAACAAGGTGAGGACACCTATCTGTCAATTGTAAATAAATCCCATAATATTTCTCTGATATTTCAACAAAAGTTATCTGAGCTAGTTGCACATATTTTAGAAGACAACCTTGCGTCAAATGATGTGGACATTTTTTAACAGTGTATATATGATTGACCATCTAAATGTATACACAGTATTATTAAAGAAGCATTAAAATGTAACATATGATACAATAAAACAATGTATGTAGCATGTGTACATTCAAAAAGAGCAAGATGAAATAACTGAAGTAAAATAAAAAGACAGATTTTAACCTAAACAATGTGACCTTGCAAAGTGCATCTTTCTCCCTTCACTGCACGTGGGGGATTAAAGTTACCTCTCTGTAGCTGAAGTGGTATAAATGTTATCAGAAGCCTAAGTTTCAAAATTATGCCTATTAGTTATATTGTTGTAGTCTATCTAAATATGGCAATTAATAGTAATAATAATAAATAATAACCAAATTCAAGAATAATAGTGAAATGCAATGACTGATTTTGTGAAAAAATTGTACATGAAAGGATAATCTTCGCCCTCAAGATGTCCTTGCCCTCAAGCTGACTTGAGTTAACAGAAGTTAAATGTAACTGAATTAGTCTGATAATGATTTCCAAAGTTAACTTAAAAGCTAAAGTGTTAATAAAAAATGTTAACTTCATTAATTAATGTTTAATAGATTAACGGTTTGGTGCCCAGTTTTGGATATCAATATTGATTTTTAACATACATCCCAGGCAATATATTTATGGGTAGCATATTTGATCTTGAAAGGATGAAAAGCAAGGTTGACTCTTGCAGATTTAAACTCAAAATGTGAAGAGTTGTAAGTAAATACTGCAAGGTACTTTATTTGATACTCTAACGATTCTACCAAATGACTAATTCCAGTTAATATTAATACCATCATTATTATGGTATGGAGATAACCTTCACCCTACCACAATACTATAGCAGCCACAAACTAACAGGGAAGCCTCTATGTAGCCACCAAATTTCTCTTAAATTGCATATTACTGTCTTAAAAAAGAGAAGATATTAGATAATGTATACTGTGTTTGAACAAAAGATGAAATATGATAGTCAAGTTTGAATGTAGGTTTGTTGGATTAGGTTGACCTAGGGCTAAAAGACAACATTAATAATAACAGCCACTTTTGTATTTTCAGTCTTGCATCTTCATCACTGTTATTTATCCTTCCAGGGCAAATATTACAAAAATCAGTAATTCTTGCAGTTATTATGCCTCAAAAATAAACTATTATTGGCAATCTTTATATTCTACTTAATGTGAATGTATTATCAAAATGCTGAATACTGTGGTATTTGCCTTGAGAAGTCCACTTATATAGACATGGTGCTAGAAGCACAGACATATATTGTAGCAGACATAAACTATTAATACTTCACCAAGTCAACTACAACAACTCTTCCCAAAATATCACTTTCTGCTCCTCATACCTATCTCCTCCTGATTCATTTGCTCACATATTTTTCCATATGCAGTTTAAACGCCCTATTTGCTGAATCTGCATTGCTTCTGAGAAAAGAAGCTCAAAACCATTCTTCAATGGAGACATGACAATCTTGTTTCTCTAACTGCATAAAAATACAATCACTGCACATATCAAGGAAAAAGTTTTTTCCTGATGATCTCACCTACCATAAAAATTAGCTTTCTAATTCAGGATCGACTCTCTATAAAGCTCACGAAAATCAATGGAATAATACTCCTACATTGGGGACTGTACTAGAGCTCTCTTATACTCTTTACTCTTTTACTTGTTTCAGTCATTTGACTGCGGCCATGCTGGAGCACCGCCTTTAATCGAGCAACTTGACCCCGGGACTTATTCTTTTCTACTTATTCTATTGGTCTCTTTTGCCGAACCGCTAAGTAACGGGGACATAAGCACACCAGCATCGGTTGTCAAGCAATGCTAGGGGGACAAACACAGACACACAAACACACACACGCACACATATATATATATATATACATATATACGACGGGCTTCTTTCAGTTTCCGTCTACCAAATCCACTCACAAGGCTTTGGTCGGCCCGAGGCTATAGTAGAAGACACTTGCCCAAGGTGCCACGCAGTGGGACTGAACCCGGAACCATGTGGTTGGTAAACAAGCTACTTACCGCACAGCCACTCCTGCACCTATATATAAAAATATCCTAAACTGCATCCAAAAGAAAGTTATCTGACTGATTGGTAAAAAATATTAACCAACAACATCTAGCTCACAAATATACCAGTTCTTTATTCTGGCAATTTTATTTCTATTACAATGGTCTCTCTCTCCTCATGCCACCCAGTCACTGATTTACAATTGCAAGTCCTGCATTATCCATTTTTAATCTCCCAGATTATCACACCTTTGAAATTCACTTTACCCCAAATACCTTTTTTTCCCCCTATTTTTTTGACCTCCTGGAATCTGTTCAGAGACGTGCAACCAAACGCATACCCTCCATCAGACACCTACCATACTCTGAGCGCCTTGTTTCCCTGGGCATGGATTCACTGAAGCTCCGGCATCTGGCAATGGACTTGGTAAACACCCACAAAGTTATCAACCACCTCACCAACAACAACATTGAACACCTTTTGGATCTTCATGTGGACATGCCTACAAAGTCAGAAAACAGCACAGCTCCCATGACTTTCGGAAACATTTTTTCACGCTCAGAGTTGCTGAAGCATGGAATAAACTGCCTGCGTCAGTTGTTGACTGCCATGACACTGCATCCTTTAAGGCCCTCATGCTTTCTGAAATCCGCCGAAACTACACCTGATTATACATACTCTTTAGATGAGTTGTAGTGCACCTGAGCACTGTACACAATGTTTTTTATTATTATTATTATCAACTTAAAGGTGTTTAAACAGAACATCCATTGTATTACTCTTATCAGTCTTAAGCTATGGACACAGTCCACACCTCATAAAGTATCACTAAAAATATATTTTCTGGCTTCCCATCAGTAGAATATCTTAATAGATGTGAGGTTAAAATATGGGACAACTGACTGAAATGTAATGAGGATGTCATTTCTTCTGCACCAAGATATAACAGCTCTTTTATTTTAACTACTTTAGCTTAAAAAAAAAAAAAGAAAAGAGCTCTGAATAAATAAATAATCAATAGTTGGGTTTCTTAATTAAAGCTAATTGGTTCATAATAACTTAGAGTTTGGCCATTGTTGGCTCAGGCCTTGTCTAACTTTGCCAGTGTTGTCTTTTAAGCCATGTTTTAGGACATCATATCCACTAATGCAGGGAGTTCGCCAAAATGTATCTAGTACCATTGGTTAGTCTGGTATTTCTTGGAGGAATTTGTTGAGGCAGCTTTTTCTTCTTTGATTTCTTTCTGAAAATGTTGAATAAAGCAAGACTAGTTGCCATAAGATTTATTTCCTAATTTTCCTAACTTCTTCAATCCATTCTAGAATGTGACTTCAGATATAAAATCATTTTAAAGGAAAGGGTATCACCAATAGTACTAAATTATATTTGAAATGATAAAACAGTCGAGTTCAAGGAACCTAGAGATATTCTGTGTCAATATAACTTATAAAATTAGTTCATACTGTGGAAGCAATTTTACGATGTGAAGAAAACGAAAAGACTAATGTTTGAGATGATCTGTCTTCAGGTACAAAGCGACAGCTTCCAAATCCTGTTTTCTTACCTGGGTAAAAATTACCAACCTTTAAACTTTAAAAAAAAATTTTCTAGAACAAGTGAATTACGCCCTGACGTTCAGCGTGAAAAATTACATCAATACACCAAATTTGAAAATTTTCACCTAATTTTAAAATTTCAAAAAGTTCAGCTAAGCGGAAAAGATCCATTTTTTGTAGTTTAATTAATAAATCTTATACTCATTCTCGTGTTCCTCATCGCTAATCTAACGTGTGTATGCGCGCGCGTGCGTGCACGAACGTACTTTCGGGTCTTGGTAAGTGAGACAAGTTTCCTGCATTCTTCATTTGTATAGGGACCAACTGTAAACTAAAAGGCAGTATGGGCTGGCCAAATCTCCAAACTCAGCTATGTTGATAATGCAGGGGAGATAACAGTGCTTGCATTGTGTATCATCTCCCTTGAGTTTAGATTTCCGATTTAGGGAGGGGGCCACAATTAACTTGCAACTAACTGCGAATTTGACATTTATCCCGTACTAGCAGTATCGCCCGGCGTTGCTCGGGTTTGTAAGGGAAATAACTATATAAGCATTTTTAGAGTTATAGCCAAAAAATAGCAAAAAAATGCATTAAAAATGGGAAAAAAATGATGGTAAATTTTTTAAAAATCGTTGATTCATCGTAGACATTTTTAGAGAGTTACTTCCCTTATATAATAGCGTAAAAATTCATTAAAATGGAAAAAAATGATGGTAATTTTTTTTAAAATCGTAGACTCATCGTAGACGCGTGCTAATACCCAGAAGTGCTCGATATGAATCACGACTATAAGATACCCGGTTTTGGTTAAATTGCACCGCAAAATGTGGGAGTAGTTAGGAATCTAAATCCTAGGAGACAGACACTCACACTGCTTCACTTTTATATATAAAGATGACAATAAGCAGTTGTGGAGAAGTATATTTTTTCTGGCTGCGTGCAAGATTACACTGGTCAACAAAATTAAATGTATGAATGCATAACAACTTTTTGAGACCAATTTATCATGCAGATTTCAAAATTTTATTCCATTGGTATGCAACACGTATCAGTTTTTCAGTAGATGCATGCAAATATTTACATATTTGATTATATGAAATCATTAACGTAATAAATACGGGCATATTATTTGTAGAAATCAAATGAGTTTATTGAGTTAAAAATCATCATTATCATTCTACAAAGAGTGAATACACAAAAATTGGGTCAAACAAAACAAAGTTAGAACAACAGAGTTAGAAACATTGTGATTTGGATTTCCTGTTGTGTTCCCATTTTTGGTTGATCACGGTAAAGTGTCCGGCATCATACTGTTATTTCAGAAGGCTTGGTACCGTTTCTCCATAGCATTAATGTTCTGGTGAAATCTTTCACCATATGCATCTGAATTATGCAGCAATGAATAACGTAGTTTATTTTAAAGGTATGTTTCCACGATTTAAATGAAATACGTGCATACATGTCATTAATTGGAATTTCTATATAATACAAGAGCTAAAAACCAAAACAAACTTTTGCATCTTGAAAACTGTATGTGATATCAAAAAACTAATTGTATATTTGAAATCAGCATTAAAAACTACACTAAGTACACCTTGACATATGCTTGATGTAAAATACTTGTCGACCAGTGTTATTGTTAATAAGTAGGGAATAATATATAGGTTTAGGTGAAGAATATTTATTGCTTTGCCACTAATTCATTGTTCAGTTCCACTTGGTGTGATGCCCTGCACTGGCAGGAGTGAATAATGCAGTTATTGTTGCAATGTTCACTTTTTCATACTTAGTTTACCTGCATCACAAAAAACTTTGCAGAGGCAGATCTTTTTACAGTTAGAAGCTCTTTCTTTTTCCAACTTTCACTTGTTTCTAAACAAAGTAATTTTTCTCCTAGTTTATCGAACAACCATTTAGCTTAGACATACCTTCACATCGGATTGTAAACAAATGATACCATTTGTAAGGACAGTGACCATTGTTTACAAGCTGCTTGTACATGCCTAGGGGAATTCACACCCATTCATCTATTCACTCACTTATGCACACACATATGCACACGCACGTACACATACACACACACACACACACGCGCGCGTGCACACACACACACACACACGCGTGTGCACACACACACACTTTTGCTTGCCTACCTATATGCAAGCATGCTCACACATTACAAATACAATCTGCAAGTGGAACAGTGACAATATGTAAGACTTTTCTCAAGTTATGAATATAATAGGAATCTTCCGTAATACAATGAATTAGATATTATAATAAAAGTAGTTCTTAGTTACTGAAGATGAAATATATACAAAGAATTGAAACGACTGCCAATAATTAGTATATGTGATTCAGCATTATAATTCAATGCTGATAACTTTTGTTGAATATGGCATAAGCAAAAGTATGAAAGAGTGAGAGACTAATTTACTGAGCAAATTGAAATAATTTCGTCTGGATGGCAGAGTGGCACTCATCAACTTTTTAAAACTATAAGCTAAATTTTCAGAATCTTCAATTAGCTATTTAATGGGAAAATTTATTCAAAGCTTACTGCATCAAGTTAGTGCTGATTGGTTCAGTCATATTCACCAAGGCATTAATGCTTTTTAAGGTGATACATTGCTTCTTATGATTATAGATGGACGTTGTGGTGTGTGTTCTACATCAGGTCACCAATTATAGCTGGATGTCGTAGTGCGTGTTCTATGTCAGGTCACCAATTATAGATGGACGATGTGGTGAAGCGTGGTGAAACCATCTAATAACAACTCCATTCAGAAGGCTGAAATAAGGCATATAATGTGCCAGTTGGAAAGAGAGGGAGACAACCAAGTAGCATGTTTAAGAGGTCTTTTATTGATAGCTTAAAATGTGTGTCAGTGTGTGCTTCATGTATAGTAGACAGGCCGTCATGAGAACAAAGTGTATGTGTGTATAGGAATGGATGTATGCATGTGCATTAAGTACATATAAGAAGGAGAAAGTGAAAGTCTATAATGAGAAGCTAGACAAATGTTCATAGACACAAGAATGAGAGATACCAGTTCGTAGTCAATTATACATGGTGATTGAAATACTGTATCAAGAAGTTGTGGTGATGATGCAGAGCCAGTTGCAGTATGTATTGTACGAAGTTGTGGCTGTAATGCTGCTGCCTGGGTCACTTGTTACAGGAGTTCTCGCAGGTTGCATTTGCTGTTAACCATAGTGAAGTAATTCACAAACAGTACCATGTTAGAACCTGCGCAGTGTTACTGGTTGAGCTGTGTATGTAGAGATGTTGTTGACATCATTAAAAAGATGGTAGCAATGAAGAAAGAGATCACCTTAATGCTGTTGGACGAGTGTTGTCATCTGGCTCACAGGCTGTATCTTTGTTGTTGATCCAGGGTGAAGTAATTCACGAACAGTGCTGTGTTAAAACCTGGGCATGTTTCTGTTGGATGGGTGTTGTTGTCTGGTGTTGTCGCTGTAACTGGCTGTCTTGTGTGGTCATTGGCTAGACCTCAAAAGGTCTGGAACCAAAGACTTAGAGACAAAGAGCAGCTGGGTTTTTATAAGGAGCTGTAGATTAAAACTGAGTTAAGAACAGGCTGTCTCATGTGATCTTATTTAGGGGTTTTGATTGGTTATACGCTGCAGAGTAAGAGACAAATTGCACCAATATTGACCAATCAGAGTAGTGGACACAACAGGGTTCCAAATAGTGGCCAAAGGTTAGCTGTTATCTGCTACATTTGAATGTTCGTATACATAATAAAGGGAGAAGAATTTCACTACAATGGCAATACAGTAGGTTGTGGTCTTGAGCTGGGAAAGTCAGAGTGATGCTTCAAAATTTAGTAGGAACCTTGCTATAGCAGGAAGTAAGAGTAACGGGAAAAAGACAAGGTGATAAAGGGTGGAGTAACTGGAGTGAGAGAATGATATGAGAGTGATCAGTATTGTGGGGAGAGAGTGTGGTGCGAGTGAGAGATAGATGGATGTCAAAAATAGGGGATAGAGGAAGGAGTTGTGAAAGAGAATGATGAAGATGGGTGCAAGTGAGAGAATGAATTGTGTATAAGTAATCCATTCTTCAGAAATCAAAAGCATCTAGCTGAAGACTTGCAGCTCATTGATCTAAGGCAGTGATTCCCAACTTGGGATTTGTAGACCCCTGGTGGTCTGCAAAGGTAGTACTGGGTGTCCGTGAACTAAATTCAAAATTTCATATATGTCTATATATATATACTAGCTGGTGTACTCGGTAATTCCCGGGGCATAAAGATATTCTATTGAAATTCCTTATTACACTGATATAAGAAAGCAATTTCATTATAACTGCTACAAAAGGTGTATTTTGCGTCACAAAAAACTATAAAAAACTGTCAGCTGGAGGAGGGAGAGATTGCTGAGGGTTGGCGAGAAAGTACTCTGACTCATCATGGCATTTTAAAGGTGAACTTTATGAAAGCTAATTTATTAAAGATAATATATAAATGTAGTATATATGTATATAAATATATGAATGAAGTGTTTAATGTTTAAGAATGAAATGAAGAAAGTTCAATAATAACATTCACACTCACTGACGGTTGCTCTCAATAACTGCCTTTAGCTTATGGAGTTCTTGTTTTTATAACTATCGAAAAGCAACCAGAAGGACAGACATATTGTTGAGAACAAATGATTTTGTTGGAGATCTGTTATCTCCATTTCAACCCCTGGTGGCCTAGAAAAGGTTAGAAGGGTCAAGTGGCAAAGACATTATTCTGCTTAGCTAAGACATCTGGGTAATGTATTACTACAGTCATTCACAGAAAAACTATTGTTTTAACGTGAGAAAAGCACTGTTGAAGTGTAAAATGAAATTTGGCAATCGAAGATCAACTCCATGCTATACCTGCATGAAGCCATTACAAATACATTGTGGAATAAAAAATTTATCTACTGTCATGGAAATAGTGTAGCTGTAAAAATGCAGAATTATCGGAGTAATGGGCATTCAAAAAAAGTATATATGTATAGAAATGTCTGAATGAAGTCTTTAAGGTTAAAGATTCAAATCAAGGATGTGCAATAATAATGTTTAGCAGTTCAAAACTGAGTAGGGAAATGCAGAATTAGGCTGGCTGATTTTGAGAATTAAATATTGATCACTTCACTAAAAACTGCAGTTGATATGGGTTAGTTCCCTAGGGTTGTTCGAATAAAATATTAGTAATATGTAGTAGATAGAAGGATCCATTGGAGGGACCCTATTATTGATTTTTTTTCAAGAATCTAAGTATGTCACAAGGTTTCCACACATGAGTTCTACTCAGGTGTCAAATAAAGTATAAGAGTGATATTGTCTGCAAAAATTAGAAATAGGGTACACAAAAAAAATCAATATTCAAAGTAATCAAACAAACAATGAAATGGGTTATTTCCTCTTGAGTGTTTAAAAAAAACTATTGTAAAGGTGCTATGGGTTATTTCACTTGGGTGTTTAAAAAGAAAAAATAGTTATATGAGGTAGATATAAAGGTCCCTTCCAGGGGGCATATTATCGATTTTTTTCAACAATCTAAGTATGTCACGTGATTTCTGGACATGAGTTCTGCTCACATGGCAAGTTTCATCAAAATCACTAAAGCGATGTAGGAGGAGTTAGATAACAACTCCACAAACAAACACACCGATTTTCCACATATGTGCATGTATATATATATATATATATATATACGAGAAAGAAGCAACAAGAATGGATTAGTTTTTAGTACAATTGTTTCATACAAAGACAGACTTTATTACAAGTTGCAAAAATTGCAGCAGATAAAAGTGGCCCGTACTCATCAGCTAAAATACATGTGAGTTCTCTAAACATCTTAGTGGGTGAGGTTATACTCATGAAGTATTGGAGATAATTTCATTAAAGGCAGTTTTAGGCTGCAAACAGATTTCCAAAGTTCCTTAATGATGATGCACAGTCTTATCCCAGGTTCTTAAAAGCTTATTAGCTTCACAGAGAAGGTGAATTAATCCGTAGTGTAGATTTAAATTTCCAGAGATATGAGGAGGAGGATGCACAGACTTATCACAGGTTTTTAAAAACTTATTAGCTTCACAGAAAAGGTGAATTAATCCGTAGTGTAGATTTAAATTTCCAGAGATATGAAGAGGAATTTCATACTCACAGACGATGAATTTATCCATTGTTAATCCACAATCATTTCATGCTATATGATAAGCAGTTTTGCATGGAGAACAGTAAGGTGGCAAATACCTTATCATATAGCATGAAATGATTGTGGATTAACAATGGATAAATTCATCGTCTGTGAGTATGAAATTCCTCTTCATATCTCTGGAAATTTAAATCTACACTACGGATTAATTCACCTTTTCTGTGAAGCTAATAAGTTTTTAAAAACCTGTGATAAGTCTGTGCATCATCCTCCTCATATCTCTGGAAATTTAAATCTACACTACGGATTAATTCACCTTCTCTGTGAAGCTAATAAGCTTTTAAGAACCTGGGATAAGACTGTGCATCATCATTAAGGAACTTTGGAAATCTGTTTGCAACCTAAAACTGCCTTTAATGAAATTATCTCCAATACTTCATGAGTATAACCTTACCCACTAAGATGTTTGGAGAACTCACATGTATTTTAGCTGATGAGTACGGGCCACTTTTATCTGCTGCAATTTTTGCAACTTGTAATAAAGTCTGTCTTTGTATGAAACAATTGTACTAAAAACTAATCCATTCTTGTTGCTTCTTTCTCGTTTATAATCACCCCACATTACTGTATGGTTAACACCATATTGTTTTTCTGGTGCATCTAAGTTAAGTACCACATTCAAGTAAATTCATTGGAATTGACTTGAATCTTAATTGCTTTGATTGAATATATATATATATATATATATACCTTTCCACTGCTAGGGACCCCTTTTATTAAAATTTTTCCCACAGACCCCTTTTAATATACTTATCCTTATATATATATATATATATATATATATATGCACTTTATTTAAAGCAGCAGAAAATTCAACAAAACCTGTTACTCTGAGTTTCCTGTTGCCGTTCATCAGACAGTTTTTCCACCTTGTTTCACATTTATGTGTTTACTCCGGTATATATATATATATATATATATATATATATATATAAGGATAAGTATATTAAAAGGGGTCCGTGGGAAAAATTTTAATAAAAGGGGTCCCTAGCAGTGAAAAGGAACAGCCTGCTCATGAAATTAACGTGTAAGTGGCTGAGCACTCCACAGACACGTGCACCCTTAACGTAGTCCTCGGGGATATTCAGCGTGACACAGAGAGTGACAAGGCTGGCCCCTTGAAATACAGGTACAACAGAAACAGGAAGTAAGAGTGAGAGAAAGTTGTGGTGAAAGAGTACAGCAGGGATCACCACCATCCCCTGCTGGAGCCTCATGGACCTTTAGGTGTTTTCACTCAATAAACACTCACAACGCCCGGTCTGGGAATCGAAACCGCGATCCTACGACCGCGAGTCCGCTGCACTAACCACTGGGCCATTGCGCCTCCAATTGACTAATAGTTGTCTTTCTAATAAACGCATCTCGCTTTGCTGCCTAGCTCAGGCTTTGATAAGACCTGCTGTTTGTGGCCATGCCGTTTACCTTGAATTACGCAGTCCAATTTGTTCTTTGTTGTTTTAACTATCGTTTGGGTGTGGTTTGAGAGAAAATTAGTCGTTGTTCCTCATAGTTTGAACGATGTCTCTGTTGTAAATGGCTTTACTTTATCTAGCTGTCGGGGTAGGTAATAAACATAAAAAAGTGTCTTTTGGCTGAAGTTTTATTGAGAAGTAGAACATTTTGTTCTGAGGCCAGAGATTGTGGCTTGTGCACGCGTGCGTATGTTCAGGAGCGTAAATTCGAACGAGTTGACAGTCACCCGCACATACGCACATGCACGCGCGCGCGTGACTTGCTTCTGTGCGGTCTCTATCGACCAAATTTAAGTCACACTGGTTAATCAAAGGCTATGTTGGAACACACTTGTCCACAATGGAGAGCTGGGAAAAGCAACCCCTCCCCTAAGAACATGGGTTACTTAGCGAATTTTTTTTATTTGCTCTGCAATGAATTTGAGACTGGAAATTAATAACAGCAAAGCAGTTTATTTAACTTACACTACAGTTTTCGGAAAAACTCTCAGGATTAAGTACGCCTTAAGCTTATTTATTTTATTTTATTTTGAAAACATTTTTTCAGATTTCCATATTTTAAGCATAAGTGATTTTTATTCTGAAAAAAGATTTCTCCACTTTCTATTTAAATCTAACCTTAACCTAACTCAAAACCCTTAATCCTAAGTACTATTCTATATTTTCAGATGAGGAATAATGTACATTATTTACAACTGCTGGATAGGTGTTCTCACCTTGTTGTTATCACAATGTTTCAGCTGATGTATTCTCCAGCCTTCATCAGGTGTTCTGGTGGAATTTTGAACTCAACCCTCTGTTGCCATTCTTTTTGCTGACGTTATTTTTTGTTGACAATTTTTCTGTGTCTCACTGTTGTCTATCCTTTAGGATGTCTTCTAAGCATTACTTACCGTCCTGTCCTTTTGGCCCCGAGGCTATATTTTGCTTATTTCTTTATTTATTTTGTCTTTGTCCATCATCTTAAATCACATTTATTCACTTTCATATGTCCACTCTCTATTGTTTTGTTTTGTTTGCTCTCAGCTCTATATTCTCCGCAATTTTTGCAGACACCGCCAGCATAAGAAGTTCGCAGTCTTATTATTAATAGAGTAAAACTGAGTATTACCATTTGGTTGATAACTAATGAAGAATTAGGGACCTTCTGTGTCTGTATCCTGTCTGGTTGTACACTCAGTATATGCTATGTCGTTGGTTTATTTACCATACATTTTTCATTTATACACACACACACACACACATATATATAAATAAGAAAAAAGCAACAAGAATGGATCAATATTTCGGTACAATTGTTTCGTACGAAGACAGCTTTATTAAGGCTGCAAATATTGCAGTAAATATAAGTGACCCGTACTCATCAGCCGAAAAAACATTTGGGTTCTCCAAACATCTAAGGGGGTGGTGTTACACTCCTGAAACATCAGGGATAGTTCTATAAAAATAAGATTTAGGTAACAAACGGACTTCTAAAAGTTCTTTTAGTGTTGCCCAGTCATATAACGGGTTTTAAAAAAATATTTTAAAAAACCTCTTAGTTTCCCAGAAAAGGAAAGTGAAAATGAGAATGTAAATCCATCCATATTGAAGTAAGTTTGATTTCTGGAGATATTCTTTTATTCTTTTATTCTTTTACTTGTTTCAGTCATTTGACTGTGGCCATGCTGGAGCACCGCCTTTAGTTGAGCAACTCGACCCCGGCACTTATTCTTTTGTAAGCCCAGTACTTATTCTATCGGTCTCTTTTGCCAAACCGCTAAGTAACGGGGACATAAGCACACCAGCATCGGTTGTCAAGCAATGCTAGGGGACAAACACAGACACACAAATACACACTCGCATACATATATATACATATATACGACGGGCTTCTTTCAGTTTCCGTTTACCAAATCCACTCACAAGGCTTTGGTCGGCCCGAGGCTATAGTAGAAGACACTTGCCCAAGGTGCCACGCAGTGGGACTGAACCTGCAATCATGTGGTTGGTAGACAAGCTACTTACCACACAACCACTCCTGAGGAGAATATATATATATTCAAATATGAAATAGAATCAGTGCTAGTGAAATAAACATTATCAACCACATATACTTAATATATATGCCTTGTGTATTTGCTGGTAGGCTGCTGTTAGTGTAGTGGAGATTACTCTCTCAAAGCACCAGGTGTTCAAACACTTGAAAGGCATGGACAGGCAAGATAATTCACTTCTAATCTCATCCAAGAGTGATGGACATTGATGTTTCACCATTTTTTTCGCTTATCAGTATCATATGGCTGAACAAGATTGGAGATGAATCATTTTGTCAGTCCATGACTTATATGCATATCGCATATTTGCAGGTATGCCTGACATGGTGGAGAGGGTTTAGAGGTAAGTTATGTTGCCTGTCCATGATGTTTAGGTGTTTTAACAACCGGCACTTTAAGAGAATATTCTTCACCACACAAAATTACAGCCTACCAGCAAATAAAGCATATATATTAAATATATGTGGTTGATAATGACTATCAGTTTCAACAATGAGGGTTCTAGTTGATCTGATCGACAGAACAGCCTGCTCATGAAATTAACATGCAAGTGGCTGAGCACTCTGCAAACATGCGTACCCTTAACGTAGTTCTCAAGGAGATACAGTATGATGCAGGGTGTGACAAGGCTGGCCCTTCAAAATATAGGTACTGCTCAGTTTTGCCAGCTAACTGGGCTGGAGCAATATGGAATAAAGGGTCTTACTCAAGGACACAACACACCTCCGAGAATCAAAATCAGGACCTTATGATTGTGAGCTGAATGCTCCTAATCATTAAGTCATGAAACCACTGGTGCCATCCCATACACACTGGGTTTATAATATATATATCACACACCTCCCCACAACATCACATCACACCACACTACACTACACCATACAACATTACACATCACATCACAACACACCACCCACATACCCATCCCCACATCTTCACACCACATACATACACACACACATCCAGACCACCAGCCCTCTTTCACACGCACATACATACTCTCTTATACACACACGCACCTTTGTGTTGGGAGCTCCTTCATATTGGAGGTCATCTTGACCTTGTTATCTTCCCTACTTCCCCTCTCCCGTCTGACCATTCTCTCCGAAGTCAGATGCCATGATAGATTGTTAGCCACTACACACATTTTTTTTCTCTCCTTGTTTTTTTCTGTGTATCTTTCTGTCGAAGAGCGTAGGCTTGAAACGTAAAATACTTTTTCTATTCCTGAGCACTATACTAATACATCTGTTTGTTTGTAAACCACCTGCCTTTGTCTTTTGTTTATTTTCGTAAACTTTCCCTTCATATATATATATATACATACATACAAACAAACCTGTGTGTGTGTGTGTGTTTCTGCATATAATGTGAACTCTGTACAGTGTGAAGAGGAAAGAATGCCTGCTGGTTGGAAAGTCTGACACTATTGTTAAAAACTGATGAAAAGGGGTTGGGTATCTGATTGGTTGTTGGTAAAAGGATGTCTGGTGAGCTCATGATAGTTCTTGCATGAGCTCGGCCACAGCTCTGTCAGCTGGTATGTCAGTATTTGGGTTGCCAGTACAAGCTGGGTATGAATTGATGATGTCATTGCTATCTCTTGCATTCACTGATGTGGCTGCAGTTCAGTATATTTTGTAGCTGGTGTCCTCCCCATCGCTACTATATCTGTTGTGAATATCAATGCCGTGATGGTTGCTACAAACATTTCTATTACTAGTACTTTTGGTGTGTTGACCAGTACACTGCAACCTGGTACAGCACTTCTGTGCAGTTTTGACTGTTTTGCCTGTCACTATAAGAGTTACTAGATCTCAAGAATTGCTCATAAAGGTTGCTTCTTCATCATCTCTAGAAATGTATTCCTCTTCTTCAAACTTCTGTTATCTCATCATTTCTGGTTCCAATAACATTCATCATCATCATCATCATTGTTTAACATCCGTTTTCCATACTAGCATGGGTAGAAATGCCATAGAGCCTTCTGTGCGTCCCAAAACACCACCTGAACTTTTCACAAAATTGTTTCCCTGTCATGAGCCTGATCAAATAGAATCATAGTGAATTTGGGGGTCTAAAAATTACTTGGAACACTTTCAAAATACATCCTTGATAGTTTCATAGTTTTCTCTAAAAGAGACCTTATAAAGTTGATAATTAAGGTTTCATATGTCATGATCAAGTATTATTACTTGAAAGTAGGACTTTTCTTCTGTATATTGTTTCTCCAGCCCATAACAAACTCAAAATTTTTGGAACCTTCTCTGAGCATGAAAGCCTCCTGCAGAAAAGTATGCAAGGTTAAGAAACTGCATATATAAATCGGCTGTGCCAGAGGATGAAATCTTTGCACCTGAGAAAATCTACTGTCCTTCTAGGCCCCTCAATATCTCTCCCAAGATATATTTCTGTGTGCAAACCACCTCACAAAACCACATAGACTAACTGCGTGGGTCAGGCCATTTCTAGTGAATCTTTATATTTAGAGGGGATTTGAATCTCACAAGCTCACAAAATTTTGAGTAGTGTGTTTCTTCAAATGTCATACTCATCCACTTGATTCCAGAGTCATTTGAATTGACCTAATCACTAATGGAGTTGAAGTAAACAGCACAAGGATGACAAGTATTTTTAGCTTGGAGATTTAGAAAACAAAAAAAACAAACCTTCAGTATCATACAAATCAAAAATTTAATCTAATAGAACAAAATGTAACATCAAAATTATTTTCTTAAATGGCCTCTGAACGAATGTATCTTTAACTTATCTGATCTTTATATGATTCACATGGTTGAAGAAAAGTTCTATTTTACTGAATTTTGATGCTTTACATGTTTATATTTAAAACTTGTGGGGGTGGCACTTAACCTAATATCAGTAGATAGACTTTGCCAAAGCCTATGACAAATATGGTTTTATCAGACACTGTACTCTTTAAATATAGTACTAAGTATACAGGAGGTGAGAGGTTGTCTGAGGTTTGTAGGAGACATTAGGGGTGGTGGTTTCTTGTCAGTGGGTAATGAGAAAATAAGGAGATAAAAGTTGATTGTGTTGAAACCAGAGCTGAACATTGCAGCTATCTTACATTTAATAAAAATAAGTAAAGGGGGACAACAGTCCAGGGTGGAAGTAGTGGTAGTAGTGGTGGTATTGGGGTGATGGGAAAGCAGAACAAATTTGGAGGAATGAAGTGTGAGGAGATGTTTACTTGGTATATGTGCTTGTATGTGTACACTTGTGTGTGAGTGTGTGTTTATATATATATATATATATATATCATCATCATCATCGTTTAGCGTCCGCTTTCCATGCTAGCATGGGTTGGACGATTCAACTGGGGTCTGGGAAGCCAGAAGGCTGCACCAGGCCCAGTTTGATCTGGCAATGTTTCTACGGCTGGATGCCCTTCCTAACGCCAACCACTCCATGAGTGTAGTGGGTGCTTTTTACGTGCCACCGGCACAGGTGCCAGACAAGTCTGGCAAATGGCCACGATCGGATGGTGCTTTTTATGTGCCACCAGCACGGGGGCCAGGCGAGGCTGGCAACGGCCACGAACGGATGGTGCTTTTTACGTGCCACCAGCACGAGGCCAGTCAGAGTGTCGCTGGCACTGGTAACTCAGCTGCAATTTCCATTCATATATATATATGTATGTGTGTGTGTGTGTTTGTCCTAGCATTGCTTGACAACTGATGCTGGTGCGTTTACGTTCCCGTCACTTAGCGGTTCGGCAAAGGAGACCGATAGAATAAGTACTGGGCTTACAAAGAATAAGCCCCAGGGTCGATTTGCTCGACTAAAGGCGGTGCTCCAGCATGGCCGCAGTCAAATGACTGAACCAAGTAAAAGAGAGTACTCAATAAACATTACATAGGATGGACTGTTATGCATCCAACCATCACCTAATAGATATCAACATGTAGTATAGCTGCAACTAAAACCAAGAGAAAAAAATTTGGATATTTGAATTCAAGTAACTAATTTTTTGAATATTCTATTTATAATATAACCAAACACTAAGTTGCCGACTATATTTATGTACTTTTCTTTTCTTCTAATAGAATACGATATGTAATAATTTGAATGAGGCAAATAAATATTTGTGGCTTACAAATAAAAACATAGCTAATTGTGTTCACAAGAGACCAAATCCTCTCTAATCTCCATTATTTATATTGTCCAAAACTTGCTGTCAGCCGACCACACTAAAGATATTTCCATTGCTTGTATAAATTTAAAGAAGGGCAGGGATATCTACAATCTCAGTTGAACAAAATCTTCCAACCCCTTATATTACATACATAGGTCCTTTTGTATTAGTATTTATTATGTTAAACATTCTCCTGTAACACTTTTCCCTTAGCAAAAACAAATGGTCTACTTTAAAAACTTTTAAAATTAGTTGCTGATTGTTAGTTAAAGAAAAAAATGTATTGAAGACTTACTAAAGCTGCTGCTATTATAGGTATTATTATTTTAATGTTATTTTAGGTTTATTTTTCTTATATTTCAATTGTGATTAATATAGTTAAATTACTTCCAGCAATCCTGGAAGTAATAAAACAAATTTTTTGCTTCAGAAAACATCAGATTTATATTTTTGTAAGTTTTTTTTTTGTGTAATAGGAATTAATTGAGATTCTACAATTTTTTTAATGAGATTCTACTGATCTAAAGTATAAATTTTTCAGTAAAAAAAAAAAAAAAAAAAAAAAAAATCCGTAATAACAAATAAACAAAAACAAGTAATCTTCTCAGTTATTGTTCTCAAAATTATCCTCTAAACCTATCTGAAAATATTATTTATAGCAGAGAAAATAAGAGTATTAATGCAATAGAATTCTTGATGTTTCCTGTTCAACAAAACACTGGTTGACACAAGGATAGCCATTAGTATATAAGGGGGCATCTAATCCCTCTTTAATCAAAAGGGGGAAAAAATGATAAAATAAAAATATATATAAAAAATAATACATTGTTATCAAAAAAAAAAAAAACAATAAATATATGAAAATGTAATGAAATATGAATGTGTGATGTTAATGTTTTTGTGCCTGTTTGAATCCAAAAAAGAAAAAATCCAACATAACATGCACAGAAATTTTTTCATAATGTGTCTGTATAAAAAAGATTATTACAATGATATATTATAAAGTATCACAGATGCTGCTCAGCTCACTGGCTGTGGTCAGCTGTATCAGAGATACTGACTAAACATCTGAACAGAAAAGGAGAAATCTTTAAACAACCCAGTAACGTGAAAATTGAGCTAGCTAATGCTTTATTCAGCATAGTAGCAAGACCATGTTTTTATTGCAAGTTTCTGACAACACATGTAGAGACAGTGTTCATTAGGAATCCACAGCTGTACCAACACAAAACTAATTTAGATTTGTGCTATCAATTTATATTCACTGAACATATTTTATTACTCCTAGAGAAGGTAAAAAAAAAAAAAAAAAAAAAAAGGAACCACGTACCAACGTCCAATACTACCATTTCACTTTCATCATTGACAATAATAATTATTATTTCTTTGACACAAACTACAAATTTAGCCACATAACCCCTTTCTCAAAACAAGTCTTCAGATTTTGTTTTGAATACCAGGTTTATTATTATTTTTTATTTTTAAAGAAAGATAAAAGTTCATTAATAAAACTAATCTCAATCCAATGCTTTTAATTACATGGATAAAGATTAAAATTTTGTAACACAGCTGTATTCGATTCCAAGGCGCGGGAGTGGCTGTGTGGTAAGTAGCTTGCTAACCAACCACATGGTTCCGGGTTCAGTCCCACTGCGAGGCATCTTGGGCAAGTGTCTTCTGCTATAGCCCCGGGCCGACCAATGCCTTGTGAGTAGATTTGGTAGACGGAAACTGAAAGAAGCCCGTTGTATATATATATATATATATGTATGTGTGTGTATATGTTTGTGTGTCTGTGTTTGTCCCCCTAGCATTGCTTGACAACCGATGCTGGTGTGTTTACGTCCCCGTCACTTAGAGGTTCGGCAAAAAGAGACCGATAGAATAAGTACTAGGCTTACAAAGAATAAGTCCTGGGGTCGATTTGCTCGACTAAAGGTGGTGCTCCAGCATGGCCGCAGTCAAATGACTGAAACAAGTAAAAGAGATATATATATGTGTGTGTGTGTGTGTGTATAGAGAGAGAGGGGGGGGAGAAGGAGAGGGAGAGAGAGGTATACTGATTTAAAATCAGCCTGGCAGTTATTCGCAACATCATTGAATGTTTTATTCGGTTTTTCCTAAATCAGTGATGATGAATTCTTGTCTGAACATATGGCTGGTTACAAGTACACACTTATGAAAAGGCTCATAAAAGGCCAAAATGCATCTGGTACTCTCACTGGTCACTAATAGGACGAATTTTCATCTTTCTCTGATACTGATACTGCAGTAATTAGCCTATTGACAATGTGTATACATTAATTATACTATACAGATGTCTATTTTAATTAAATACTGCTTCAGTTGCATATACCAGATCATGAATACTGTTATTGCACTATTAATACTCTGGATGTGGAGGCGCAATGGCCCAGTGGTTAGGGCAGCGGACTCGCGGTCGTAGGATCGCGGTTTCGATTCCCAGACCGGGCATTATGAGTGTTTATTGAGCGAAAACACCTATAGCTCCATTAGGCTCTGGCAGGGGATGGTGGTGATCCCTGCTGTACTCTTTCACCACAACTTTCTCTCACTCTTACTTCCTGTTTCTGTTGTACCTGTATTTCAAAGGGCCGGCCTTGTCACTCTCTGTGTCATGCTGAATATCCCCGAGAACTACGTTAAGGGTACACGTGTCCGTGGAGTGCTCAGCCACTTACACGTTAATTTCACGAGCAGGCTGTTCCGTTGATCGGATCAACCGGAACCCTCATCGTCGTAACCGATGGAGTGCTTCCACAATACTCTGGATGCAGGCATGGTTGTGTAGCTGAGAAGTTTGTTTTGCAGCCATGAGTTCCTGGGTTTGATTTCACTGTTTGGAATCTTGGATCAACTACTTTTGTCACTAATTTAATGAGAAACTTGTTCTGTTAATTGAACAACTGGACACTCATATGATGAAAATGATGTAATGGTTCACCATTATTAATACATGCATGACATGACATGACATGCATGAGATCTGGTCATCAAATCTAAGTAGAGACTTCAAACTTGAAATCTTCAAAGCCACAGTCAAACCAATTCTACTATATGGCTCAGAAACCTGGACGTTATCAAAGAATCTTGAGAGGCGGTTGGATGGAACCCACACTCGCCTCCTTATGAGAGCTCAAAATCTCTCGTGGAAGCGCCATCCAACCAAAATGCAAATATATGGGAAACTATCACCTGTGTCATCTCTTGTGAAAGGTAGGAGAGTCCAGTTTGCTGGACATTGTTGTAGAGCTGAAAAAGAGGTAATTTCTACTCTTCTCCTCTGGAAGCCATCTACTCGCAATACCAGAGGGCGCACACTCTCCTACCCTGATGTAATCTCCAGGGATACAGGCATCCAGCAACAGGACCTCCGTAATGCTATGATGGACCTTGAAGTCTGGCGTAGCATGGTAAATTCCATTGTCTCGACCACGGTCGAACAATGATGATGATGATTAATACTTTTAATATTTGTAGCAGGATGGTGCAGCAAAAGATGTTATTGATGTAGCAGATGAAATAGGCATGTGGACGACATCAAAGTAAAATAATAGGAAAGCATCGGATTGTGGTTTACTCTTTTACTTGTTTCAGTCATTTGACAGTGGCCATGCTGAAGCACCGCCTTTAATCGAGCAACTCGACCCCAGGACTTATTCTTTGTAAGCCCAGTACTTATTCTATCGGTCTCTTTTGCCGAACCGCTAAGTGACAGGTGACATAAACACACCGACATCGGTTGTCAAGCGATGTTGGGGGGACAAACGCAGACATACAAACACACATGCACACACATATATATATACACATATATACGATGGGCTTCTTTCAGTTTCCATCTACCAAATCCACATATATTTGTGCGTCGTCGTCATCGCCGTTCTCTCCTCTTCATCTTCCTTTATCTTCCTTCTCTCCTCTCCCTTTTCACCTGAAGTAGACATGTTTCCCTTCTAATGCAGGACACTATTTTCTGTTAATCAATATTACTCCTCACTTTAGTTTCTTGCAAGTTACTTGGTGGCCTCATTGCTGTTGATACCATGTAAAAAGCACCCAGTATACTCTATAAAGTAGTTAGTTTTAGGAAGGGTATCCAGTGGTAGAAACCATACCAAAGCAGACAGCAGAGCTTGGTGTAGTCTTTTTGTTTGCCAGTTCCTGTTAAACCATCCAATCCATGCAAGAATGGAAAATGGATGTTAAATGATGATGAAGATGATGTTGATATATATCTCAGTATTTACTTTACACACACATAGTAGTAGCTCTCAGACTGTGCTGCCAGCTCATATGGACTCTAAAAGAATTAACATAGGGTAAAAATGTTCACATAAACAACAATAATTGTCTGTTCCCATATCAGCCATTGTTTCTCAAACCACTGATAGCTGCCATAAAAGCTAAGAAAAATTAAAAGGGTTCTACCTTACTGAGTATAATTAACACAACCCAGTTGCCGGGTTAGATTATTAGTATTACCAATACTACTTTAATACATCACAGACAGATAAACATGCGAGCAAACATGGACATGAATGCATATATGTATTTAAAAAGAAAAACAAAAAACAAAAATCCATTATGCATTTAGAAAAAATTGTCATTGTTTTTGCTTTTTGAACACATGTCTGGGTCTACAACAATAAACTATGTCAGATTGTGTCTGTTGTCAGATGATGACACCAATTACTTGCCATGCTATGACAAGGAGCATCCTTTAATAGGAAATTGGTCCAAACTAACTTACACATGAGACCAGTGGGATTTAACATAACTCTAGCTTCACCTGTGAGAGAAGTTGAACTAGGTTATACAATTTGCTGAAACATTCATCTGTTTATAGGGGTTAGGGAATGAGATTGAATGACCTCCTATGGGGTGAAATAAGAAATTTGGTGGGTAATGCTTGTAGCATGAGACATTTTTCAAAGCCTCTAACAGAATAGATTTTTTTTTGTTGTTTGACACTTGATACTGATATTTTTTCCATATATTCTATATTTTGTCTTACATAAATATGGAATTGTTATAAGATTTTAAAATATTAGCATTTCATATAATTTTTTATTACATTTATACTTTTTTTCTTGATTTTTTTCTTGATTGTTATGAGAGCAAAACTATATTTTGTATTCAATTTTATGCCAAGTGAAGAACGAGATTCTGAGAGTACAATATTTTTTTCTATTCCAAACTATTGACTTTACATTTGTTACACACTTCATGTGTAAGAAACTAAGCGATAAAAAAAGATAAGTAATATAATACAGATATTATAATTCTCCAGAGTATATTAAAAAGTATTTTTTTTTTACATTTTGAATTGTTTATAACTTTTTAAAGTTAAGAATCAATTGTATATCAGTTTATAATGTACTAGCAGTATCGCCCGGCGTCGCTCAGGTTTGTAAGGGAAATAACTATATAAGCATTTTTAGATATGTAAAGTATAATAGCCATCTCAATATGGCTAACCACAAAGGGTGGGGTGTTACTGTAGCTTTTTACGTTCTGAGATTTAATAATAAATTTTTAGAGAGTTACTTCCCTTATATAATAGCAAAAAATGCATTAAAAATGGGAAAAAACGATGGAAAAATTTTTTTTTTAATCGTAGACTCATTGTAGACGCGTGCTAATACCCAGAAGGGCTCGATATGAATCACGACTATAAGATACCCGGTTTTGGTTAAACTGCACCGCAAAATGTGGGAGTAGTTAGGAATCTAAATCGTAGGAGACAGACAGCACACAACTTCACTTTTATATATAAAGATGTACGTATTTATGTATGTAAGCATGAATGCATGCGTACATACATGCATGTATGTATGTGGGCATGTATGTATGCATGTATGGATGTATGTATGTATGTATGTATGTATGTATGTATGTATGTATGTATGTATATTGGCTGGCAGGCTGGCTGGTTTGCTTGAATAAACACAAGCTTTCAAAGTAAGATGTATATATCCCTAAAAATGCATTAGGGTGATTCATTGCATTGCACATGGCAATTCACAACATATGAGCAATGAATAATTTTTTAAAAGTAAAATTTTCAAAGGCACGAATCTTAAGATATATTTTAGTCACTTGCATACTTATTTCAATGCACTGAATAATGTTTTATATAAATTACATTTATAGATTTATTTTTCATTTATTGCATTAAAACTTATCAAAAACTTATATACATTTTTACTATTCTTTTGGCAAAATAAATACAAGATGAATTCTTTGATTATGTAGCAAAAAGGACGTTCTATATACAAAGAACATGCATGCAAATATATAAGAACTTGCTAAAATTCAGCATGTGAATTTTATTATTGTTGGGAGTTGAGCTTTGTTTCTTAATTAGAAACCAGCCATTCTTCATAAAAGAAAGATAACAAAACACATGCATACATGCATATACACACGCATGCATATATACATACATTTACTCTCTCACACACACCAATGATAGACACATCACATCTCACCTAGAAAGAAACTGAGCCACATCATATCTTTATATATAAAACTGAAGTTATGTGAGAGTCTGTCTCCTCCGATTTAGATTCCTAACTACTCCCACATTTTGCGGTGCAGTTTAACCAAAAGCGGGTATCTTATAGTCGTGATTCATATCGAGCACTTCTGGGTATTAGCGCGCATCTACAATGAGTCTACGATTTAAAAAAAAATTTACCATCATTTTTTCGTTTTTTTAATGCATTTTTTGCTCGGCTTATATAAGGGAAGTAACTCTCTAAAATGCTTATATAGTTATTTCCCTTACAAACCCGAGCAACCCGGGCGATACTGCTAGTCAGTTATATAAGCAATGTTCATCCCCAGTTTTCCATGAAAACTGTGTCTGGTTATTGGGTAATATCATCTTGCCTGAAAACTGTCGAGTGTTGGTGATAGGAAGGACTCCAGCAGTAGAAAATCTGCCTCATGCAAGCATGGAAAATTGAATATTAAATGATGATGATGTCCATATTAACAATACAGAAAACCTACTTAGCAATAGTCTGATATCTACCATAAATAGAAATGTTGTTCATACCCACTGTTTATAACTTCTATACAGCAACATTACTGTATTACTCAAGCAGCAATAAAAATGTCACTGAAACTGTAACAGCTGACAGTAATATGAAACACATGTCTACTTAGTCATATAACAAATATTGTGGAGGCGGAATGGCCCAGTGGTTAGGGCAGCGGACTCGCGGTCATAGGATCGCGGTTTCGATTCCCAGACCGGGCGTTGTGA
Source organism: Octopus sinensis (assembly GCF_006345805.1). NCBI lineage: Eukaryota > Metazoa > Mollusca > Cephalopoda > Octopoda > Octopodidae > Octopus > Octopus sinensis. Next base: position 162,828,028 of record NC_042999.1, on the reverse strand, counting down.
GTGTTTATTGAGCGAAAACACCTAAAAGCTCCATGAGGCTCCGGCAGGGGATGGTGGTGATCCCTGCTGTACTCTTTCACCACAACTTTCTCTCACTCTTACTTCCTGTTTCTGTTGTACCTGTATTTCAAAGGGCCGGCCTTGTCACTCTCTGTGTCACGCTGAATATCCCTGAGAACTACGTTAAGGGTGCACGTGTCCGTGGAGTGCTCAGCCACTTACACGTTAATTTCATGAGCAGGCTCTTCCGTTGATTCGAATCAACCGGAACCCTCGACGTCGTAACCGACGGAGTGCTTCCCATAACAAATATTGTTTCTAGCAACAGAATAAGTATCTTACACAGGAAAAGAACAGCTAATGGCCCTAGCAACACATCAAATGTGATTATATGGATGAGTCTAGCAACAGATGTTTCCTTAGCAATACTTGACTGGTATCTAAATTTATTGATTCTGGAAAGATCCGAGACAGAATTGAATCCTGCCAAAATAATAATTCCACCAAATAAAATAATGATTTAGTACAAAAACAAAACAAAATAAAACAAAATGTTCTAGATTTCCAACATTGGTGTAGACATACATTGGAAAGAAGATGAATGTCTTTCGGTAGCATTTGAATTCAGAATATAATACAACATCTAATGGCATGGCTGTAGCTGAGTGGTTAAGAGGTTTGCTCCACAATCATTTGGTTTCAGATTGAATCCCACAAAGTAGAACCTTGAAGAAGCATTTTTGCATAGTCTTGCGTTAATCAATACCTTGTGAGGAAATTGATAAACAGAAAATGAAGAAGCTGGTTGTTATGTAGATGTGTGTGTATTTATGTAATTAGTTCATAGTCCACTTCATCTTCACATGTGTTTGCTGACTGTAAGCAACAGTTTCACAAATCCTTCATCATCATAATTGTTCGACCGTGGTCGAGACAATGGAATTTACCATGCTACGCCAGACTTCACGGTCCATCATGGCATTATGGAGGTCCTGTTGCTGGATGCCTGTATCCCTGGAGATTACATCAGGGTAGGAGAGTGTGCGCCCTCTGGTATTGCGAGTAGATGGCTTCCAGAGGAGAAGAGTAGAAATTGCCCCGTTTCCAGCTCTACGACAATGTCCAGCAAACTGGACTCTCTTACCTGTCACAAGAGATGACACAGGTGGTAGTTTCCCATATATTTGCATTTTGGTTGGATGGCGCTTCCACGAGAGATTTTGAGCTCTCATAAGGAGGCGAGTGTAGGTTCCATCCAACCGCCTCTCAAGCTTCTTTGATAACGTCCAGGTTTCTGAGCCATATAGTAGAATTGGTTTGACTGTGGCTTTGAAGATTTCAAGTTTGAAATCTCTACTTAGATTTGATGACCAGATCTTATGCATGTAGTGCACTTTGCTTGTAGTCGACTATAAAAGCATGTCTGGGCTTCTTAACATATTTTGACATTTGTTAGCTTCATTCAGATGGAGTTGTCTGTTTCCAATTCATTGTGTAACTATGTTCAATCTATTTGTGCTCTGTATGCTAGGAAATTTTACCTTGCTTGAAAAAAAGGTGAAGATTGGTGACTAGAAGTGTATCCAGTCATTGAAAATCTGTCTCAATTAATTGTTTGACTCACGAGAAGCTTAGATAAATGAACTTTAAACTGATGACAATGATGATGATGATGATGTGTGTGTGTGTATGAGCATGTGTATGTGTATGTGTGTGTGTGTGTGTGTGTGTGTGTGTGAGTGTATATATTTCCCTTTCTTCCAGCCCCTCCTTTCAAACTTTTCTTATAATCAGTCGCCATGCTTGACTGCTAAATCCACAGGTTTTTTTATTCTCTCTCTGTTTATTTTCTCTTATTCTTTTCTGTTGAAGAGCATAGGCTCAAAATGTCAAAGACTTTTTCATTTTTCAGTTTCCCGAGTGGCAAACCAATACACCTTCTTGTTCATACACCTGTCTTCGTCTTTTATTTTTCTATAAATTTCAACTATATCATCATCATCATGATCTGGCAATGTTTCTATGGCTGGATGCCCTTCCTAACACCAGCCACTCCGTGAGTGTAGTGGGTGCTTTTTACATGCCACTGGCACAGGTGCCAGACGAGGCTGGCAAACGGCCATGATTGGATGGTGCTTTTTACATGCCACCAGCACGGAGGCCAGTCGGGGCGGTACTGGCAACGGCCACGTTCGGATGGTTCTCTTACGTGCCACCAGCACTGGTATCACAACTACAATTTCCATTGATTTTAATCGATTTCAATTTCACTTGCCTCAACAGGTCTTCGCAAGTAGAGTTTTGTGTCCCAAGAAGGAAAGGTATGCATAAGTGGACTGACTACAACCCAGGTAGAGGCCACGGGTTATGGTCTCACTTGTCCTGCCAGGTCTTCTCACACACAGCATACTTTCAAAGGTCTCAGTCACTAGTCATTTCCTCGGTGAGACCTAAAGTTCGAAGGTTGTGCTTCACCACCTCGTCCCAGGTTTTCCTGGGTCTACCTCTTCCACAGGTTCCCTCAACCGCTAGGGTGTGGCACTTTTTCACACAACTATCTTCATCCATTTTCGTCACATGACCTTACCAGCGCAAATGTCTCTCTTGCACACCACAACTGATGCTTCTTAGGTCCAACTTTTCTCTCAAGGTACTTACACTCTGTCGAGTATGAACACTGACATTACACATCCATCAGAGCATACTGGCTTCATTTCTTGCGAGCTTACACATATCCTCAGCAGTCACAGCCCATGTTTCACTGCCATGTAGCATGGCTGTTTGTACACATGAGTCATACAGTCTGCCTTTTACTCTGAGCGAGAGGCCTTTAGTCACCAGCAGAGGTAAGAGCTCTCTGAACTTTGCCCAGGCTATTCTTACTCTAGCAGTTACACTTTCAGCACACCCTATCCCGCTACTGACTTGGTCACCTAGGTAACGGAAGCTGTCAACTACTTCTAGTTTGTCTCCCTGGAATGTGCCAAAAGTTGGTCTCTGCACATTTTCAGTGTTTATTGCTACTGAGCATCTGCCACATACAAAGACTATCTTCCTAGTTAGCCTTCCTTTGATATTGCTGTACCTCTTATGTGTCCATAGCTTACACTTGGTGCATCTTATAGAGTTACTACCCACGCCTTTTATACAGATCGAGCAGGGCCATCTACCTGAAGGGATTTGTGATTTGTCTACCTTCCTACTTATTAGGACTTTGGTTTTAGCTAGGTTGACTCTAAGGCCCTTCGATTCTAATCCTGGCTTCCACACCTGAAACTTCTCCTCCAGTTCTGATCACTATCAGCAATTAGAGCAAGGTCATCAGCATAGAGGAGCTCCCAAGGGCATCCTGTCTTGAATTCCTCCGTTATTGCCTGGAGGACTATGATAAATAGGAGGGGGATGAGGACTGAACCTTGGTGGGCCCCTACCTCTACCCGGAATTCTTCACTGTACTTGTTGCCAACCCTCACCTTACTAACAGCGTCCCTGTACATGGCTCGCACAGCTCTTACTAACCATTCATCTATCCCTAGTTTCCTCATTGACCACCAGATAAGGGATCGGGGGACCCTGTCGAAGGCTTTCTCCATGTCAACGAAAGCCAGGTACAGGGGCTTATCTTTGGCTAGGTATTTCTCCTGCAGCTGTCTTACCAGAAATATAGCATCAGTGGTACTTTTCCCTGGCACGATCCCAAACTGCATCTCATCTAGGTTGACTCTCTCTCTAATCAGTTGGGCTATGACCTTCTCTGTGACATTCATTACTTGATCCAACAACTTGATACCTCTGTAATTATTTGTATCTAGGGTGTCACCTTTACTTTTGTAGCTGCTACACCAGTCATTGGGTATGACTCCTTCGTATATCACCTGGTTAACTATATGGGTGAGTAGGCTATAGCCAACACTGCCAGATATTTTGAGCATCTCTGCAGTGATTCCTGATGGGCCTGGGGCTTTCCCTGCCTTCATACTCTTGATTGCTTTAACTCTGTTGGGTTGACTCTCTTTCTCCCTTTCATTCTCTTTATTGAGCAACATTGTATAGTGGCATCTCCAAACCTCTCTCTTTGCAGCCTCATTTAGTGCAAGTGAACCATCATCCATACGGACACATTTCTCTCCTACAACATCACGATTCTCTCTCACGCACTGTCTTGCAACACGAAATACTTTAAGTCTTTGGTCCTCACGGCGCAGAACGTTGGCAAATTTTTTCTTATCTGCTTCCCCTCTGACTAAATAAACCTGTCTCCTAGCTTCCCTTCTGGCAGTCTGATACAATTCCCTGCTACTTCCGTTCTTCCAGTCCCTCCAAGCCTGTTTCTTTTGTCTAACAGCCCTGTCAACCACATTGTTCCACCACCACATTACCTTGGGTTGAGATGGGACTTTGCTCCATCCACAGATCTGGTCAGTGGCTCTCAGCAGATTGTCCCATAGAAACCTCCAGTTATCATATATATATAGTAAACTTTGGTCGTAGAACAAACAACAAATATAAGGTCATCCACCTAACATATCACATCTCGAACATTTTATCACATAATGCTTTTTCTTACATATAGAACACAGATGCATAGCTCATTTAGACAAGCATATAAGAAAAATGTGTGAGTATAGTCTATCGTGATTAAAAATTAATAATTAATACTTTAGCAACTAAAAAAAAAAGAAAAAAACTTTTTTTAAACATTATAAACATTTCCCCTTATCTTAAAAAGTAATTTTTAATTGAAAATATTTCTAATCAATGAACTTTTATCTTATCTTATATATTATCTACTTATATGTTTCCTATCATCATCATCATCATCATCATCGTCGTTTAACGTCCGTTCTCCATGCTAGCATGGGTTATATATGTATTTTTATATTTTTATATATTTATTATCCTAGATGTTTTAATGTTTAAAAAAATTTTCTTTCTTTTTTTTAGTCGCTAAAGTATTAACTATTATTTTTAATCGCAATAGACTGTACTCACACATTTCTCTTATATGCTTGTCTAAATGAATTATGTTTCATCTCCTGTGATTTTATGCATCTGTGTTCTATATGTAAGAAAAAGCATTCTGTGATTAAATATTCGAGATGTGATATGTTAGGTGGATGACCTTATATCTGTTGTTTGTTCTACGACCAAAGTTTGTTATACTCGTCTCATTTACTTGAGCACTTCTATAGCAGTCCTATTAAACATTTTGTTCCTGACAAGAAACAATCACTATTATTATTGATATATATATATATATATATATATATAACTGTTAAACAGGACAGCAAACGTTAAGGCAAGGCAAGCATCTCAAGTCATATACAATATTATTATTGGAAAAAATGGAAAATCTTACAGCTGTTTCTGGGATATCCCCAAGTATGGGATATTCCGTCATCAGAGACAAATAGGGAAACAATAGGGAAAATGAGAATGGTATATACCAATAAGATGACAACATAGAGGAAGGAGTAAAAGAATAAGGAGATGGAAAGAGAGAAGAAAAAAGAAGCATAAAAGTTCATAGTCCAACTTTCCAAAGTTATAGAAACAAGAGCATGAGTCCTCAGGTGCAATCCTGCATAAGACTTACACTCATGGATCTATGCAGGGTTGCACCTAAGGACTCATGCTCTTGTTTCTATAACTTTGGAAAGTTGGACTATGAACTTTTATGCTTCTTTTTCCTTCTCTCTTTCCATCTCCTTATTCTTTTACTCCCTTCCTGTATGTTGTCATATCATTTATATACCACTAGCAGAATTGCCCGGCGATGCTCGGGGCTGAATTGCTTGAAAGTACTGTTAATGATTGCACTGAATTATGATGATTATTCAGGCAAATATTGATATAAGTTTACGGCGAATGAATGTATTTGTAAGTGTATAGAAAGCCGTGTAAAGGGGTTCCTACCCCCTCGTAGAATGGTGTAAGAATTGAATGTGAGGTTGCCTTGAAAAGAGCCATGTTATTGTTCTCATAATTGTAAGAATTTGATAGTCGTGGAGTGTTTATGCCGAATATGTACGTATGCATGTATATATATGTATGTATGCCTGTATATATGTACAAAATCCACTGAGAAGGCTTTTGTTGGTCTGAAACTACAGCAGAAGACACATGCCAAGTCACCACACAGTGGGACTGAACCCAGGACCATGTGTTTGGAACGTAGTTTGTTACCACACAGCCACACCTGCTCCTATGTATGTGTGTGTGTGTGTGTGTGTGTGCGTATGTGTGTATGGGTAGATATATTATGCATGTATATATGTGTATATATATGTGTACATATTACATGTACATCTATATATATACATCTACACATAAAATACAAAATACAAAGTTATATCTTGATATCGCTAGTGATAACAATACTCAAAATATATAACAGACTGGAATTGTAGGCCCGTCTCTTGCAATTTCGATCAATTGGATCTTGTCCCCCCTCTTGTATAGAAGTGTACGGCTGCAGCGAAATTCATTTTTAGACTTTCTTCGATCGAAGGCATTTTAACAAAAATGCTTCCGTAAAGACGGTGAAAATATTGTCAATTTCCCCAAACAGGGACACAATTCAATTTTTAAACAATAACCAAAGACTCTTCTTTGAAAGGGGGAGGGTTACGGTTTACAATTATTTAACAAATGCAACACAACAACGTTTCCCTGACGAGGAACCAATAAACGTGATTACAATAGTCAAACAGTAATAATAATAACAACAAACCTTTTTAATTTATCCCCATTTATGTGAAACCACTTATTCAAGTTCAAGTCATTGATGCAATTTTATATGAATTGCTAATACACACACACATAATAAGGGTGAAAAATTGAATATTAATTTGATTAATATGAATTGAAAACCAGTGGTGTAGCATATAAGACCATAGCGGATCTTCCTCTAGCAAAAAGGATGACCACTATTAATGGCTCATCCCTGTTATATAATACTTTCACTTTAATAGTTTCACACTTGCAAAGAGACAAAGTAGGAGAAAGTGTGGTGGTAATAGCAGGAGTAAACCACTTGAAATGAGAGAGGCAAATTGTAAAATATTGAGTTTTCTTGAATTTTTGCTTAATTGGGAGTCAAATTGAAAAAAACTTTACATGCCATGACCCAATCGAATCTACTTGGAAAAATCATAGGTAAATTCCAATTGAAGAAATTCTATATTATAGAATTGTATTAAAAAGAAACATGGGAACAGGCAGAGAAAATCTGCCTTTTATCATAAGAGATTCTCATTTTCCCCATTTGTCTCTGATGATGGAATATCCCATCCTCGGGGATATCCCAGAAACAGCTGTAAGATTTTCAATTTTTTCTGATAATAATATTATATACGGCTTGTGATGCTTACCTTGCCTTAATGTTTGTTGCAATACTTGTTACATAGTGAGAAATTATTTGAATTTGTATGTTTATTATGCTTTTTTTTCAATGTTTCTTTCATTCTTGTAATGTAACTATTCTCTACAGATTTCCTTTTTATATCATGCACTGTCACCGGCAGTTTCTGAATTATATTACACTCAATACTTCTTACTTCATTTTCTGACTGCAATGGAGCTATCACAGTCTCTTCTAGTGGTTCCACACTCTTGGGAATTAGCCTTGATAAGCAGTCTCCATGATCAATTTAATTCAACGGAATATACTGCATCTTAAAATTGTAGTTCAGTAATACTCTACCCTAGCATTGTTGTCAGTTTGTTCAATGAGTAGGCAATCCCTTCTTTGATCCAAAAATTGATAGTAATGGTCGGTTTGTAACAAAAAAATACTACTATGCAGAAATTTGTAAAATTTTTTTACTGTAAAAATAATCGATAGAGCCTCCTTCTCTATCTGACAATACTTGTTTCCGCTGCTATCAACAAATGTGAAGCATGAACTTCTGGCTTCGTATTTCCATCTTTATGCTTGTGTAGCAAGACTGCTCCTATTCCATACTCCGAAACAACAGACATTACAACAATGTCCATTCTATGATTGAAATGCACCAGTGACAAGTCAGAAATTAGTATTTTCTTTATGTCTTCAAATGTGTTTTGGTCCTTTACTGACCAATTCCATTTTACTTTTTTTTTTTTGTAAATCGTTTAATGGTGCTCTCAATTTATGTATATTTGGAATGTACTGTTGATAATAATTTGCTAGGCCAAGAAAAGCTTGTAATGTCGGTATAGTCATTGGAGGAGGCATATTCTTGATTGCATCTGCTCTCAACAGGTCAGGACATCTTTCATTCTTATCTATGGTTTGACCTAGGTATTTAATTTTAGGTAAAAAATTTCACATTTCTCTTCACTGAATGTGAAACTGTAATCCTTAATTTTTTTAAAGACACACTTCACATGTTCAATATGCTTATTCCGTGATTTGCTTTTGATTAATACATCATCAAGGTAAGGAGTAGCAAATTGACAGTCTGCCAACGCTGCATCCATCACCTGTTGAAATATTGCAGATGCTACCTTCAGTCCAAAAAGTAGTTTATTGTATTTGTATAGACCTCTGTGCATATGTTGACCATTTACAGCTTTGAGCATTTTTTATCTACTTTGATTTGTAGATATGCATCAGACAGATTGAGTTTTGAAAATGTTTTTTCTCCATTTAGTTTTGTAAAAATATCTTCTGGAGTCAGTAGTGGATAATGGTTCATGTTTGAACAGTCATTTAAACTGGTCAAAAAATCAGCACACAACCTAATTTTGTTATTTTTCTTTTTCATACAGATAGTCAGAGCTGCCAATTTCGCATAATCCACTTTTTCAATGATTCCATTTTTTTCCATCTGTCCAACTCATCATCCACTTGCTTGCCAAAAAAGGCACTTTCTTAATTAGGCTTGAACACCACAGGTGTAATGTTATAATCTAATTCAAAACGCATTTCAGTCTTTGTGCATAGACCTACTTTGTCTGAGAGTATTTGCGGAAACATTTAAAAAAACTTTATCTTTAACTCTTCAGATGAATTATTTTTAGAGGGACAACCATTTACTTTTTTACAATAGAGATTTATAGGGAGGTCCAACCATTGTTTGCTTAAAAATCTCTTTGTACCTTCTGTAGTATGATGCAAAAGTTATACCTTCATCTAAGTTATAACTGAATTCATTAATTGAGTGTGAAACACCATCTGGCAAAAATCAACTTACATCATTTTTGGACTTCTTTGAATGTAGCTCCAATAATTGTTGTTGCTTTAATAGTTGCTTCTCTTGTTGTGAAGCTAATAGGTCTTTCATTATTTAACAAGTTGTATCATAAACAAATTGTCAAATAACCTATGTGAGCTTTGAAACCCTCATCACCAGATGTAATGTGATTTGCTATGTACAATAAATAAGACAGACAACAGTAAAAACAATGTAACAAACTAACAAATCTCTTTATGAACCAACAATCAATATTCCTTGTGAACTAACCAGCTGACACCTTATGACTTCATTGTGAACTAACATGAACTTCAGTTGACTCTGAACTCTGAACCTTGAACTCTGAACTCTGAACCAGTCTATCTCTTGCAAAGGGGTGTCATAACTTTCATCACAACAAATGTAAAAACATGAAATGTTTTACAGCATTTCATCTGTCTTTACATTTCCATTTGGCGGGCTCACTACCTTAATGATGAAAAAAAGAAGAGTAAGAATAACACTAATAATAATTTCAAATTTTGGCACAAGGTTGGCAACTTTGGGGGAGGGGGTAAATTGATTACATCGATCCCAGTACTCAGCTGGTACTTATTTTATTGACTCTGAAAGACTGAAAGGCAAAGTTGATCTCAATAGAATTTGAACTCAGAACATAAAGACAGACGAAATGCCACTAAGCATTTTGTCTGGTGTGCTAACAATTCTGGCAGCTTGCTGCCTGAAGAATAATACTAATAATCTTTTCTACTATAGGCACAAAGCCTGAATTTGGGGGAAGGGGGAAGTCAATTACATCAACCCCAGTACTCAACTGGTACTTATTTTATCAAACCCCAAAAGGACGAAAGGCAAAGTTAACCTTGGCAGTATTTGAACTCAGGATATGCAGACGGATGAAATGCTGCTAAGTGTTTAGAATAGTACTAATAATGACAACAGTATTAGTAGTAGGGGTGTTGTTGGTTGTACTCAAAATTAACAGTCAGATTAGTGGTACGATTATTATTGTCATTATTATTATGAACCATTACAGTTCAAATTCAAATCCTATAAACATTGAGTTTCTCTTTCATTTTTCCAGGGTTGATAAAATAAGTAGCAGTCAAGTTTTATCCTTGATCTAATTACGTTTTATCTACCCATCTCCTGATAACAATTTCTGGTCTTGTACCTATGTGAGAAATTGTTATTAGAAGTTGTGACAGTAGTAATAGAACTGGTAGTAATGGTAGTAGTAAATAGAGATAGTAGTCATAGCTTCAGAAATCCTTGGCATTCACCTCTGCCAAAACATCCACCATAATTATTTGCTCTATAACTGTCTTGTTCAAATGTAAACCACAATGTTATTTAGGGTATTTGGAGATTGAGGATGCTGCTAGCATCACAACACCTGTAAATCCAAGCCATCCCACGACCACCACTAACACTAACACATTGAACACTCAGCAACAACAACAACAACAACCCAATGCATTAAACAGTCGAGCTGTTGCTTCAATGGCAAAACTTAGAAATGAATTCATTAATGTTTCTGTAGAAACTCTCAAAGACTACAGAAACATGTTAAAAAGAAAAAGTGAAAGATGTGTTTTGATAAACACACCTACAGATATTATAGACAATACAAACAAACAAACGTACCATAGTATACAAAACTATATCTTTAAAAAAATAGAGTTTTAGAAACTGCCACAAAGCAAGCATTTTTCAACTGCTTGCAACAATTTGGAATGAAGTAACATATCTGTTGAGGGGTAAGAAATATGGCACAGCTGAAGTCAGATTTGCTACAGAAGATGTAGCAAAACAGCACTCAACAGCCCAGCTGAGAAACAGTGAGCTCGTCCTAGTTCCAACATACTTGGGACGGTGTGTCACCAAGATAAACATACTGATGATACCACCAGAAATGAATGCTTGCTGGATTGTTGCAGCCATTCTCCTTGACTTGGAAGATAAAATCAGAATCATCCAAGTTGAGAAACAAGGAAAAAACAACTGGACTGGTCAGGAATTGCAAATAATGGTTCAAATAAAACAAGACATTTTGGAACAAATTCCTAACTAACTCAGCCTTCCAGATGGCACATCAAACTTGTGGGCAGAAGGCCAAGATGTTATCAATGCAGACAGAATAACCACCTGAAAGCCTTCTTCCCACAACTAAGACAGAAGGAGTGCACTACTCCCTTGATACAAGCACCACCCACACCACAACAACTGAAGCAACCCCAACTACAGAAGCAGCAAAAACAAGAGAAGAAACCCCAAGAAAAGAAGTCAGAGAGGGATCCAGCCAAAATACCACCACCATCACCACCACCACCACCAACAACAACAACTACATGAGAGACAACAATACCAACAACAACAGAGGCACAGATAACAACCACTACCACATCGCCTACAAAAACACCAACAATGCAGCTCTTGCCAGAGGAACAAAAAACATCAGCAAATTTCAACCTGCTGGAACTACCCCTTCCTGACTCTGACCACTCAGACATGTCATGTGGAGAGGCTGACAGAACTGAGTGGACAGAAGTCACATGTAAAAGACTAAGAAAAAGGCACAACAGTATACCAATAAATAAAGAAGCTGCACCTGCCAAAAAAAGCAATGAAAATCACCCCAAAATAACAACAGCAACAACACACCAGCATCCACCATGTTTTCAACACCTTCGCCAACACCACCACTACCAACACCATAGACACAGCCAACAGTACAAGGCACAACAGAGTCAACATATAAAGTAATCGAAAACAACAAAAACACCACAAAACTCACAGCCATAAACACAGACAGCACAAACTTACTATCTTTATATAAAAGTGAGGTTGTGTGCTGTCTGTCTCCTACGATTTAGATTCCTAACTACTCCCACATTTTGCGGTGCAGTTTAACCAAAACCGGGTATCTTATAGTCGTGATTCATATCGAGCCCTTCTGGGTATTAGCGCACGTCTACGATGAGTCTACGATTTAAAAAATAATTTACATCAATTTTTCCCATTTTTAATGCATTTTTGGCATATATAAGGGAAGTAACTCTCTAAAAATTTATTATTAAATCTCAGAACATAAAAAGCTACAGTACCCCCCCCCCCCTTGTGGTTAGCCATATTGAGATGGCTATTATACTTTACATCTCTAAAAATGCTTATATAGTTATTTCCCTTACAAACCCGAGCAACGCTGGGCGATACTGCTAGTACATTATAAAGTAAAATACAGACATCAAAATGACTGATTTTGTTTCCCCCGTGGATAACACACTGCTACCACACATACAGATACTTTGAACATCGCAACATACATACAACAACATAAAATCCAAATTTTTCCAGGCAGTTGCAGGCTTCAACACAAAAGTGTCCTGGAGATTCTTGGTTATGGGGACCACCACATCCCACTTAAGGAGTGGGACATCTGCCACACTCCCACTCCATAGTGCAAATGGTAAGTTGTCCTTTCCTTTTTCTCCTTACCAGCCACTTAAATGGTCATACTCAAAATACGTTGCATAAATATACGTGGCCTGGGGTCCCCTTGGAATCATCATCATCATTGTTGGTCGACCGTGGTTGAGACAATGGAATTTACCATGCTATGCCAGGTTTCTGAGCCATATAGTAGAATTGGTTTGACTGTGGCTTTGAAGATTTCAAGTTTGAAGTCTCTACTTAGATTTGATGACCAGATCTTATGCATGTCATTACAGGCTGACCAGGCCATACCCTTTCTAGTTAGAAAATCTTTTCCAGATGATGATATGTATGACCCAAGATATTTGTAATCAGAAACCATATTTAAGGGCGCATTGTTGAGAGTATGGATGATGCAATCACTGTTGGACAGGAGATTACATCAGGGTAGGAGAGTGTCGCCCTCTGGTATTGTGAGTAGATGGCTTCCAGAGGAGGAGAGTAGAAATTACCTCTTTTTCAGCTCTACAACAATGTCCAGCAAACTGGACTCAAGAGCACCTACTCAACGACCTCAGGTTACGAGATGTAATAGCTATTACTGAATCCAGACTAGCTGAACTGCAAGCTTTCAAACCCATTTTTGATGACTACAAGATCTATGCATCTCCATGTAGGTGGGGAATGATCCTGGGAGTACTGTTTCAGAAAGGTCTGGATCTCAAAATAAGGTAAGTCTTCTTGAACCCCGAAGGTAAGCTGGTGGTTCTGGACATTAATGGTAGTAACAGCGGGGCCTTCAGACTGGTGGCTGTTTATGCACTGACAGGTGCAGGACAGCCAGACTATTTCTGGCATTTGGAGGTCTTTCCGGGCACATCCCTATCTGTAGTGTTAGTGGGTAATTTCAACACCATTTTAGATGCACAATTGGATTGTGTGGGGCTAGCCGATAGGAAAGGGGGTTGCAAAAGCCTCGCAAACTTGCTCAGACATTTTCAACTGTCTGACAGGTACTGACTGGATTTCCCAAATGTGCCAATGTGGACATGGGCAAACTGCATCGGAACATCCAGATTGTACCCAGATAGAGTATTTTGCAAGTATTTAGATAAGGATAGTATTATTTGTCCACAGTTTCAAATCGTCAGCTATACAGATCATAAATTGGTGACCTGTAAGTTCAACTTAGATAGCATACATAGACAGGGCCCCGGCTACTGGAAGCTGAATAAGTCACTCCTGGCATGCCAAGCTTACAGAGACCAGATTAAAGAGTTAGTTCAGAAAGCTTTGATGGGGGCAATCATCAACAATAAATGGTGGTATAACCTAAAAAGGGGCATCAAAGTAGAATCGGTTAGATTTAGCAAAGTTTTAGCTGTAGAAAGAAATAGAATACAGGATGATTTAGTGAGAAAGTTAGAAGAGGTGCTTAGGAAAGGCATTGTAGCTGATGTGCTGGCAGTGAGGTTAGCCCTCAATGAATACTTCAACGTCAAGCATGAAGGTTGTATTGTTAGAGCTAAGGCACATGCTCTGAGACAAGAGGGAACCAAAGCTGCCCGATGGGCTCAGGTGGCTGAACCACAAAATGGCAACAAAAACACCATTCAGTCTTTGGGGGACCAGAATGGACACATGGTGAATGAGCTGGAGCAGATGTGTGTGGCTTTTCAGTAGCATTTTGCAGAATTGTTCAGGACGAACGGTGGGCCAGAATGCAGGATGGATTTCACTGCCTATCTCGATGGCCTGTCACAACTCTCAGCAAGAGATGCAGTGTGTTGCAAAAAGCTGATGACAATTGAGGAAATGTGGGATGAGATAATGGGCTGCACAGGTAGCAAATCGCTGAGATTAGACGGTCTGCTCTACAGGCTTTATTCTAGTATGCCAGACTCATTTGCAGGCCTCTTGGCAGATATCTACTGCAACTGGCAACAGAATGAGGAAGTTACCAAATCTGTGAGCCAAGGAACAGTGCTACTACTGAGAAAGGATCCAAACAAGGGAGAGGTTTTAGATAATTTTAGGCCCATCCCTCTGCTTAATGCAGACATGAAAGTTTTGGCCAAAGTGTTAGTGAGAGGTTGGTACTAGTCGTCAAGAAACTAGTTGGGGATGCACAAACATGTGCCATCCCAAACAGGTCAATCCACGATAATCTTCACCTCATGTACTACATCGTGGATAGGGTGGTTAAGAAACCTGGCATGGGAGGGGCTCTCATCAATTTAGATCAGTTAAAAGCCTTTGATAACGTTGACCATCAATATCTGGCGGGCCGTTTTGGACTGGTTTTCTGCAGTTAGATTGATGTCATGATGCCTTTACTAATAGCCTCTTCTAGTTTGTTAATTAGTTCTCCCTCTAATCTATTTATTTCTACTGCTAAATCTTTACTAAACACTATCAATTCTACTGTAATTGTTCTCTTCAGAGCAATCCACTACCAGTTGTTGACAATAGCTTCCATCAACTGCCGCTTGACTAGTTCACTAATCTGGTCCCTGTAGTCTTTGTGAGCTAGAAAGGACACATTCAACTTCCAATAACCGGGTCCTATCTAAATCAACTCAGAATATCACAAATTTGTGATTTGTGTAGCCAACCAATTTAAATTGTGGACAACCTATGCTATCCCTATCCTCTAACCTACCAAGTATTTTATCTAAATACGATCTGCATGACTTGCTGTGGTTGCTCATTGGCCATACTGGCACACCAGGGAAATCCAGTTGGTACCTGTCAGAAAGCTGGAAAGTTCTGAGCAAGTTCCAAGGCTTTTATACTCCCTTCTACTATGTACTAAACTCACACAGTCCTTCCATGCGCCCAAAATACTATGCTAGTCCCCCACTAGTCCTAACGTGCAAGACGTTCCCAAGAATGTTTCTAGATGTCTGAAAAAATCTGGCCTTCCAGCCCCTGTTGGGACATAAACTGCTACCTGCATAGATCCATGAGCGTAAGTCCTTAGGTGCAATCCTGCATAGATCCATGAGCGTAAGTCCTTAGGTGCAATCCTGCATAGATCCATGAGCGTAAGTCCTTAGGTGCAACCCTGCATAGATCCATGAGCATAAGTCCTACGCAGGATTGCACCTAAGGATTCATGCTCTTGTTTTTATAACTTTGGAAAGTTAAACCATGAACTTTTATGCTTCTTTTTTCTTCTTTCTTTCCATCTCAACAGTGAGAATGGCCCTTGATCATTTCTTTCAGGCACAACACTAAGGGTGCATTGTCAGTACTAATGCCCATGAGCTAAAACATGAAGGAACTAAAGCAATCCGATAGGCCCAAACAGTAGTGACATGACGTGGAAAGAAAACCACAATCAAGTCTTTGACGGATCAGGATTGATGCATACTACTTGTTTCTGAGCAGATGTGTACAGCTTTCCAGCAGCAATGGGGACATCCTAGGGAATTTTTAGCACATAACTCTGATGAACACAGAATTTAAGATTTTGGCCAAGGTATTAGCTAAAAGGTTGGCACTTGTTGTTGGTAGTCTGGTTGGGGAGGCACAAATGTGTGCAATCCTGAGCAGGTCTATTCATGACAACCTTCACCATTGTAGAGAGGGCTGGGACTAAGCTGGCTTCGGTGAGGCCCTGATCAATTTAAATCAGTTGAAAGCTTTTGATAGGGTCAATCATCCCTACTTGGAAGCCGTCCTTAAAGCGGATGGTTTTGGGCCCATTTTCAGAGGCTGCAGTGCACAACAGCACCTTTTCAGTGGTCAAAGTAAATGGCCACCTATCAGTGTGTGTTTAGTATTGCACATTCGAAATTGATCTCGGGAGCGCAGTGTCGGTGTATGTGGACGACGTCACAGTCATGTTGTTGGATGCCTTCGAAATGGAGACAGTCAGCAACATTGTAAAGGAATGTGAGTCAGTTGCAGGGGCCAAAATCAACGCTGACAAGTCAGTGGGATTGCGACTGGGCACCTGGAGAGGCAGATTGATTGACGGACCAGTTGAACTGCTCAGAGTCTAGTTAGATCCTGATCTCCAGGTGGATAAGAATAGGGAAGAAGTAATGAACAGGGTAGCCTGTCTTACCCAGAAATGGGCTGAGAGAAAGTTGTCCTTGAAAGGTTGGTCAGAAGTGGCGAATACCTACAACACCTCTGTCATTATTTATCATCTGTCCATCGTGCCTTGCTCCAGTTACTGCTTAATTAGATTGGAGTGCATCCTGTTTATTTTCTTGAGGAAGGAATGCGTTCCAAAGGTCAGGTGGTTGGTCTGCTGTCAGCTCCCTCTGCATGGTGGCTTAGGCATGCCATGGCTTTTGATGTGCAGACATGCACTCAGGTTGTGCGTTCTACAGTGATTTCTAGATGGTGAATGTGTGTGCTCCGCTTGTGAGACATGCCTTTCTGCAGCTCATCTCTTTGACAGAGCTGCAGTATTAGGTAAAGAATAGGATGGGACTGGGTGCCTGGCACTTTGGATGTTGTCAGGCATTCACTGTCCTCTACAAGACAAGCAACAGGATCAGTGAACATTCCACTTTAGATATTTCCAGAGGATTAGTAGTGGGGAAGTGTGACGACATCTTCAGAGAGACTCTAGATGTTGATGAAGATGAACTGGCAAGTATATTCTGGAGGACTTTCCAGTCAGGGACTGTTATAAATAATTTCCAGATGTCTTTGGCCTGGCAGTGCTACCAGGGGGCACTACCAGTTCAAGATAAACTCTACAGGCACAGATGTGTTGTCAGACAGGCTTGTTCGAGGTGCTAGCAGAGTACAATGAAACTGCTCTGCATGCACTCGTTCAGTGTCCAGGTATTGCTGACTTTGTTGCCTGTGGGATGGATCCATCTGTCAGCCGAGTCTATAATGATGATTGCTTCACTGCTCTCCTTTAATCAGGCTGGCAAAGAAGTTTTCTGGTGGATGAGGCTGAACGGAACGAGGACAGAAACATTCCTCTTTGGTAAAGCCTTCATAGACTTTTGCAAGTTTCACTTGAAAAGGAAGGTGAGGGTGGAAAGGGAGGTGCTATCTTCAAGTGAATTTATGAAAAGGTGGGTGAAAGTTGCAAAAATGGCAAGAGTGGATGATACCACTCTCGGTGTAGACCTGTGAGTCAGAAGACAGTAGTTGGAGAGGGTACTTATCCTAGGTATTCAGGGTGGTCTTGGATGGTGGGGTTCCTTGATTATCCCTAGAGGTCCTCCTGTATCAGTTTTTTCTTATTTTTCTAGTGTCGTATACTATGTATACTTCCTTTCTTCTAATGTACATTGTGTATACCTTTTTTTTTCTTAATAATCATTCCGTCTTATGTAAATCCCTACACTTTATGTCTATCTTTGTATTGTCCCCCTCATCCTTTGCCCTAGTGGCAAATAAAAGAAATCATTATTATTGTTATTATTGAATGAGAGAGCAGTGCATGCCTTCAAAGTGACACTGAGGTACAAATATATGAAGCCCAATATACCCATCATGATTACCTGTCTGATAAGGGTACGCTAGGCACATGCATCACAACCATTATTATTATTATTATTATTGAGTGAGAGAGCAGTGCATGCTATCAAAGTGACACTGGGGTAAAATATATGAAGCCCAATATACCCATCATGATTACCTGTCTGATAAGGGTACACTAGGCACATGCATCACAACCATATGTGCGCAACATGGTGATCTCATATCAACAGCACATGGGGCCCAATTAGAATTTTCTTCTGGTTGAGTAACCCATCCGCTCAAAAGGTCCCTGAATAAGGGTTGTTTAAGGATGTTGAATGAAACACCCATGTTTCCAGAGGTGAATTACTCAAACCCCAAAGAATCCCTCTCAACACACGGCAATGATGCTCCCCCACTACTTCTGCTCGTGATCAGAGATGCACATATCGTCAGCCACTAAGGGACATGCTCAACTGATTAAGATCAAACAACTGACAAGCAAATCTGAGGTATTGAGCAGAATATTTGCTATAGCCCATCTTTTATACCAAGACAAAACAATGTACATGATAACACTTCCAATCAGTTAAGATCAGAAGCCATGAGAGCCACTGCCTGGTACTGCATCAGGGCATTTATTATTATTATTATTATTATTATTATTCAGTAGTTTTATTTTTATAGCGTGCTTTCACTTCACTACTGAGCGCAGCTCTGTGTGCCTTAGGTATGTGCTGTGATTTGTTGTGATGCTCTGATGGTTATTGTATGGAAAGTGTCCTGCGTAGGATGTGTGTAGTGCCTAGTAGTGCAATTTTCTGTATGTTATATGTGTTTGTAAGTCCTGGTGTTTTTGTTATGTATTTGTCTGAATATTTTTTTATCATGCCTAATGCACCTACTATGATAGGAATTGTTTCTGTTTTTAGATTATTATTATTATTATTATTATTATTATTATTATTATCATCATCATCATCATCATCATTAACATTATTATTAACCCTTTCGTTACTGTATTTATTTTGAGATGCTCTGTGTTTCTTTCAATTACTTTATATATAACAAAGAATTTAGTAAAATAACTCAGTTATCATTCAGCTAGTGTTAGGAACATAAATTGTGACTAAGGTTTGGTGGAAGATTTTAATTCAAAACTTATGAAAACAAGACATTTTACCACAGAGCCAGAGCCGGTTTCAGCCGGGCTGGTAACGAAAGGGTTAAAGGAGCAAGCTGACAGAATTGTTAGCACACTGGGAAAAATGCTTAGCGGTATTTTCTGCCAACTTGGTGGTTTCATTCTTAGCCACAAGATTTGTTCATACCAGTTAGGTGTATCAATCTGACATTCCACAGTCCTTTTAAATATGCATTTTAAAGCTTTTCAGTAAAGTGTCAACATCTTGTACTTGTTAAGAGAATAACCGGAAAGTTGGGTGTATCTTTAATTCCACGTTACACATGTTTCATTACAGTATAGGAAATATATTATGAATATGAACATTATTATTATTACCAGCTGGCCCTGAACCATCAAAAATGACAGCTAACTGTAGTATTTTATATATAAATAAGGTACAAAACCAAGTTTTTTGTTTAATGATACTTTTATTACCAAAATTTATAATATACCTTTCAACTGCAGTCGTTTTATATTTTTGATACACTCAGGTAATAATTATTTTCTCTAATGAATTTGTATATTTATATATTTGTGTAGGTGTGTGTGATTGTAATAATTATTTTTAACAAAACAGATAGAATATGGATGGTAAATCAAATTAATATACTTGTTAATGTTATCTAATGGTTGTTTTTTGAGATGTGACATCGATCATCATTTGTTACTGAAAGAATGCTGGTTCACACATACATTCACATACTCCCCATGTACATGCACACACATACACACATATACTCACACAGAGTTGAAATGCTGTTTGACTTTTTTTTCAGTGCTGAATGTTCACCATCCCACTTCCATTGCGCGCAAACACACACACACACACATTCACTTACCTGCCTTTTACATACACACACATATACTCACACAAAGTTGAAGTGTTGTTTGATTTATTTTCACTGTAGAATTTCCATCATCCTCCTACCAAGTTTGCCATCACCTCTTCCTTCCTTCCTTATTCACTTATCATCCCTTCCTTTCTCATTCATATGTTGTGACGGAGAAAAATGCAAGAGTATTATTATAGTAGATTATTATTATTATTATCATTTGGGTGGTGAGCTGTTAAAATCATTAGCATGCCAGTGAAATGCTTAGTGATATTTTGTCTGGGTTCAAATTCTGTCAAGGTTGACTTTACCTTTCATCCTACTACTACCACCTTTTCACCGACCACAACTGCTTTACCTCTCAAGCTAACCAGTCATACCTATCAACTTTTCTTTCTTCCTTATCGTATACCTTGTTGTCAGCTGGGCATGCTATATCTATAATCCAGCATAGTTTGGTTTCTTTCTCAATTAAGACTGTCTGGCTTCCTATTCTCTATCTCATGGTCGCACTGAAAGACTGTCTGGCTTCCTATTCTCTATCTCATGGTCGCACTGAATCATAAAATCCCATAGGATCTTTGCATTATCATTTATGATGATGTTTTCGGGTTTGTGGTCCTACCAATTTTTTACCTCTGTCAAGTCCATACTAGTTTCAAAGTGTCCAATGGACAAGCCTTGCTATATTGTTGTAGTGTCTCTTATATTCTTTCTGGACTAGTGGTGTACATTGACTGGTAATATGCCATACGGTTTCACCATTTTGTCTACAAATTCTGCACTTATCACTTTCTGATGTGTTGTCTATTCTGTATTTTATGTAGTTTGTTCTTAGTGCTTGTTCTTGGGTAGCACAGATTAGCGCCTCCGTTTCTGGTTTTAAATCTCTTTTAGTCATCCACAACCATCTTTTTTCTCTGTCTGTCTTATCTTTAACACCACCATCATCATCATCCTAATCAGGTGCCGCACTATGCGATGCTGTGGTCATCACAATGTCTTTCTACCTTCTCCTGTCCCCCACCCCATGGACAGCTGAGAATAAAGACAATCCTGTGGCTGTGATGACTTTCAGCCAAGAAGTGGGTGGTCTGCCTCTTTTACGTCTACCGTTCACCTTACCAATTATGATCGTTCGCTCAAGAACATTGGTAAAAATACCTAATGATATTTATTTTTGATCTTTATGCTCTGAGTTCAAATCTTGCTGAGGTCAATTTTGTCTTTCATCTTTTAATGTCAAGGAAATAATTCAAGTACTGGGCTTACTTTAATCAACAAACCTCTTTCAATTTGTAGTTTTATACCTATGTTAGAAATTATTATTTGAGCTGACTTGGAGTTAATCAACCACAATTATACCTCTTGATGACTAAACTCTAGAAGCCAAATTACTTTGGTTGTGAGTTCGCCAGGTTAGTTGTTACTTACTTGTGCTATCAACTCATTTGGCTGTTGTCCACTTGGCCATAATCTGTTTTGCTGTTTTCCATTTGGCTAATAATCAGTTAACTATTGTCTATTTGGCTGTTGCCTGCTAGGCTATTAGCCAGTTAGTTATCGACCAGTTGCCTCTGTACTGGTGAGATGTTATTGATGAATTCTTTTCTCTTCCAATGAAAATAATTTTACTCGTGTATTTAAGACCTTAGGAAAAATATGAGTATTACAACTTCACATTGGGCTTTCCTTGTTTTGTTTCACCTTTTAGCCTTGATGAAAGACATTCCAGAAATTATCTTTGTTTATCTTGGCCTTTGTTTAACTTGGCCTTTGTTTAAATTGGCCTATATTATTCAATGGACTACATTATTCAATCCTATATTTTTCAAGTGATTGTGTACTATTTAAAGGAACCTTGGCTGCTATTTCTCGCTGCCCAAGAAACCATATAAAGGTTTCCTCATTGATTTGTTCCCTTTCTTTATATTTAACAAGCTGAAAATAAATCATTATTGTTATTGATCCACTTAGCATGTCATAAATATTGCAAAATAGAAGTAAATTCTCTGATACTTAGATTTGATGCATGAACCAATGAGGTAGCCTCCATGCAGACATTAAAACCTGCTCAATGTTACAGAAAATTTCCTTTGATAAACTCTGGTTTCTATTATCATAGTTCAACAAGGGAACTTTTGCATTATGCTTTGTTTTTCTCAATGCAATGGTAAAATCTCTCTTATGAGGACCATATGTGCTAATGGCAAATATTTTATGTAGATGTTATGCGGGTCAATGACGTATCAATAAATATCTTACTTTCACTCAACATGTATCATATTTAATACTATTTATGAGTATGTAACTTCTGTCTAAGATAATTTTAGCAACATAAATCCCAGAGAGAACATATGGGTCTGACTACAAAAAGATTGTGATTTCAACTTAGTTTTAATAAGCTTCAGTAGAAGCTAGACCTTGCAGGTCTCCTTAGATCATTTATGCATCTATAGATAACCCACATTTATCACATGATGATGTAGATATAATCTTTTCTACTATAGGCACAAAGCCTGAAATTTTGGGGGAAGGGGGCCAGTAAATTTGATCGACCCCAGTATGCAACTGGTATTTATTTTATTGACCCCAAAAGGATGAAAGGCAAAGTCAACCTCGGCAGAATTTGAATTCAGAATGTAAAGACAGGTGCAATACTGCTAAGTATTTTGCCTGGTGTGCTAATGATTCTGCCAGCTCACCACCTTTGTGATGTAGATAAACTGATTAATATATGAGACAAGACTAAATATAAATCATAATATAGAATTTCTAAATTTATATTCTATACTCTTTTACTTGTTTCAGTCATTTGACTTTGGCCATGCTGGAGCACCATCTTTAATCGAGCAACTTGACCCCGGGACTTATTCTTTTGTAAGCCCAGTACTTATTCTATCGGTCTCTTTTGCCGAACCGCTAAGTAACAGGGACATAAACACACCAGCATCGGTTGTCAAGCAATGCTAAGGAGACAAACACAGACACACAAACACACACACATATATATATATACATATATACGACGGGCTTCTTTCAGTTTCCGTCTACCAAATCCACTCACAAGGCTTTGGTCGGCCCGAGGCTATAGTAGAAGACACTTGCCCAAGGTGCCACGCAGTGGGACTGAACCCAGAACCATGTGGTTGGTAAACAAGCTACTTACCACACAGCCACTCCTGCGCCTATACTGTATAAAGATAATTTCTTTCATACACATATTGCTATATTTATACTTCTAGTTGATTAGTACTAGGGCGTCTTTTGATATATAAACAGTTTGACTGAGTGAGAAAGCATGGTTTTAACTGGATTAAAGTAAAATGTCATCAAATCCAACAATACTGAACCAACAATTCTTTGGTTATTAGATCCCAATGTTTTCTCAAGATGTGATAAACATAGAATTATTTTAGAGCTAGGCTAAATTTATATTATCATTGAGAATTTATTAATTCATATGTCCTGTGGTGTTTTATGTAAACTTTGTAGTGTATTAAGTAAACTCCCGAATGTCTTAATTGCAGATCTTAGGAAAATATACCACACATTAAAAACCGTATCCTCAGCTGAAATGAATCAAATAGCCCACCATCATGTCCTCTTCAGCAAAACTGATCTGGTAAAATCAAAAACAATAGCAATTAAATAAAAACACCATACAATAATAGCGCTCAAAGTAAGGTATGGCAATCTCATCTTCCCATTCTTGTAACATACTGTCTATTTTTTTTTTTATTTGTTTCAGTCATTTGACTGTGGCCATGCAGGAGCACCTCCTTTAGTCGAGCAAATCGACCCCAGGACTTATTCTTTGTAAGCCCAGTACTTATCTATCAGTCTCTTTTGCCGAACCGCTAAGCGACGGGGATGTAAACACACCAGCATCGGTTGTCAAGCAATACTAAGGGGACAAACACAGACACACAAACATACACGCACATACATATATATATACATATATACGACAGGCTTCTTTCAGTTTCCGTCTACCAAATCCACTCACAAGGCATTGGTCGGCCCGGGGCTATAGCAGAAGACACTTGCCCAAGATGCCACGCAGTGGGACTGAACCCGGAATCATGTGGTTTGTAAGCAAGCTACTTACCACACAGCCACTCCTGTGCCTATATAATTATTACTATACTTTTTTTCTCACCAAAAGCTGCTCTCTAGAAGTTACATTTACTATCCAACATATATTGTTGAGTAAAATATTTGTGAGGAAAAAAAGATATTTAAAATAAAATATAAAAGAAAGGAAAATGAGCTAGCAGTTTATGAACAGAAGAGATTTTAAACATGCGAAATATTTATAAGCTTTCTTCAGGGTGTGGTATAATATTTTTCTGTTACAAATGTTTAGTTAAATATTTCAAAGGTGAGTTACTAAATGAAGGAAACTAATTCTTTCAAATGGGATATTATTTATTAAATGAGGACATGAAATGTGTGTGTAAAATATTATTTGACAGGTTATATAAAAACTTGACACTTTGAATTATAGAAAAAAGTAGGTGATTTTATGTTGAATATTGTATTGCTGTTGTTAGAGCTCTTCTCCAGGCCAGCTCTGATGTATATAAAAATACTAAATCATCATCATCATCATCATCATCGTTTAGCGTCCGCTTTCCATGCTAGCATGGGTTGGACGGTTCAACTGGGGTCTGTGAAGCCAGAAGGCTGCATCAGGCCCAGTCTGACCTGGCAGTGTTTCTACGGCTGGATGCCCTTCCTAACACCAACCACTCCGTGAGTGTAGCGGGTGCTTTTTACGTGCCACCCACACAAGTGCCAGACGGAGCTGGCAAAAGTCCACGGACGGATGGTGCTTTTTACGTGCCAGGCGAGTCTGGCAAAGGCCACGATCGGATGGTGCTTTTTATGTGCCACCGGCACGGGGGCTAGGCGAGGCTGGCAATGGCCACGAACGGATGGTGCTTTTTACGTGCCACCGGCACTAAATCATATCCATATATATTTAAACTTGCTGTCAAATAAAATGCATGAGGGTTTTTTCCAGTAGCATGCCTGGCACAGTTCATTAATACGTGGGTGCAAGGGTGACATCTTTTAAATACTGTAGTACCCATAAATATAGATTATGAATAAATAAATTTACAGTCAAATCCATTTCTATTTAATCTCAGAGGGCATTAGGGTCACAAGAAATTTTTGTCAGATTTCATAAGAATTGAACTAATTTGTTCTGTTGTCTTTACAGCTCAGAAGTAAGTGAGCAACTTGAATGGTAAAGACTTTTTTGAGATGTTGGTTCAAACCTCATTCCAAGATATCAAAAATGGCCCTTATGGGGCCTAATTTAACTATGAAATTAAATACATAGAGATGTGTGTCCGTATATATTGGCACTATAGTAATTATTGATAGTTCTGATATAGTAAACTTATATTCAAAAGTAGTCCAACCAGATGCAGTGTATTTGGAACTACATTTTCCATTGAGTATTTCATGGCAAAATGTGATCTGAGGTGATTGTACATATTTCAGTTCAACTAGCCTCTGGTATTCCACCTTGGCTGAGATTTAGTATCCACCTAATAGTTACAGAAACCGGAGTAAAATTCTACAAACTCTTGGGGTTTGCAAAAGGATAGTACCAGTTGAATACTGGGGTTGATCTAATTGACTTACCCCTCCCCCAAATTTCAAGCATTGTGCCTTTAGTAGAAAGGATTTTTATCATTGTAGATAGTTTGTAGATAGTTTTTGTTGCCTAGGTGACCAATTAGCAGTGGTGGATGATATTCTGAAAGTATTATTGCTAGAATAAGAATGGGATGGAGGAAGTTCAGAGAGCTTTTCCCACTGTTGGGAACAAAAGGACTCTCTCACAGAGGGAAAGGTAAATTGTATCATGCTTGTATCAGCGGCGAGCTGGCAGAAACGTTAGCACGCCGGGCGAAATACGTAGCTGTATTTCGTCTGCCGTTACATTCTGAGTTCAAATTCCGTCTCTTATATTCTTTCTGGACTAGTGGTGTACATTGGCTGGTAATATGCCATACGGTTTCACCATTTTGTCTACAAATTCTGCACTCATCACTTTCTGATGTGTTGTCTATTCTGTATTTTATGTAGTTTGTTCTTAGTGCTTGTTCTTGGGCAGCACAGATTAGCGCCTCCGTTTCTGGTTTTAAATCACTTTTAGTCATCCACAACCATCTTTTTTCTCTGTCTGTCTTATCTTCAACATCCCTATGAAATTGTCCATGTATTCTTTTCTTTACCCACCTATTTTCAGGTTCATTCGTTTTCAATTTCTTGTATAGTGCTTTATCTTTGCAATCTTTCATCCTACACAGGCCTGACCATCTTACTTCTAATAATAGTGGTTCTGTGGCATTTTTTATAGGATCAGTCTCAGTCTGCACAAGTACTCCACCTTAATTTTTTCTGTCATTTCGTTCTCTATCAATTTATCCATTTCCAAAATCCCCAAGTACTTATAGCCCGTCTTTTCTATCTGCTTCATAACCTCCCCCGACAGTATCGATAGCCCATCCATACATTTGACTTTGCTTCTCTTCAAGACTAACACAGCACACTTTTTCAGTCCAAACTCCATTCTGATATCAGCACTGAAGGTATACACCGTATCAATGAGGGAACTGACTTGGGTTTTCATCTTTACCATAAAGTTTGAGGTCATCCATGAATAACAAATGGTTGACTTGTTGGCAGCTTTTTAATACATACCCAGCTTTTGCTTTCCTCAGAATCAGTGTCAAGCACAGTACAAAGATCAGTGGCGACAGGCAGTCCTCTTGGAAGATGCCCCTCCTGATTTCTACTGTCCCTAAACTTCTTCTGTATGCTGTCAGGTCCGCCCTCCAATTCACCATACTTTTTCCAGGCAATCGCTCAACATTCTATGCAATACCAAATAGGTTCATACATTCCATTACCCAAGAGTGTGGGATCATATCGTATGCCTTACGGTAGTCAATCATCATCATCATTATTCAGGAATCCAATATTTTAAACTATAATATCTTACGTGTCAAAGCTTTTATGCTGACCTAAATAAAGAATAAATATAACATGTGGCACATACTAATTATTAGACTGAAACTGGCACAAGTACTGAGTCCCATTTTATAATATCAATAAACCCATTAATTGATTTCCTTACATTTTTAAATGTTCTTACTCAACTTTGTGTTATAATATATGTCATCATCATCATCATTGCTTTAATGTCCATTTTTCTATGTTGCATGGGTCAGGCAGAAATTGCTGAGATGGATTTTCTATATCCTGATTTTCCTGACACAGAAGACTGGAAATGAAAGACTCTACTTGCTTGCATGATGATGATAATATTCACTTACAATTATCACTTGAGACAGTGATAGACATACAAACACACATGTGCATGTCATATACATGTACACACACACACACACACATCATCATCATCATCATTGTTCGTCGTGGTCGAGACTTTCATAGTCTTTTCAAATGGCTAATAATGTGTGCGCGCGCCACTACTACACACATTGGAAAGCATTGTACAACCAAGTACTAAAGAAGATCTTTCCTCCTCCATGAAACAAAGCTGTTCCCGCTAGATGTCAACCCAGTATTTCTAAGCTACGGACCGAGTGATTTATTGTAAGGTTATCTCCCTAGATAGATTGCCTTCACTACGGCTAAGGAGCCCTTTCTACCCCCCCCCCCACACTCACACACACACACACACATACATATGGACATATATGATGAGCTTCTTTCAGTTTTCCTTGATGAAATCCACTCACAAGGCTTTGGTTGGCCTGGGGTTATAGCAGAAGACTTTTGTCCAAAGTGCCATGCAGTTGGACTGAACCTGAAACCATACAGTTGGGAAACAGACTTACTACCACCCAGCCATGCCTGCATCTACTTATATGACAGGTATATATATATGTGTATGTATGTATGTTCATCATCATTTAACATCCGTTTTCCATGATGGTTTGACTGAGGTCTGGACAGCCAGTGGCTGCACCAGGCTCCAATCTGATCTGGCAATGTTTCTACAGCTGGATGCCCTTCCTATCCCAGCCACTCTAAGAGTTTAGTGGGTGCTTTTTACATGCCACTGGCACAGGAGCCAGTCAGGTGGGCCTGGCATCGATCACGTTTGGATAGTGCTTTTTACATGCCACTGGAATGGGTGCCAGTCAGGGGTCACTGGTCGCTGCTATGATTTTGGTCAAGCATATGGTATTGCCCGACACATCAAGGGTACTCTTAAATCGGTCAAACATGCAACACTGGCATCAGCCATGGCTGTGATCTCACTTTAGTTGCTGGGTCTTCTCAATCACAGCATATCTCCAAAGGTCTAGGTCTCCAGCCATTGCCTTTGTGAGGCCCAATGTTTGAAGGTCATGCTTCACCACCTAATCCCATGTCTTCCTGGGTCTATCTCTTCCACAGGTTCCTTCCACAGTTAGGGTGTGGCACTTCCTCACACAGCTGTACTCTTCCATATGTGACACATGACCATACCAGGGCAGTCGTCTCTCTTGCACACCACATTTGATGCTTCTTACGTCCAACTTATCTGTACATACATGTGCATATGAGTGTGTATGAGCAATGCTTACTTCTGTTCAGGTATGTCTGTATCTGCAAAATTCATTCCATTAATTCTTAGCATACAGAAATTATGTAAATAAAAATTAATTCCTAATTCTAGTATGAATGAGTTTCAATGTTTTGAAATCTTTATAATTGAATACCAGTATTTTCATGTTATCTGTCTAGTCATTATTATATTATTATCATCATAATTAAGATATATACATACACTTACACACACACACACAAACAAACATACATACACATATGCACACACTCACATACATACACACAAATATATATATATATATATATATATACATGGCGGTGCCTCAGCATGGCCACAGCTCGTGAGCTGAAACTAGATAAAATAAAATAAAATAAAAAAAAAATACATATATACATAAAGAATCAATCAAGTATGGATATTTAAAATGATACAGACCAGGGACTGGAAACAGGATATGTACAAAGGGACACAGAGGAGCCTGGAAGTAGTTATGAGTGCAGGCAATGCTGTAAGCCATTGGTACCCAAGTGGAATTGAAGATCCATCGAGGCAAAACGTTTTTAAAGAAATTGAAGTAGTTAAGGTTATTTGACTGTCAAACATGAAGCAAATCATCTCAGGTGTCAAACCACAGTGGGTTGATAAATGCTTCAGCTGAAGCTCCTTCAAAGTCTTTAGGTCAAGATGTCTCTTTACCCGATGAAATAAAGAAACCAAAGGTTTTATTGTCAACTGCAAATGAGAAGTCCAATTACAAAACTTTTAAAGAGAGGGTATGTTAGATGCTCCAAAAACAAAGAGGTCAGCACAAGACAAATTGAATAAGCTTGCAATCACAATCTATGAGATAGGTGTTGAGTTATTTGGTGTAATGAGGATTGTAAGAAGAAACTAACAAAAGTAGGTGAGAAAGAAAGAAGAAACAGTTAAAAAGAGAGAAAGACTTATGGAAGCAGTGGAAACAGACCAGACTTGAGATGAAGGAAAGTTTGTTAGTCCTGTATGAAGATTTAAAGAAAAAGTCTTGTAACATGCAAAGAAATTTCAGACACTTTGAAAGAAGAAAGGAAATTAAGCAAATGATAGAGCAGTTCCTTAAGAATTCTTATAAGGTTGCTAGGAAACGGTCTGTTGAGGCTAAGAGTAGCAGGCTAAAATGCACTTAAGATGAACTGGATAGGCATATACAGGTGACTTGCAGAAACTCAAAGCAAGATTATTCCTGCTTATAAATAGTCTGATAGAGCCTGTGAAACCAGGAATAAAATTTCAACTTGATGATATCAGTAGGAAAGAAGCAGACAACTTCTTGAAGAAGGTGAGAGTGAATATTGTATGAGGAGGGGACAGAGTACCCTACAAAGTGTACAAGTATTGTACTCAATTATATTATAAGCTTTACCTACTACTTAGAGAGTTGTGACTTAAAGGTGAATTGATTGATGACTAGTGCAAGGCAGAAGGAGTTTACCTACCAAAAGAAGCTGAAGCAAAACTGATTGGCCAGTTCAGACCAGTTTTGATCCTGAATGTAGGTGGCAAGATTTACATGGAGGTACTTGCTAAAAGAACAGCTATATACCTACACGGTAACAACTTTGTAAGTTTTCACCCCAGAATTCCTGGATTTGTGGAACATGCATCTTTAATCTGGGATGCAATACAAGATGCAAAGAAGAATAAAAGAGATTTGAACATTGCATGGCTGGATCTGGCTAATGCTTATGGTTCTGTACCACACAAATTGTTGATGGAAGCAATAAACTTTTTTTATATACCAGTGAAGATTTAGGTTCTGATGAGAAACTACTATAACAACATCAAAATGCAGTTCATGACAAAAAATTTCATGATGGACTGATGTTATCTAGAAATTGCTATTGCTGCAGGCTGCAGTATATTTGCTATCTGGAGTGTATCTGTTATAGAGATGCTACTTAGATCAGCAGATTGCTTAGAAGAACTAGTGAAAGTGAGTCCAAGAAGGCATTCATGGATAACATAATGATGCCTATAAGAGACCAAAAGACTATGAAAACAGTTCTGGATAGACTGGATGAACTAACCACTTGTGATTTCGGGCAAATAAGTCATGTAGTGTGACTTTTCTCAGGGATCAGCAGAATCAAGTGAAGTTCAAAATAGCAGGAGAAACCATGCTTATCGTTAAAGACAAACATGTAAAAGACTTAGGATGGTAGTACGCTAATTTGTTGTCCAAGAATAGTAGAAGCATTGGGATTATGGCACAAACTGAGGGTGGGTTAAAAGCTATAGACAGGTCAAAACTGCAGTGCAAATACAAGATATGGTGCTTGCAATTTGGCCTATATCCTCATACTGTGTGGCCTCTGCTCATATATAAGGTAGTTCTGTTGAGAGTGGAGACCATTGAGCAGAAGTGCAGTGTTTACATCAGGAGATGGCTTGGTCTACCTCAAACAGTTAACAGTTTAGCACTATATCAGAAAGGAGGGTCTCTTCATCTACCTGTAACATCAGTTGTTAAAATCTACAAAGCTGGAAGGGTGTGAACTATCATGATGCTGAGAGAATTCAGAGACATAGAAATACAAGATAATCTGCCACATGTAAAAATTGCACAAAAATGGTGCACAGAGGAGAATGAAACTGTTGAAATGATAGCATCTGTGGAACATTGAGATATAGTGGGAGCAATTGAAAATGACTGGAAGGGGATTGGTTACAATCCATTTAGCATAGGAAAGGTATATATGGAGGCAAAATTAGGTCCTCAAAATTCTCTACAGTGCCACCAAGAAGTAGGTGGAAGTAATCAATAGTGACAAGAAACCACAGAAGGATGGAAGTAAATGGTTTATCAGGTTTCTCCATCAAGATCAAGATGGTTATCCAAAACAGAAGAATGACGAGAACTAGGACAGAGTATGGGAGGTAGCAGCAGATCATGCTGGGTGTGAACGCCTCTTTCCAATACCAACAAAGAAGAAGCCAGATATGACAATATGGTGTTAGGAACATAAGATAATATGCCCTGTAGAATTAGCTGTTCCACATGAAGACAATTTAGATGTATCCCAGGTTAGGAAAGATGGTCATTATGAGATACTACTGGAAGACTGTATAGATGTTGGCTGGAGTGCAATACACTTTCCTTTAGAAGTTGAATGTAGGAGTTTTATTGAGACTAGACTGAGAAAGTGGCTGCTATCAATTTGTTTCCAACATCAGCAAGCAAATGCCATCTTGAAAAAGATCCAGGTAACAGCCGAGAGGGTTAGCCATTGGATATGACTGAAAAAGAATGATGAAACCTGACTGGAGAAATGATGATCCTAAAATGGACTTGAGATTGAATATTAGTCAAAACAGCAAGTGGGGCCTCACATCAGTGTGTGGTGGCTGGTGTGTTGTAAAGCCATTGAAAAGAAGGCCCTGAAATAGTACACCTTCTCTCCTGATGACCCCTGAAACCTACTGGCATTTGGTATGCAGGGTTTTCGACTAACTGCACTTGCAAGCTGACTCCAAGTCTCTATATATGCCATATTTGTTGGCGTATAGATTGGCTTTTATATTTCTAAATGTATCAAAAAATTGACCTGTGTCCAATGTGGTTGTATTATAGATGGGAGACCACATTCCATGCTAGCAAAGGTTGGATGTTATGACCAAGTTTTAAAAGATCCAAGGAGTGCATTGTGCTCCAATGTCCACTTTGACATACTTTCTACTGCTGGATGCTCTTCCTAACGTCAAACACTTTATAGTGTGTACTGGGTGCTTTTTTCAGAAAAATTACACTAGTAAGGTCATCAAGCAGCTGTAGAGAATCTTGCAGGCATGAAGTGGATTCGATCCACCACAGCCAGATTTAAATTAACACTTCAACAGAACTTTTGTCACGGTGGAACAATGTTTTTTTCAGTGACAGCAGTTATACACATGCCAGATGCCTTTAGCTAGGCCCAAAATAATGTTTTCACCACTTGACCCTTATAACCTCTTCTACTTCACCAAAAGTTAGAACAGAGATATCACAGTACCATGAACAGAGCTCATTGTTCTCAACGATATGTCTATCCTTCTGGATAGTTATAAAAACAAGAACCCGCAAGCAAAAGACATTTAGTCACTTGGTGATGACTCGACCAGTTAGTCACTTTGGTGACGACTCAGTAAGTTAGAACAGATTCTGGCTGACCGGCTAGAACAACTATGGTATCTCTCCAACAAAGCAGTTGTTTCATCCCACACTCTCTCATTCTCACTTGCTCTAATTCTGTTCTCTTACAACATCATTCTATCTCCATCTGTAATTACTACTAAACAATGAAGAGGACACAAACACAAACTATGGAAGGAAAATCTACATCTATCTTTACTTCGCATACTTTACGATTTTCATCTCCTGCCTTTTGAGTCAAGGTATTATTTAAGGTAACAGTTAAATAAATATTTTCTTCACAACTTCAATCACTGTTCTTTTATCTTTACATAATGGCTATTGATGAAGAACCAATCCTTTACAAGCAGATTACATTCCATCTTACTGTGTATCAACTACTGTTTATCGTATTATTGTTTACAATTTAAACTTCAACCATACCAAATGAACCTCTACCCTTATAAATATCAACCGTTACAACTGGTGACCCATTTCGTTGCAACACAGCTTGCAAGACTAAGATCACCTTCAACTTAGTGAAGGTACAATAGAGGAAGGAGGTGAATTTAGGCTTGGAGATGAGTTGTTAAAGTATGAAAAAGAGGTCAGAACAGAAAAGGTTTCTTGCTGTAAAGGAGTTACATAGCTACTCCCATTATAGAAGAATGGTGGGAGTAACTCTGGTGAAGCTGGAAAGAGAGATAAAAGAGTATTGGAGTGTCAGGGTGGATCCTGAAAGTAAAAGGAGTGGGGATAAAAGAACAGGGATCGAGGATGGTTAGTGTCTGAAAACGTGTAGGTGAGAGTGAGGGATGGTTAGAGATAGGGAATGGGTGAGGGCAAAATAATAAAGAAAAATGGTGAGAAGTGGTTGATGATAGATAGACAGGTAGAGAAGAGTAAGTGATGTCTGATAGTACAGAAGAGGGTGAACAACCAATTTGCATGAACTAGGTCCAGGTCACTGCTGGCCACATTCTTGATTATGCTTGACCTGGAGCAAAGTAGCAAAAGGGCTAAGTAATAAGAGAGAGAGAGACAGATTTTATCTATCAATCAACTAGCATACCTGTGTCATAAAAAATGCTGATAGTCTTACTAATGATAAGAAATGGGGCATCAGAACTTCAAAACTATGGGAAAAACTGTTGATAAATGTCAGTGATCAAGTAAAAATATGTACATATATAGAGTTGAAGCACTTGGACCATCAAATACAGTTTGTAACTTCTCAGTTGAAAATATTATCATCCACTTAATATATGAAACATCTACTTTTTCATGCTTGCATGATTCAGATAGATTTTGTACAACTGGATACCCTCCCTGTTACCAACCATCACATGTTCCAAGGAAAGTAGTATTTCACCAGGCCCAGATATGTTTCCATGCAATATTGGAAGCCAATAACAGTGACACTTGCTTACAACTATTATGCAATGTCAAGGCAAGGAGACAGTAAAACATACGCACATATATGTATAATATATACATATATATGTTTATACATGTATGTAAATATCCGCCGTGGTGATCTCATTCTTGCTCACGAGATCATAAGCAGAAAGTGTAACCTCCTGAAAGAGCTGTTCTTCACTCCTGCTCTAGAGCGTTGGCTGCAGGGTCATTCCGAAAAGCTCTATCTGCAACGATTTCATCTCAATCGAAGGAGAGGGGCTTTCTCCGTCCGGGTTGCGGATCCGTGGGACAAGCTGCCAGACGAGATGGTGAAGATGCCGATGACCGCTTTGTTCAAAGTCTTCCTTGACCTCTTTACATGAACACCACCCTGTACATAACTTCATGTCCCCCTACATGGCCTTGCTTTTTGCTTTTTGAGCCAAAAAATTAACTAACTAACTAAGTAACATGTTCACATGTGTACACACACACATACACACATGCAGAGTTACATAGACTCATGCACACATACACATGTATAATATTATATATGTGATGGGTTTCTTTTAGTTTCTTTCTACTAAATCTACTCACAAGGATTTGGTCAGTCTTGGGCTATAACGGAAGACACATGCTCAATGTGCTTATCTGTACTTATATATGTCCAAAAGAGTTGCAGAAAATTCCAAGTCGTCATTGAAGCCAATGACGATTTTATTGAATAAAATACTCCTTAGTATTTCAAGATAACTTAATGTAACTCCGGTAAGTATATATACGTTAAAATGAAATGTCAGTGTTATTTTCATTTTTACTTAATTTAGACAACAATATATTCACCACACCCTATATATATATAGACACACACACATACATACAGGGTGTGGTGGATATATTGTTGTCTAAATTATGCAAAAATGAAACTAACACTGATATCTCATTTTATCAGATATATTTACCAAAATTACATTAAAATATCTTGAAATAATAAGGAATAAATTTATTCAATAAAATTGCCATTGGCTTCAACTACAGCCTCCAGACGACTTAGAAATATTCTGCAACTCTTCTGGACAGTCTCCTTGTTTAAGTTGGTGAATGCTGCCATAATCTTTGCCTTTAGTTCATCATTGCAGTTGCAAGGAGTTTTGTTGGTCTCTTACTCAACTACGCCCCATCATCATCATCATCATCGTCGTCGTTTAACACCTGCTTTCCATGCTGGCATGGGTTGGATGGTTTGACTGAGGGCTGGCAAGCCAGAAGGTTGCACCAAGCTCCAATCCGATCTGGCAAAGTTTCTACAGCTGAATGCCCTTCTTAACTCCGACCATTCCAAGAGTGTAGTGGGTACTTTTTGCATGCCACCGGCATGATGGCCAGTCAGGCAGTACTAGCATCAACTTTTACGGGCATGGGACTAGTCAGCCAGCACTGGCATCAGTCACGCTTGAATTGTGCTCTTTACATGCCACTGGCACGGGAGCCAGTCTGGCAGCACTGGCCCGATCACACTCAAATGGTGCTTTTACATGCCAATCAGGCAGTACTGTCATCAGCCATGATAACGGCTTCACTTGCCTCAACAGGTCTTCGCAAGCACAGTTTATTGCCCAGTGATTGAAGGGTACTCTTAAATGGCCACACACATAATAATCAAGGGGGTTGCAGTCTGGAGAGTTAGGTGGCCAGATGTTAGGGGTGATGTGGTTTCAGAAATGGTCTGACAGCCATGACTGGGTTCCCCTGCTTGTGTGGCATGGTACAGAGTCATGTTGTCAGACATAGGATTTTCCAGCAGCCACCCTCTTGACCCAGGGCAGCACTACCTCCTCCAGGCACTTGATGTAGGCTTCCGTGTTCAGTCTGAGGCTGAGTGGGAAGATGAATGGAGGCATGATGTTGCTATCCCTAGTGATCATTCCAAACACCATGATGTTGACAGGATGTTTGATTTTTATCACTCTTGGTATATGTCCTCAGATTGGAGCTTCCAGTGTGAATGCCAAGCAGCACAACATGTTGTTTCCAAATTTCTGGTAGAGTGAATTGCATCATAGTGCTGTTTTTCTCAGATGGTGCTCTACTGACCCTACTATACTGTGTAGTCAACAAAATCAAAAACAAATGATGTGCACGCATGAAATTAGAAATATAAAATGGCAACAATTTACCCAGTGCACCCTGTTTATATATATATATATATATATATATATATATATATATATATATATATATATATATATATATATATATATATATATATATATAAAATTAAATAAGGGTAGAAATTGATATTAATCAATTAAAACCAGTGGCCTAGCATATTTTAAAAAATCCGAAGATTAAAAATTTTTTTACATACAAAATTTAGAGGATTGGCCACTAAACAAATGGACAGCCTATATGCTAGATATAGATGTCAAAATCGCCATTTTCCATGAAGAATGTGTTCTCAAGAAAAAATTCAGCAAAAAACCAAAGTGTAAAAATAAGCAAGACAAATGAAAATATATGAAATGAAAAAATGATTACCTATGTACTAATTAGTTTCACTTGTTAATATTTACGTATATGGATACACAAACATCTGCAAGATCTTCATCTTAGTGTGTCGTTTACAAAACACGATTTCCAGAACTAGATACAGAAACATTCGACCGAAATCTAGCATGTATAAAGTTCCACAAATTATATTTATGTGTATCTTTCGAATGCTTTCACTTTGGTGTGCTGAGATCGAAAATTACTCTGCAGTTAATAAACTACAGCAGTCAATTTACGGGCTAGAGAACATTTTTTAAATTTAAAATTAAATAATTAACTGCAGAGTAATTTCCGATTTCAGCGCGCCAAAGTGAAGGTGCAGAAGCACTCCACCACCAGCATTGACAGCGTTAACAACAGTCACCAATTCACCTCTTTCGCCCGATGTGACTGAGCCAACTTTCATGATTCCAGGCGTTTATACAGTATGGCATCTTGTTTCATCAAGATTGTATATATCCTGTGCTTCAAATCTGTGTCGATCCATTACTTTGGCAAGGTTATTGTAAAACTGGCACACAGTATGACAATTAAACACAGTAGCTCATGGGCTGCGAATGGAAAGGTTATGGTGACTTTTGAAGCTCAACTGTAAACTTTACCCTGCTTTTTTGCTTGTTTTCCAGTTATCAGGAACATCAATTCCATTCTCCACAGCATATTCATACACTAAGCTTTGACATTTGTCTTTCGAAGCTTGTTGTTGTTTTTGTGTGATCTGCTAGCTCGCTTTCCATTTCTGGGAGAAATATCATATTCTTCAGTTGACAGTTCTTATATCCGTTTTCTCCTTGAGGATCACTTTTCTGTCTATCCATAAACTGCTTGAGTGTCATTCCGTCTCCATCAAATGCTTGTGTGGCAGCCCAAACACTGTTCCCCCCTTGGACTGCTTTTGCTGCTCAATTAAGCAATAGCGCATCACTCCCACAATCCGATTTCCTTTTGTAGATCTGTGGCATTGTCTGAACCCCCCCCCCAAATGTAAATAGTATCTCAATTTAGAAAAAAGGAGAGTTGAACCATGGACCTAGTCTCCTAGTGATTAATGGCTCATCTCTCTCCAGGTCAGCCATTTTGACATGTCCTTTGACTCACTTCAAGGCAGTTGTGTCAAATTCGATCAAAACCTCCTCAATAAATCTACAATGCATAGGCTACATGTTGCCTACAATGCCACAAAAATAACTGTTCCTATGTAATTAATAGAAAGGGTCTTACCTCTAACTCTGAAATCCACTTTCTTGGGCAATTTAGAGTTCTTCCTTCACTTCATGTCCATAGAACTGTTATGCAACTATTTGCCTTAACCGAAAAGAAAGATATGTGACACTCTACTAACAGAGGGCATTTGAACTTTCTTACTGAAATGCAAGTATTAGTTCTAGGGGGTGGATCAACTCACCTGGATCTCCCCTATTTTTTCTCCTTAACTGCATGGTGTGTGAAGAGAGACATTCCAGCACACTGTGAAGAAGCTATAGAGCAGGGGTGGAGAAACTTTTTAGTACGGTGGTCAAAAATTTCTCAAAAGAAAGGTCCACAGGCAGATCACAAGTTCTCTTATATCTGAGTAAGTCTTATACATACCTATGAATAATTTGATATATATTAATAAAGATAAGTTTAACACATTAAATTAACAGGTAACATCTTCATTAATACTGCTACTGAATTTAGGATATTTATATTACTTTTGAGGTAATCTATATTTTTCAGTTAGAGTGTAGTTGGGTCTCAAGTGAGTGGTACAAACCTAGCAATATTTGTTTTATAGCCAAAACTGAGTTTTTCAGATTTAGTCACGTTTTGTTAATTTCATATCATATGCTATTTTTCCATGGACCTCTTTCATTTGACCAAGGTACTTTAAAATTTTTGTAGCATTTCTGATCTTTCTGATGTCTAAGGATGGATATTGATGTGATTTGAGTCTTTTTCCAAATGTAATTCTGGAGAACTGAAGAGGCAAATTTATCTTATCATGTCTTATTCATTTTGCCCCAGCTAAATTAGTCTTTCATATATGCTCAAAGAGAACGGTGACAATTTTCTGAAATAGTATTCTGAATATGTCATGGTGTTTTTAAGGCATTTAGGTAATTTGTTTAGCTGATATAGTTTTTGTAATAAAAGTTTTTTTCTATAAGTCAAAAATGCATTAAATATTACTCATTTCGCCACCACCCCTTCACTGGAAATGCTTGTTATATTTTCAAAATACATTTATTTTGCATGTTTTTCTAGTCTTCCGAATTTACTTGCTCTTACATTTTTTCTGGGTTACTCATTTTTCAACTCGGATAAATATTTCTTTCTTCGTTTTTTTTTCTTGAGCTCAGCAATAAACTAGGAAGACGAAAGAAGAAAAAAGAAGAGCAAAAACAGAGGAGTTTATTGAATACAACTAAGCAGAAAAACAACTACATAGGATAAAAGAAGTCGATGAATAAATGAAAAGAAATAGTGAAGGAGTGGGAGAAAAACGAGAAGCGGACTGGGTTAAAAATAGGAGTAAGATAAGAAAACAATAAAACAGAAATCAGAAAAAGGAAAAAAAAAGCAGCGATCACAAGCAACACATCTGTTACTAAACTATTGGAGCCAATAGTAACGATGTCCATTGTGAAATGTCCACAGCTGCTTCAGAGTCTAGACGAATGAAAGAGGTGTCGGGAGGGGTATTAACAATGACTGTTGAAATGTGTTTGTGGGGAAGAGTGAAACACATTCTTATAAAAACTACATCTTGTCAACTGACAAGATTCACTAAAGAAATTTTGTTTGTTTTCCACTGACAACAATGTGTACTGTACCTAAAGGCAATTAGAGAGAATGTTAGTCAAAGCCTCATATCATTTACCAGGGTATTCCTCCGTATAAGAAAAGCATAGTTTTATGTTTTTTTTTTGAAAAAAAAAGAAAAAAACCTCCCAAAAAATTAAACCTTATAATTGAAAGACCAAAACTAATTTAACAAGCTGCGTACCAATGAATTTGTAAAAACTAAGAATATTATTTTTGTTCAGCCCTTGCTAAAAAAGTTTATTTAAGTTTAGAGCAGATTAAATAAATGCTTGGCAGAGTTTTAGAATAGCTTTTATTACTCCATAGGAAAAGAAAAAGTCTGTAATTGAGGGGTTGGGGGAAAATATTAAAAAATTGAATTCTAGGAAATAAAAATTCTTTCAAAATTTCCGTTGTACGAAAGACAAGCAGATTAAAAAAAGAAAAGAAAAGAAAAAGCACTTTTCCTTTCCTATGAGGGAGTGAGAGTCATTTTCTAAGTCCGCAAAATCTTTTGAAGTAGTTGGTAAAGAAATAAAATAAGATTCCTCGGAAACCAGTCGAATATCCAGACCCGAACAGTATTTAGTTGCATACTTCTGCATTCTGACTCCAAATCCTGCTGAGCTCGATAAAAATATACTGCAGGCATGTATATGGGGCAGTCCGATCATTTAAAGACCAATATAAGATACCTATTTCTTTACTACCCACAAGGGGCTAAACACAGAAGGAACAAACAAGGACAGACAAACGGATTAAGTCGATTACACCGACCCGAGTGCGTAACTGGTACTTATTTAATCGACCCCGAAAAGATGAAAGGCAAAGTCGACCTCGGCGAAATTTGAACTCAGAACGTAACGGCAGACGAAAGACCGCTAAGCATTTCGCCCGGTGTGCTAACGAGTCTGCCAGCTCGACGGATACCATCATGAGGTAGTTTCTACGTGATCGATCCACTTGCTAAAACTAACAGCCAAATTTTCCTCAAATTACATCGTATTATATAAAAAAAAAAAAAAATGGAAGCATAATAAAACCGAAATCACATACAAAAACTCAATCGGGGGTTTAAACAACACCAACAACCATCGCATTATCATCATTCTCATCACTATCCGAATTTTCATCTTCCTCTCTCATTCATTATCAACTTTGTCGTCGCCGTTATTGTCATGATTATTTTCCGTGTCAGCATCCGATGACAGGTGTTTCGGATTGCTTATGTAAGAAACAAGCGGACAAAAAAGAAAAAGAATCCTCGGAAAACCAAAACAACCGATTACTGGGTTAGGATTATTTGATTCGCTTAGTTTCTCATGCCAACCAACGGCATCTAATTCTTTACAACCATTTTAGTCAGGGTACAAAAACCGTTTTCTCCCAGCTGGATTATTCTTTCTTTTCTTTATTCTTTTACGTGTTTCAGTCATTTGACTGCGGCCGTGCTGGAGCACCACCTTTAGTCGAGCAAATCAACCCCGGGACTTATTCTTTGTAAGCCCAGTACTTATTCTTTCGGTCTCTTTTGCTGAACCGCTAAGTGACGGGGACGTAAACACACCAGCATCGGTTGTCAAGCAATGCTAGAGGGACAAACACAGACACACTAACACACACACGCATATATATATATATACATATATACGACAGGCTTCTTTCAGTTTCCGTCTACCAAATCCACTCACAAGGCATTGGTCGGCCCGGGGCTATAGCCCAAGATGCCACGCAGTGGGACTGAACCCGGAATCATGTGGTTGGTTAGCAAGCTACTTACCATACAGCCACTCCTGATGCAAAAAATAAATAAATATAAATAAAAAGTGCAAGTTGTCAATAATCTCATTCTAGCAACTCTAACCCTATTAAAATATTTAAGTCGGGCGGCTTTCTCAGTGTGAATTGAATAAAAACTAACTTCTTTCATCAATGTTTAGATGCAAGTTTAATGGTAAATGTTTTATTCCATGCGGCGAAGTTAACAGGTCCAGTCGACAGCAGTATTTAGCTGCATCGCTTCTAAGTTCTGCACTTTTTTTTTTACCTTTTCGATGTTTATAAAAAAAGTACGCACCAGATGATATACCTCGCTAAAACTCTCTAGAGGTTCAGGTCCTTTTACCATTGTACGAAATTTATAATTAACACTAGGTTTGACGAAGATTAAGTCTTTCGGTTCCTGTGTACCATATTCTTCGTAAAAGTATGTTTATCTCTTTGGTTTGCTATTGAAATTAAATATCGTAGTTTAAAAACAACGAGTTACAAGATAATCACACGATCTGCTAGAAATAGCAGCAAACTCTCTCTGAAACCAGAACATCTGAAAAAAGAAGGAAAATAAAAAAGAACAATGACTAATATCGGAGTTACACTGTCCAGACCAAAAAAAAAAAAAAAATGGTCACGACTGGAATATCTTTTATGGCAGGTTTATTATTAATTAATTAGAATCGACACGGATGTAAACAACATATAACATCAAATTATATTTATTAAATAAGTTGAACTTCGAAAGAAGTAAAATCCAAACTCTACAGCTATAAATAAAATTCAAAAATAACTTGGGTTTCGGCCATGTCTAACTTCCTAGCACCAACTCAGTGAAGTCTTTTAGCTCGTGAAATAGACGAGATATTTTAGAAAATACTAGCAGTATCGCCCGGCGTTGCTCTGTTTGTAAGGGAAATAACTATATAAGCATTTTTAGAGTTATAGCCAAAACATAGCAAAAAAATGCATTAAAAATGGAACAAAAATTATGGTAAATTTTTTTTAAATCGTTGATTCATCGTAGACATTTTTAGAGAGTTACTTCCCTTATATAATAGCGAAAAAATGCATTAAAATGGAAAAAAATGATGGTAAATTATTTTTAAAATCGTAGACTCATCGTAGACGCGCGCTAATACCCAGAAGGGCTCGATATGAATCACGACTATAAGATACCCGAATTTGGTTACACTGCACCGCAAAATGTGGGAGTAGTTAGGAATCTAAATCGTAGGGGACAGACACACAACTTCACTTTTATATATAAAGAAGATTAGTAACTATTCATTCTTTCCGGAAGGAATTATTTTTTATTGGTAGGAGGTTGAGTTTTACTAAGAAAATAGATTTTTAGAAACTTTTTAAAGAAAGAAAAAACCCTATCCAGCGGCTGGAAATGATCAGTGAAAAAACACTGATGCGTGACAGAGGGGAAAGGAAAAGGCGAATGACTAATTTTTTAATAGAACTTTATTTTTGTATGCGAAATTAGGGTAGGGAGGACCAAGAGTTTTGAGTAGAACAGAAAGAAGCTACAATTTTCGCTCGTAATCTGACACATATGTCTAGAAGCTATTAATTTTCTAAGGCCTATAATAGTAAGAATAAAGAGAAACTCTCTGTCAACATCTACAATCGAAAGTTGCTTCTGATAAATAGGAGGAGGAATTTAGAAATTCCAACTTGGTCATCGAGATAAGTACCCCGTTTGCTACCTAATAGTACAATAATTATAATGGGAGAAAGTCAGCTCTCTCTCTCTCTCTCTCTTTCTTTCTCGGGTTACGGTGACTTTAGAGGAGGGATGGGTAGAAAAAGTGTGTCTCTATGAGTTGCTGGTGGCCAAACCCTTGAGGCCATCGACAGAAAGTTTTGACAAAATTTCGGTAAGTTCCGCCACTGTCTGGCTGCCACTGTTGGCAAAAAAATAGCACTTGGCTTAGGGAAGGAAAAGAATAAATAATGTCGGGGGGAAATGTTACTTCCATCCATTTTTAGTGGGTGGTTTGTCGTTTGACGTTAGTAGTGCGTGTCTCTCCTTCCTCTTTCTCCTCCTTCAGTAGATATATACATTTATGTGTGTGTTTGGGTGCTGTCTCTGGATGCGTTGTAGTCATCACACGCCTCCGCCACAGACTACTGTTTAACTAAAACTGACACACACCACATTTGGTTGCTCTCTGCTACATTGGACACGTCCTCTTTTATCTAACAAGAAAGTATAAAAAAAACCAAATATCTGACCCGATAAAGTGTGATCTATCTAATTCGCTTACAAAAAATTTTTATTTGAAGGTAAGCTGTTACATTTTTCTTATAACAAATGTTGCTATTATTCATTTTTCTTAGCAACAATCAAAGAATATTCTGTCATTCCTGCAGAGATGCAAAATGCCTGAACATTATTTACTTTTGGCATTCAATTTCTATTTCCAAAGATTTTCTTATATATTCAGGGTTGGTTTCTTCCCACCCCCTCAATTATTATGACAATAATCAGCCACACTTCTAATTAAAATCCCCATTTTACCCCATAATTTCTCAAGTTTCGCCACATGATAGCAATCTGTCTTCATTCCATTATTGGTATTTCTTTCACATGAACATTTTGCCCTCAGTTTGTTGCAAAGATTGTAGTGTTAACATCAAAAGAAGTAAAGCAAGAAGGTATCAATGCAGTTTCATAATTTAAAACTACTACTACTACCTATTAAATAGTTGTCAATTCCCATCTTTACCCTCGAGAGTGCACAAGATCAAAGGACCAAAGCTATTAAAAAATAGTAATTCGATTAAAAAAAAAAAGATTAGGATCTTTCTCTCATTTTTACTTTTTCTTTGAGTTATTTCCGCATTAAACCTATTTCTGTACGCTGCAGCTGCAAGAATTTACTGTTTGTTAATTCGTGTTTCCACTTATTTACGACTGGACTGCACCAATTTTCGGGGAAAATGCTGCATACTAAAATTAAAAGGAAGAACAGTGTAACAGTTGACATTAAATTCAATAGTATATTGTACTTAAAAATATTGTTTACCACTATTCACTTGTTGGTGTTTCCTAGTTTGTCGAAGAAATGGGTGTGGCATGTTTAGAAAAGAAATCTGTTTCTCCGATTTTGCCTGCTACATACAAAGTAGACTGACTCCGATTTATAGTTTACTGAATTCGATATTTTGTTGCTTGTAAGCTTAAAGGATTTCACGATTTCATATAATATATATATCTAGGCTATATGTATGTATGAATGTATGTATGTATATCTAGGCTACATGTGTGTGTGTATATA
The DNA here is from genome assembly GCF_006345805.1 of Octopus sinensis. Classification (NCBI taxonomy): domain Eukaryota; kingdom Metazoa; phylum Mollusca; class Cephalopoda; order Octopoda; family Octopodidae; genus Octopus; species Octopus sinensis. The sequence continues at coordinate 162,783,394 of NC_042999.1, read as the reverse complement.
TATATATATATATATATATATATGTATATCTAGGCTACATGTATGTATATATATATAAATGTATACGTATATACACAGGCTACATGTATGCGTGTATACATGTATACTCTTTTACTCTTTTACTTGATTCAGTCATTTGACTGCGGCCATGCTGGAGCACCACCTTTAATCGAGCAACTCGACACCGGGACTTATTCTTTTGTAAGCCCAGTACTTTATTCTATCGGTCTCTTTTGCCGAACCGCTAAGTAACGGGGACATAACACACCAGCATCGGTTGTCAAGCAATGCTAGGGGGACAAACACAGACACACAAACACACACACGCATATATATACATATATACGACGGGCTTCTTTTCAGTTTCCGTCTACCAAATCCACTCACAAGGCTTTGGTCGGCCCAAGGCTATAGTAGAAGACACTTGCCCAAGGTGCCACGCAGTGGGAATGAACCCGGAACCATGTGGTTGGTAAACAAGCTACTTACCACACAGCCACTCCTGCGCCTATATATATAATATACACATATATATAATCGTACATATATAATATACACATATATATATCTAGGCTACATGTATGAGCGTATGTATATATATATACATATATATATATCTAGGCTACGTGTGTGTGTATATAAATATATGTATATCTAGGCTACATGTATGCGTGTATGCACGTATATTTATATATATATATATATATATATATATATATATATATACACATATACAGCCTATATATGTATATACATAAATATATATTTATATACACGTACACACATATATGTAACTTTTATATATACGTATAAAGGGGGAAAGTTTTGGCATTTATAATCTTTCCCTCATTCTGGCTAGGATGTAGTCGATCTGGCTAGTGTGTTTTCCAGAACGGTAGGTGACTGGCAGCTTTTCTGAAGTTAGTATTGCAAACCATAAGATCATTTGCATCGCAGAACTCCAGCAGCCTGGTTCCCTCCTCATTGCGAGAACCAAAATCGTAGCCTCCATGTATGTCATGGAAGCCCCCCTATATGTTATCCAACATGTCCATTGAAGTCACCAGCCACAAAGAGAAGGTCCCTGTCATTCGTCAACGAGGTAGTCTGCAAGAGGGTATCATAGAATCGGTCTTTCTGTCCATCAGGTAGCCCCCGCTGAGGGGCATAGGCCGAGATAATGGTTGCTAACCCATGATGAAGCACTAATCTAATCTTAAGTATTCTGTTGCATACTCTGACTACCTCAATTACCATATCCACCCATTTCTCCACAAGAAGTATACCTATGCCCCCGGCCCCATCAGTGTTCCCTGCCCAGAAAATCTTGTACCTGTGTTCTTTGCCTGTGAGGAACATAGCGGAACCTTCTCTCCACCTTACTTCTTGGATGCAGCATATATCGACACCTCTCCATTCAAGCATCTCAACAATCTCACCAGACCTACCTTTCAGTGTGCCGACGTTGAGAGTGCCAACCCTGAGGGTGTGGGAGATATGGGCCCTTGAGACCCTGGGACCAGGGACAGCAGCGTCATGTACCTGAAAAGAAAGCTCGCATTTGGCAGAATTCATAAAACAATAGCCTTAAGTTCAACCTGCATACACTACACTATCATATTTTTGCACTATATGATCACTACCTTACATAGTAGGGGTGGGGATGGTGAAAAGCCTTTAGAAGTGTTTATGGGAGACAACCAAAGGATGACAAAGAATAGGGACTTCCGGTACAGGTGGAGGGGGTGGGAGGGCGGGCGTACCACGAACTAGCAAATTTGGATGAGAGCATTTTCTGGATACGTATTCTTTTGGTGGAGGTATTAAAAATCAAGTAGGGGAATCTGAGTTTGTGCGCTAGTTTATGTAGGGTGGTAGTGGTGGAGGAAGTCTTGGTGAGGTGAATGGTAATCGAAAGAGAGCGAGAGAGACACAGACAGTGAGGCCGAGACAGAGTGAGAGAGAGAGAGAGAGGGGGTAGTGGTGGTCAGAACACGAGGAGAAAATATTCTTTTGGGATTTGTGTGGCATAGGTAATTTAACAAGACAGCAAATGTTGATAAGAGTAAAATAGAACTGAAGAATCTGAGAGCCAATCTAAGACAAAATTAGAGAAAAATGACTGTGTGATAAACTTTAACCCTTTCGTTACTGTATTTATTTTGAGATGCTCTGTGTTTCTTTCAGTTACTTTAATTATAACAAAGAATTTAGTAAAATAACTTAGTTATCATTCAGCTTGTGTTAGGAACATAAATTGTGACTAAGGTTTGGTGGAAGATTTTAATTCAAAACATATGTAAACAAGACATTTGTACTCAGAGTCAGAGCCGGTTTCAGCCTGGTTGGTAATGAAAGGGTTAACCCTTTCACAGATGAATGAATGAATATGTTGCAGTTAAGGAAATGTGTGAACTAAGGTTATCTTAAGGCAACAACAAGGAAGACAAAAAATATTGAAACTATGTTTACATGATATATATATATGTCACATGTATATTATATATATATATATATATATATATATATATATATATAGCATATATATATAGCATATATATATATATATATATGTCACATGCATATATTATAAATCGAAAAGCACCATTCGAGCATGATCATTACTGGCACGTAAAAAACACCATTTGAGCATGGCCGTTGCCAGTACCGCCTGACTGGCCCTCGTGCTGGTGGCATGTAAAAGCACCCACTACAGTCTTGGTGTGGTTGGCATTAGGAAGGGCATCCAGCTGTAGAAACTTTGCCAGATCAGATTGGAGCCTGGTGCATCCATCTGGTTTGCCAGTCCACAGTCAAATTGTCCAGCCCATGCTAGCATGGAAATCAGAAATTATACGATGACGATGATATGTCATATATATATGTAGCATATATATGTCATATAAATATATTATATATATATATCACATATATATATAATATATATATAGCATATATATATGTCACATATATATATATGTCATATATATAGCGCATATATATATATGTCACATATATATATGTTATATATATAGCACATATATATATATATGTCATATATATAGCATATATATATATATGTCACATTATATACATATGTCATATATATAGCATATATACTTACTTGTACTTGTGGCGACATTCACTCTGGGCGGGTTGAGTCGGCTTCTTCTACCACCCTCGAGGCATGGCATCCCACACACGACGGTCCTGCGCCAGTTCACTGGAGATAGCAAGCCAGTCGCTGTTCCATCGGCACAGGCTGACCACCTGCGGTCCTGTGAGCATGGAGAGGGCCTCCTTGATCGTTGTAATCTAGGTCTTCAGCTGCCCACCCACGCATTTCCGCCAGTTGGGAGAAGGACATTACGGCTCAGTTCACTGACCGGACACCATCATGCATGGCCAAACCACCACAAGCGCTGTTGCAGAAGCCAGATGGAAGGGGCTGCAGAGACAGGCGAAGTCAGAGATTGGAGGTGGGAACTCGATCCACCTGATGGCAGTGAAGAATGCACCGGAGGCAGTCATTGTCGAAGACTTCCAGCCTTTGTTGATCGACCACCCGCATAGGCCACGATTCACAGCCATAAAGAAGTACTGTATGAATATATAGCATATATACATGTCACATATATCATATACATATGTCATATATATATAACATATATATATGTCATATATATAACATATATATATATCACATATATGTATATATTAATACATATATATACATGTCACACA
>NC_042999.1:162769650-162777150 GCF_006345805.1 Octopus sinensis | reverse complement strand
TCGAGGCCTGTCATGCCATCTATCTTTTTTGTGATTGCCCTTTGAGGTGCTTCAACTTTTATGATACCTTGTATTGTGTGGGGAGACCACAGTGGACAACAGTATTCAAGGTGGGGTCGGGCAAAAGTGGAGAAGAGAAGGATAATGGTGTGGATATCTCTCGACTGGAAAGTTCTGAGAATCCAGGAACACATTCTGCGGGCCATGTCAACTTTGGTGTTTATATGAGTGGCCCAGCTTACGTTGTTGTCCACAATTACTCCCAAGTCTCTGATGTTGTTGGACGCTGCGAGAGTTTCACCTGAAGGAAGGGAGTATGGGAGTTTCAGGGCATCCTCTTTTCCAAAGTGGATTAGCTCAAATTTATCCTCGTTCAGCAGCATATTGTTTTTTTTCTGCCCATTGGATAACAGCCAGTAGATCTGACTGAAGGCATGTCCGGTCACTCGCCTCATTTATGACCTTCTGTAGCTTGGAGTCATCTGCAAAGATTTTTATGTTGCTGTGCTTGATGATGTCATTAATGTCATTAATGTAAATGATGAAAAGAAGTGGGCCCAGCACAGTGCCTTGCGGAACGCCACTACTGACTTTGGCTGGGCTTGATTTTACCCCTTCAACTACAACATGTTGAGATCTGTCTGTCAGGAAACACTTAATCCATTTCAGTAACTTTCCAGAGACACCAATGTTGGATAGTTTTTTCAATAGGATCTTGTGATCGACCCTGTCGAAGGCCTTACTGAAATCAAGGTAGATGACATCGGTGTTGGAGCCCTCTCCCAAAGCTCTCAAAATGTCCTCAAAGTGATGCAGGAGCTGCGTTAGGCAGTCCCTTCCATTACGGAACCCATGTTGGTTGGAGATCAGCCGTCTGTTTCTTTCCAGAAATTGGGTTATTCGAGATCTCACCACCCTCTCAAATACCTTGATGATATGAGAGGTGAGTGAGATCGGACGGTAATTCTCTGCAAGGGACTTGTTTCCCTTTTTGAAAACTGGGACAACAGACTGGGACAGAAGGTTTTTTGGAATATAGCCAGCATCCAGTGAGTTTCTCCACAGATTAGCAAGGGGAGATGCAAGTTGGTGTCGACACACCTTCAGGACACAAGCAGGGAACCTATCGGGGCCTACTGCTGAATTGTGTTTTATTTCGTTTATCGCCGCTAAGACATCAGGGGCACTAAACGTTATGTCCGATATAGTGTGTTGGGGGTTGACATCACTGATACAGTCCAGATCGGCCATATCAGGATTGCTGAAAACAGAGCAGTATTGTTTCTGCAGTATCTCGGCCATGGATTTGGCATTATCTTGGAGAGTGCCAGTTTCGTCAATTAGAGGGCCTACAGTGGAGACAGTGACCCTGCGTTTCCTCGCAAATGAAAAGAACACTTTGGGGTTGAGTTTGATTTTTTCAATGGCCCACTTCTCCTCAGCTGATCTTTGGTTATTGATGAGGGTCTTCATGCATTGTTGGAGGTTATATTTTTGGATTCAAGCAGTGCGATAGCCGTCGAATGTGTGTGTTGCTGTTGGCAGTACTTTAGTTTGTTAATTTTTTTGTTTGTTCTTTTTATTTTTCTGATAATGGTTTTTCTGTTTTGGGGGATTCTGCACTTTTTGTTCACAGGTCTTGGTGGGGAGTGTTTTGCACATATGTCTGTGACGGTGTCTACAAAGATCTGCCAAGATGTTTTATGGTTGGTGGAGATGTGTGTATGTGTAAAGACCAGTCAACATTTGATAGCTCGTTCCTGATTTATATTATATATATAATATCATATATTATATGATATTATATTTATATCATATATTATATATATATATATATATATATATATATATAATATATATATATATATATATATATGTCATATATTTTATATATATATATATATAAATATATATATATATATATGTCATATATTATATATATATATATATATATATAAATATATATATATATATATATATGTCATATATTTATATATATATATTATATATATATACACACACCCATATATTTGATATATATACATATGATATATATATATATATATATATCATTCGTATATATTTTGTATATATATCATATATATATATCATATATGTATTGTATATATAGATCACATATCAATCATATATATGTCCTATACATATATATATCATATATATATATAACATATATATATCATGTATATACATAATATACATATATATCATATATATATATGTATTATATGTATATGTATAAGATGTATATCATATATAACATATGTATATATATATCATATATATATATCATATATATTATATATAGTGTATATATTTGATATATATATCAATTATATTATATATATCATATATATGATATATACATCATATATATATTATATATATATGATATATATATCATATATATATGATATATATTGCATATATCATGTATATATGATATATATATATAATATATATATCATACATGTATGAAATATATATAATATATCTCATATATGATATATATATCATATATATACAATTAGGTAGTCAGAGTATGTGACAGAATACTTAAGATTAGACTAGTGCTCTACCATAGGTCAGCAACCATTATCTCGGCATATGCCCCTCAGCCGGGGCTACCAGAAGGACAGAAAGACCGATTCTATGAACCCTATTACAGACTACCTCGTTGACAAATGACAGTGACCTTCTCTTTGTGGCAGGTGACTTCAATGGACATGTTGGACGGCATGTTGGGAGCTTACATGGCATACATGGAGACTACGGTTTTGGTTCTCACAATGAGGAGGGAACCAGGCTGCTGGAGTTCTGCGATGCAAATGACCTTATGATTTGCAATACCAGCTTCAGGAAACCCACCTCTCACCTAGTCACTTACCGTTCTGGCAGACACACTAGCCAGATCGACTACATCCTCGCCAGAAAGAGGGAAAGAGGGCTGCTTTTAAATGCCAAAACCTTCCCAGGCGAGGAATGTACTCCTCAACATATATCTCTTTACTACCCACAATGGGCCAAACACAGAGGAGACAGACAAGGACAGACAGACGGATTAAGTCGATTATATCGACCCCAGTGCGTAACTGGTACTTAATTTAACGACTCCGAAAGGATGAAAGGCAAAGTCGACCTCGGCGGAATTTGAACTCAGAACGTAACGGCAGACGAAATACCGCTAAGAATTTCGCCCGGCGTGCTGACGTTTCTGCCAGCTCGCCGCCATAGATTAGTAGTTAGCGACTTCAGGATCAGGGCCAAATGGCTGTCCAGAAGACCAGCTCAGAGGAGAAGAGTCTGGAAGCTTTAGAGAAGTTCTACTTGAAGCTTTCGACGAAGTAGAAGGGGATATAGCATCACATAATGCGGAAGCCAACTGGAGGTTTCTACAGGACAATGTGCTGAGAGCCACTGACCAGATCTGTGGATGGAGCAAAGTCCCATCTCGTCCCAGGGTAATGTGGTGGTGGAACAATGTTGTAGACAGGGCTATTAGAGACAAGAGACAGGCTTGGAAGGACTGGAGGAAAGGCAGTAGTAGGGAATTGTATCAGACTGCGAAAAGAGAAGCTAGGAGACAGGTATATTTAGCTAGAGGGGAAGCAGATAAGAAAAAATTTGCCAATGTTCTGCGCCGTGAGGACCAAAGACTTGAGGTGTTTCGTGTTGCAAGACAGTGTGTGAGAGAGAATCGTGATGTGGTAGGAGAGAAATATGTTTGCATGGATGATGATTCACTTGCGCTAAATAAGGATGCAAAGAGAGAGGTTTGGAGATGCCACTAGGAAAAGTTGCTCAACAAAGAGAATGAATGTGATAAAGAGAGCCTGCCGAATGTCGACCCAATAGAGGGACCAGCTATCCGAGTTGACAGTTCCATGGTAGTTAAAGCAATTGGAAGCATGAAGACAGGGAAAGCCCCAGGTCCATCAGGAATTACTGCTGAGATGCTCAAAATATCTGGCAGTGTCGGCTATAGCCTAGTCACCCGTATAGTTAACCAGGTGATACACGAAGGAGTCATACCCAATGACTGGTGTAGTAGCATAATAGTCAACTGCTACAAAGGTAAAGGTGACGCCCTAGATACAAGTAATTACAGAGGTATTAAGCTGTTGGATCAGGTAATGAAGGTTATGGAAAGGGTCATAGCCCAACTGATTAGAGAGAGAGTCAACCTAGATGAGATGCAGTTTTGTTTCGTGCCAGGGAAAAGCACCACTGATGCCATATTTCTGGTGAGACAGCTGCAGGAGAAATACCTAGCCAAAGATAAAACTCTGTACTTGGCTTTCGTTGACTTGGAGAAAGCCTTTGACAGGGTCCACTGATCGCTTATCTGGTGGTCAATGAGGAAACTACGGATAGATGAATGGTTAGTGAGAGCTGTGCGTGCCATGTACAGGGACGCTGTTAGTAAGGTGAGGGTTGGCAACAAGTACAGCGAAGAATTCCGGGTGGAGGTTGGGGTCCACCAAGGCTCAGTCCTCAGTCCCCTCCTATTTATCATAGTCCTCCAGGCAATAACGGAGGAATTCAAGACAGGATGCCCCTGGGAGCTCCTCTATGCTGACGACCTTGCTCTAATTGCTGAATCACTATCAGAACTCGAGGTGAAGTTTCAGGCATGGAAGCCAGGATTAGAATCGAAGGGCCTTAGAGTCAATCTAGCTAAAACCAAAGTCCTAATAAGTAGGAAGGTAGACAAATCTCAAACGCCTTCAGGTAGATGGCCCTGCTCGATCTGTAGAAAAGGCGTAGGTAGAAACTCTATAAGATGCACCAAGTGTAAGCTATGGACACATAAGAGGTGCAGCAATGTCAAAGGAAGGCTAACTAGGAAGATAGTTTTTGTATGTGGCAGATGCTCTGGTTCAATAAAGACTGAAAATGCGCAGAGACCATCTTCCGCCACATTCCAGGGAGAAAAACTTGAAATAGTTGATAGTTTCCATTACCTAGGTGACCAAGTCAGTAGCGGGGGTGGGTGTGCCGAAAGTGTAACTGCTAGAGTAAGAATAGCCTGGGCAAAGTTCAGAGAGTTCTTACCTCTGCTGGTGACAAAAGGCCTCTCGCTCAGAGTAAAAGGCAGACTGCATGACGCATGTGTGCGAACAGCCATGCTACATGGCAGTGAAACATGGGCCGTGACTGCTGAGGATAAGCGTAAGCTCGCAAGAAATGAAGCCAGTATGCTCCGTTGGATGTGTAATGTCATTGTTCATACCCGACAGAGTGTAAGTGCCTTGAGAGAAAAGTTGGACCTAAGAAGCATCAGATGTGGTGTGCAAGAGAGGCGTCTACGCTGGTATGGACACGTAGTAAGAATGGATGAAGATAGTTGTGTGAAAAAGTGCCACACCCTAGTGGTTGAGGGAACCTGTGGAAAAGGTAGACCCAGGAAAACCTGGGACGAGGTGGTGAAGAGCGACCTTCGTGCTTTAGGTCTCACCGAGGAAATGACCAGAGACCGAGACCTTTGGAAGTATGCTGTGCCCGAGAAGACCCGAGATGTAGTCAGTCAACCTGTGCATACCTTCCTTCTTGGGACACAAAACTCTATTTGTGAAGACCTGTTGAGGCAAGTGAAAATCAAAATCAAAATCAAATCAAATCAAAATCGATGAGCATCAATGAAATTTGCATTTTTGTGGTACTAGTGCCAGTGGCACATAAGAAAACCATCCGAACGTGGCCGTAGCCAATAACACATCGACTGGCCTCCATGCTGTGGGCACGTAACAAACACCATCCGATCGTGGCCGTTCGCCAGCCTCGTCTGGCACCTGTGTCGGTGGCACATAAAAAGCACCCACTACACTCACGGAGTGGTTGGTGTTAGGAAGGGCATCCAGCTGTAGAAACACTGCCAGATCTGACTGGCCTGGTGTGGCCTCCTGGCTTCCCAGACCCCAGTTGAACCGTCCAACCCATGCTAGCATGGAAAGCGGACGTTAAACAATGATGATGATATATATGATATATCTAATATACATCATATATATCATATATTTATGATATATATATCATATATGTTATATATATCATGTTATGTATATCATGTCTTTGTGATGTATATATCATATATGTTATATATATATCATATAAGTATATCTCTATCATATATATTACATATATCCTATATGTATAATATATATATTATATATATATATGATATATATGATATATATATATATGTTAACAAGGTAAAAATACACTCATCTATTTATATATATGATATATATATATATATATATATATATATATATATATATATATATATGTTTCATATATATGCTATATATCATATATATATATATGTTATATATCACATATATATATATATGTTATATATTATATATATGTTATATATTATATATATATATATATATCGAAATAAATATCAATGGAAATAGCAGTTGTGATACCTGTGCCAGCGGCACGTAAAATGCACCATCCAAATGTGGCCAATGCCAGCGCCGCCCTGACTGTCTTCTGTGCCGGTGGCACGTAAAAAGCACCAACCGATCGTCGTCACTGCCAGCCTCCCCTGGCACCTGTGCCGGTGACATGTAAAAAGCACCCGCTACACTCACGGAGTGGTTGGCGTTAGGAAGGGCATCCAGCTGTAGAAACACAGCCAGATCAGACTGGAGCCTGGTGCAGCCTTCTGGCTTCCCAGACCCCGGTCGAACCGTCCAACCCATGCTATCACGGAAAACGGATGTTAAACGATGATGATGATAATTATTTATATATATATATATATATGATTTATCTACTGTCATAGAAAAAGTGTAATTGTAAGAATTCAGAATTACCAGTATAATGGGCATTCCAAAAAGTATTAGTTATATGTGGTAGATATAAAGATCCCTTCCAGGGGCAATATTATCGATTTTTCGCCACAATCTAAGTATATCAGGAGGTTTCCAGACATTAGTTCTATGCATGTGTCGAATTTTATTAACATCAATAAAACGATGTTGGAACAGTTAGCTAACAATTCCACAAACAAACACACACCGATTTTCCACATATGTAGTAGATATATATATATATGTGTGTGTGTGTAGGTATGTATATATATATATATATATATATATGTTGATTCGCTAGCCTCTTAAATCTTTAAAAATCCTTAAAAATGTTTTAGCCCGAAGGGCACGGCCATGCTGGGGCACCACCGCATTTTTTTTTTCTCTCCCTGTTTCTTTCTGTGTTTCTTTTCTGTGTATCTTTCTGTTGAAGAGCGTAGGCTCGAAATGTAAATGACTTGTTTTATTTATATTCCTGAGCGCCATACTAATACAATTGTTTGTTTGTATTCCACCTGCCTTCGTCTTTTGTTCATTTTCATAAAGCTTCCCGTTATATATATATCTGAGGTATTTCAGATTGCATGACAGTATGTGAGAGAAAATTGCGATGTCACAGGAGAGAAATGTGTCTGCATGAATGATGGTGCACTTGCTT